>NC_139952.1:27056071-27196071 GCF_963454915.1 Gymnoscopelus microlampas
GAAAGTGAGAAATGGAAGAGAGAGAGGAGGGGTTGTGTGTGTGTGTGTGTGTGTGTGTGTGTGTGTGTGTGTGTGTGTGTGTGTGTGTGTGTGTGTGTGTGTGTGTGTGTGTGTGTGTGTGTGTGTGTGTGTGTGTGTGTGTGTGTGTGTGTGTGTGTGTGTGTGTGTGTGTGTGTGGCAGTGGTACCTCTGATATATGAGTGTATATCATTAAATATAGAAACATTTCGTCAGTTTCCTTAGTGACTGAGAGACCGCTCTCCACTCCACAGAGAGAAACACAGGGATTAAAGGATAGAAGGTTAATAAAAGAGACATAATAACGACTCCGTTAGCAGAGCTTCATCTAATTTTGAACAGTTAATTGATTAATTCATCATTGAACTCATGAATCCACAGCTTTTTTTCATGTGTAATCCCTTGTGTCAATCGGTTTCGCCTCTGGGATTAACCACTTGAACCCCAGCATCCATATTCTTGGGGGAACATTAGACAAAAATCTACAAGCTCACAATGCGTCACAACGTGTTGATCGTGAGCTTGTAGATTTGATGTAGACGGGGGAAAAAAGTAGTAGTATACTACAAAGCCAACTCAGGTCCAGTTTACTAAATCTAGAGGTTGATGTTGACGAGATTTCTCGTCATTTCACTCCAAGTCTCAGACCGCCAATGACGGAATTCTCGTCATGTGGTGTTTTCAGTGGTTTACGATAGAGGGCGCTCTTCCACAGCCTGTGAATGATTATGATGACACCCAGTACACCCAGAAATCACGTGATCACAACAAAATGAAGCTGGTTTCGTTTAGTGTTATAGGATTTATTTCTGTTGCTTTTTTTGCGAAAACAAGCCACATTCAATTGCCCATAACTATGGAATGGATTATCGCGACGGCACGCTTTTCCCCCCCCGATTCTCCGAGACCCCCTATGTCTTTTTTCCGAGTGGAACGTTAACGAAGAATAATATTCTCTGTTTTTTCAAAGGTTAGTGAAAACGCTCAAAATCGCTGGCAAGGGCAGCTGTAGACGATTTTTTAACTCTGGCAGTTAAAGAGTTAATAAAGGCCATCTTATTTTATCTTGCCTCCTGCCCAGATCTGTACAGTATTTTCTTACAGCTGTATACTACTAACCCTGCTTGTGAACTTGTGATACAGTATGACTGCTTTCATTGTTGGCTGGCCTGGATCTGGTTAAACCCTTTGTAAAACATAAACAAATTCTGTACATATACAGTATAAAGACTGAACGTTCTTTTATCTAGTTTGACAAGTCATAACTGAAAATAAATAAATAGCAATTCCTTTAAAAAACTAAACCACAGCCACAAAGAAAATACAATTACTATTTAAATACAATTTTAAATAGTTCAGAGACCAGATAAGTCAGTAGTGCAACAGCCACCTGCTAACAAAAAACAAGAATTATTTAGCGTAAATTAGTTATCATGTGATAAATTATGTGACATTGGATCGGTGCATAGACATGTATATTTGCCGATATCCGGTCCAGCATTTTAGGCTGTATCAGAGCCATTTCCGATCAGAGCAACTCAACAGCGGACACACACACACACACACACACACACACACACACACACACACACACACACACACACACACACACACACACACACACACACACACACACACACACACACACACACACGCATACATACAGGAGCATTCAGACTCTACCATTAATTCTTTCACCTCTACAATATTTATTTTAATACTTTAGGCTCCTAACCCTTTGAAAGCCTAGAAGCTTGATTAATGGTGTATGAAATAAGCCTTTATTAAACATCATAACATGTCAGATGTAGAGCAGAGATAGTACAGTGAATGTATAAAATAATTAGGACTGCCTGCTCTCCAGAAATAGACGTACTGAGTGAATTCAAGGCCAGGCTATGATCCATTATTGATCTGAGCTATCAAAACCTCTTCGGTCAGTGAGGGGAGATGTAGAGGCAGGTTAGGGAAAGAATTTTAAAGCCACTGTGTGGCTTTTGTTTCAATTAAACACATTTTAAAAAAATGTGAAAATAGCAGTATATTATTTCCGACGAAGATATTTGGTATATAGGTGGGGAAAAAGTAGATTGCCTAGTGTAGAACCCTGGGGGACACCAGCCAACTAAGTATGTAGGGTTTCAGTGGGTTTCAAGCCCTGAAATAAATGAAATGTTGGCTGCGCAAGAGAGGGAGTGCCGCTCCCTATTGGGAAGGTTTACGTGGTGTTTGGTACACCGAGAAACATCTCTGATATCCACCCAGCTATCCAGCAGCTTTCACAAAATGGTCAACAAGTGGTGAAAACATGATTTTGTAGTGTGGTTTCAACACCAAACAGGCTGAAGAAAGAAAATGTGATGAAAAGATTTGACATGAAAAGAGATGACATGAGAACAGAATGACATTATTGCCAAGTTTCAGGTTCATTTAAGGACTATTTTGGAAGTATCTGGTACAGTACCTGTTACAACCCAATAACAACAGTTGACACAAGACACATACTTGCAGTATTGTACTGTACATTGTTGAATATACAGTACATTCAGGTAGTAGAGTGTGCATGTAGTCAAGGCTTATTGAATAATTGTGTTATTATAGCAACAATCAGTAGGAGAATTAGTGAATGCCAAAGTGATGATTAAATGACTGCAGGAGCTTGCATCATAAACAAACCCATTATCCAAATCTTAAAGTCTCCAATTAGTTGCCACAGCAACAGAAAGAGCATCAGCATGCACTGAGGTCACCTGACAAAACAAAAGCCAGGAAACAAACAGACATTCTCTCTCTCTCTCTCGCTTTTTCTTCCTCTCCATTGTTGTCTCTGTTTGAAAAACCCTGCTTAATCAAGCCTCCAGGGCTGCACTTGCATAGATTTTTGCAAAAATAGCGAAAAATGAGCTTTTACTGTTAGATCTGCTATAGGCTATTTTGCGAGACATTGTTGAACGACAAAGTATAAAATTGTGGTTGATAGTTTGTGAGTTTAGATGAGATGAATAGGCAGAAGAAGGTGGCTGTTGTTTGTGAATGACCCTGGACAAAATGACAAATGAGGAGATGATGTAGATGTAGATGAACTACTTTCTTGTATTTCCATAATCCTTAATTATAGCACTGTCTCAGTCTTTTTCCATATTGTTCATTAAAACACATTGATCATATTGGATAATTTGATATATTTCCCAGCCCTGGAATAACAGGAAGACCTCTCTAATACAAACAGGATGTTGTTGTTTTTTCTTTTTTACAACCGTCCAGACCTAATGAGTCTAGTGGGGACCATTAGGAGTGTGTGTGTGTGTGTGTGTGTGTGTGTGTGTGTGTGTGTGTGTGTGTGTGTGTGTGTGTGTGTGGGGGGTGTGCATGCATTGCATACTGTACATGTGTGCGTGCCTGCATGCCTTTGAACAAGCAAATGTTTAGTGCATATATACTGTACTTGTTGGTTATCTCTCGTGATCCATCTCTCAGCATACAGGGGACCATTTCATCTATATTTGGTGGGTCTTTGTAACTAGGTCAGCTAACTTAACGGTATTCCACTATATAGCGTCGACCACACAATCTGCCCTACCATCTAGTGGTGAAAGTGAGCTAGTGCACTGTGTGAGGCTCTTGCCGTCACTGTCTGCTGTGGCGGAATTGATGAGCTCTTCCACGGTTGGATTGTGTTAGTGTGTGCGACTGTGCGTGCATGTGTGTGACAGGATTGATCTCTGTGCTACATTTCCAGCACTAACAACATTGCAACCTTCTTCTAGCTGTTTGCGCGTATATCTCTGTGTGTATGAAAGTGTGTGTGAATGCGTTTATGCATGTGCATGTGTATTTATGTGGTGTGTATTTGTTTGTGCGACGCGTGTGTGTATATTTGTGTGTGTGAATCTGTAAATACAGTACACGCATGCAAAAGAGTTTTGTGTCACTTTCAGAAACCTTCTCTCTCCTCTCCTCCTCTCCCTCCCTCTCTCTTTATCCCTTCCTCTCTTCCTTGTCTGCCCTTCTCACTACAACACCATTCCACCCACCCACCCACTCTCTCTCTCTCTCTCTCTCTCTCTCTCTCTCTCTCTGTCTCTCCTTGTAAGCGGGCTCTGGGCGTGTAGCCAGCTGGTGTGTGTGTGCGCGTGCGTGCGTGTATGAGAGTGTGTGTGTGTTTTTTGAATGAATACCTGATGAAGCTGGCCGAGGCGTGGGAGGGGCTGTGTGTGTGTGTGTGTGTGTGTGTGTGTGTGTGTGTGTGTGTGTGTGTGTGTGTGTGTGTGTGTGTGTGTGTGTGTGTGTGTGTGTGTGTGTGTGTGTGTGTGTGTGTGTGTGTGTGTGTGTGTGAAAGAGAGAGAGTGTGTAGGGAACAGAGTGAGAGTGCTGGCCCAGTGTCAGCTGCTTGCATAACACACTGGAGCTCTGCATGCGGGACTCCCTCCCTGTGAGTGTGTGCTACTGATGTGTGCTCTGTGTGTGTGTGTGTGTGTGTGTGTGTGTGTGTGTGTGTGTGTTTGTGTGTGCGTACAACCAACTGTGCGTATGCAACTAATTGTGTATGTGTCTCTCTGTGCTACTGATTTTGAGTGTGTGTGTGTGTGTGTGTGTGTGTGTGTGTGTGTGTGTGTGTGTGTGTGTGTGTGTGTGTGTGTGTGTGTGTGTGTGTGTGTGTGTGTGTGTGTGTGTGTGTGTGTGTGTGCGTGCGTGCACACGCGCGCTTGCTCGCTTACAATCTGTTTGGGATTTTCCGAGAGAGAGAGAAGTAGGGAGGGGAAAGAGGGAGTAATAGAGAGGAATGGAGAGAGAGAAAAAGAGGAAGGAAAAGAGAGAGAGAAGAGGGAGGGATAAAGGGGAAGAGGGAGGGATAGAGCCTCGGGGTGCTTTGCAAGGGACACGGTCGAGCAAGAGAGGAGTGAGAAAGGAGAGGAGTGAGATGGAGAGAGAGAGGGATTGTAGCGTGCTGCAGAACTAGGCTACTCCTGGTAAGTACGCTTCACAGTTTAACGCTCTCAAAGAAGTGTGTGTGTGTATTTGTGCGTGCGCACGCTGAATGCTTGTTGACTTGTATCACAGTACTAGAACAGTGTAGTTCTGCGTCTGCCCTAGTTTCTCTGCGACATTGCTGCTCATTTTGTGCACGTTTACCATTCTGCCGCTACTTAAAAGTATTCTCTTTTTGTGTTGCGTGATGTCTCTGTTTCTCACTCTCACTTCAGATTCTCTCACTCCATCATTTGATCTGTGTGCGTCTCTATCTCTCTCTGGTTGTGAGGGTGATAAAGTGCAAGTCATGCAACGCTGGCTGTTTGTTTGCTGAAAGAGACTTTGTGTAACATCTCTCTGTGTGTGTGTCTCTCTCTCTCTCTCTCTCTTAATTTCCCTCACACTTTCTCTCCCTCCCTTGGTGACCTCCTTTTCTCTCTCTAGCTACCTCTCTCTCACTCACACTCTCTCTCTCTCTCACTGTCTCTTCTTATTCACTCTCTCTCTTAGTTACCCTCTCCTTCAATCTGTCAATTGCAGGTCCCCCTGTGTGTGTGTGTGTGTGTGTGTGTGTGTGTGTGTGTGTGTGTGTGTGTGTGTGTGTGTGTGTGTGTGTGTGTGTGTGTGTGTGTGTGTGTGTGTGTGTGTGTGTGTGTGTGTGTGTGTGTGTGTGTGTGTGTGTGTGTGTGTGTGTGTCAGTGTGACACTCAAGAAATGGTCAAACAGTAGGTGATTTGACCATGGCACTCTTAAGGCATGCGCAGTGCGTACACATTCAGGCATGCATGCACACACACACACAGACACTCTCATATACAGTACACGTTCAGATACTATAGGTAGATACTGTAGGGTAGACAGACAGACAGACACATATACAGGACATATTGTACATGCATGTTACATACATGCAGTACAGAAGCTTCACACATCAACATACAATGTTAAATGAACCATCAATAGTTGTATTTCTAAACAGTGATCAGATAGGGAGAAGTGTTGACCTGCAGCCATCAGCTGATCTATATTTAGCAGTGAGATAATGCACACTGGTCTTATCCCTTTGATTGTCATTATGATTATGACAACACACACGCACGCACGTGGCTGCGTGCGTGCACGCACACACGCGCACACACACACACACACACACACACACACACACACACACACACACACACACACACACACACACACACACACACACACACACACACACACACACACACACACATACACACACACACACACATACACATGCGCACACTACAAACAAACACAAGATATATCCACAAACAATTACACACAAGAACACAGACTCCCAAACTCAACAGCACACTAAATCTCTGCCAGCCTACATAAAATGTCAGCCTACATTTTATGTACCCTGGCAGAGATTTGAGATTGAGCTCCTTTCTTGACACACAGAATGCACTGGGAAGTGTTAAATTCAAAGAATCAGTTTTTTGGTCACTCATTTATACAGTTACAAGCAGCAAAATGTGGGTGTGACATGCTCCGCAGACTGTGCTAATGATATATAACAAGATGGAATACATGGTATAAAATACAATAGAGGTTATGTCAGATTTTGACAGATTTTGAGGTCTGACATCACTGCCGCTAGAGGGCGTTATTTTTTGTGTTGGAAATCCCATGGGCAAATCTTAGCGTCATATAAGAACTGTGTTCCAGAAATAAATAAACCACCCCAGCGATTTTACTCATATGGATATGAATCATCAACTGACGGTGGAAAAGTACTTATTTACTCAAAGAGTACGACTTTTCTTTTTCTCCAAACACAGACGTTATCAGATGTAACTCAATATCATAAACGACACCTGACAAAAATCGCTGTGGTGGTTTGTTTATTTTTGGAACACAGTTCATCTAAGTTTTGCATCTAGCGATTCCAATACAAGAAATAACGCTGTGACCCAGGGGTAGTGGGAGTGACCTCAGGACTTTTGGTACTCTATAGAATGATAGATTCAGGTTACAAATCTGTGAAGTCGGCCCTTTATTGACTTGCCAATATTTTAATGGCTAAAGTCACTGACTTAACAAGACGCACAAATAGAATATTTATGAGCATATGGCTTCCTGTTGACGAGCTACATTCTCTAGAGAACCTATACGAATTCTTTCAAAAGCACAGGTCAAGGTTGTAAATTCAGTTTGTCATTACTGTACATGACCAATCTTAGAATTTTAGTGTACGTATTTCTATATATGATAGTTTTAACATTATGCACATTGACATGTGACAGCCTGCTCTAGGGTTAAATCTCTCTGAATGGTCCTCTACAGCGCACATCATTAAATAGCGGCCGGTCTTATCTCTCTTTTTTATTGTGGATTAGTTGACCTTGAACTCATCTGCGTGTTTGCTGCTACTGTCCACATACAGTAGTAGGACACTGTGTGTGTGTGTGTGTGTGTGTGTGTGTGTGTGTGTGTGTGTGTGTGTGTGTGTGTGTGTGTGTGTGTGTGTGTGTGTGTGTGTGTGTGTGTGTGTGTGTGTGTGTGTGTGTGTGTGTGTGTGTTGTTGAGAGAGGGAGAGAGAGAGTGTTTTGGCTGTGAAAGGACAGCTTTATGGTGAATAAGTAATTGCTCTATTTCACACTGAACACACCTCTTTCTCAAATGCTATGCAACTAGTTTCCCTCTGCAAATGTGTGTGTGTCAGAGAGAGAGAGAGAGAGAGAGAGAGAGAGAGAGTAGCTGGTAGAGGACAGACATCTTGAGTTACAAGTCATCTGATATGGACCCTCACACACAGACACTGCACACTCAGCAAGATTCAGGTGACATAGCTTTTCAGTGGAAGTCTGTTTGCGTGTGAGTTTCAGGGAAGCAATACTCTCTTTATGCAATGTAGGTCAGCCAATGCTGCTCTCTCTCTCTCCCTATCTCTCTCTCTCTCTCTTTCCCTCAATCCCTGCCTTCCTCGTACCGTCCGCCCTGCCTCATTATGGCTGTGGATATATTGTGGTTGTGTTGTAGACAGCTGTAAACAGCAGAGTTTCCTGCCCCTAGAAGGAGAAATGAGGTGAGACCCAATGCGGACAGTTGGACACTAAGCTTAATTTATACTCCATTTGAAAGACAGCGTCGCTTGCCAAAAAGAACAGATCTACAAGATCTACATCCTCCTTTTGTTTATTCTGTTGCTATTCACTTCACATACTGTGGCCTCTAGGTTGAGCGTTAATGCTTATCTGCAGCGCAGATTGTTGAGTTCACAAGTTTAAGAAGGGGTGATTGAGAACTAAAAAGGTGATCCTTATGAAAAGAGACGACCCATCCAAAAAATTGGAAAGAAAAATAATTTCAGTTTGTTCTTCGAGTCGATGTGCTTCACTATGATAGGGCGGCTGTGACTCAGTAGGCAGAGCTGCCATCTGGGAACCAGAAGAGCCTGACTCCTCTGGCTTCATGTTGAAGTATCCCTGAGCACCCTGAACACCCCAGACCAGGGGTGGACAACTTTGTAGATGGTGAGGGCTACTAAATTTCCACACACACGCAACCCCCCCCCAAATGCAGTGGTAGAACTACTGTAATTTTCCCCCAGGGATCACACTACAAATACCCTTTATTTAAAGGGGGAATAGAAAATATTCAGCCACTAGATGTTGCACTTTTACAACACCCAGTTGCATAAGGGACACTATTTCCCCATCATGTCTATAAGGCAGCCATCATGGGATTTGCAACATAGTAAGAATATAATTTAGGGAAAGAAATATCTTGCACAACGGAAACACATGGCCGTCAGTTTACGGATTAAAGAGGTAAACAAAGCAATCATTCTGGATTCTGGACCGACAAAATTATTAAAAAGATTATTTTACAATCACAATAATTGTTTGGGGGGAAATCAGTACTTTTATTCCACACCTTTCGAAAAGCACTGGGGATGTATTGTTTTTATTATTAGTTTTCATGGAAATGTGATCTATATACCTTTTAATAGCCTTTCCTTTTTATAAAGGGGAAGATGGACGTGATGTGTATTCTTGTTGGATAAGGCTGTCATCCTATCCTATATTAAGTGTTACAGCAGTGTCTAACCCTTCAAATGGCCATAACTCAGTGACCATGCTCTGATCAGCGCAATATAGGACTGGATTTGAAGGCCTGAAAATCTAGTTGCACATTGTCAACAGAATATTGCTGCATATCAGGAACGCCTCATACACAGTAACGGTGACTCACAATACTTGGGAATGTTGGCACTGGTGTAAGGTTTTGTTACTACCATACCTGCATGGAACTCAGAGATAACAGATAACTGTGCTGTTAAGGACTGAGCGTACCATTTTATCACTCTCGAGGCCAGTCTTTTATTTCTCAAGCGGTCCTGCAAAAAAACACCCATCTCTCCAAGCCTAGTGTTATGCCAGCAGCATACAAATCTCAAGGTTCCCCGAGTAAATCAAAGTCTTGATTGATGGATGGATTCACGGACGGATAGATAGATGGATAGACAGATTAAGCATTAGACAATTGTTCTTTCTATGGATAGACTACTCGTCCAAACCAATTCGTTTTCATTCGCTTTCAGAAACTGTTGAAACAAACGCTATTTTCCAAAAGGCCAAAGTAGGTCAAAACCAAACTCTATCATATAGCTACGTACACATATCCTGGCCTCTAGACTGGCTGTTGACCCCACCCTCACTTCCTTCAACCACAACATGGAATGCATAGAACAATTCACCTGGATTGTTAAAACTTCTTTCTGCGTGACAAAGTACCTGATGGCCCCTGAGAAACTGATGGAACTCATATGCCCAGCTCTGATGAATGATAGTGTGAATATACATTATATTTGGGTCTGAATATTGCAGATTACAGCATCAGTGTTTGATATGTGTGTGCCATGAATCATTTTGATGTGAAGTCATTGTGCGACACAAGGTCCCTCTTATCTGTGACCGAGGCCAGGCTGGAGCCTCTGTCGAGACAGAGCTGGAGTGAAACACAACTAGAATCGTTAATGATGGAGGGGGAGAGACAAACCATAGTTGAACTAAAGAAACTTATGCTATGGCCACAGAGAATACATGTTTCTGATTGGCTGGCATGTGTCCATTAATATTGTATGCAATGATGTACAACTACAGTAAAGATGGCGGTGCATGTGCATCTATTGTCCTGTCCGGTGCACAACATTTCTCAATGGAAGAGTAGGGAGACCACCTATGAACATAATCTACCATATTTTTTTGTTTTGTTTTATTTGTTAAATTAAGTCTGGATTGTAGCTTTAAACTGTATGTAACCATAACAACAGTAATAAAGAAACTAAACTGCTGGTCTAAAGAGTTACCTGACAATACAGCTTTTGTTTGTTCTTTGGTAAGTTTTCATAATACAGCCTGCATGATGGCCACTTGACAAAACAAAAAACTCAATTTAGTTTCTGTTTACACACAACTTGCTTCACAGGCATAATCGTAATATCTCAAAGACGTTATTTTGACAACCACAACTATGTGTATTGCCAGATTGGACTGATAATATGTCAAATATCGGGACATGTCATGCGTTATTGCATACATCATGCATAGCCCCTTTACATAATGTAAGATAACCATGAAGCACAAGCTGATGGGCAGAAGCAACAGAGTTGTGGAGGAGTGGTAGATGTAAGGAGAGAGGGAGGGAGTTAGAGAAAGAAAGATGAGTGCAGTTCAGTGTTAAAACCCAATGGATCAACAGTATCAGTCAATACTCCTCCGCCTTGCACACATTGTGTTGACTTGATTAAACACTGTGGGTGTCGTGCGTGTGTGCGTGCGTGCGTGTGTGTGTGTGTGTGTGTGCGTGCATGCGTACGTGTGGATATGTGGGTGTGTGTGTCTATCCTGACTGTGTTGTAGTGGCATACAGTGACACCTCGTAAATCACAGACATCAATTTGAAATGCAACACATTACACACACACACACCACACACGTGCACTACGGGACCAATTAATAAGACTCTGATCGACTAACCAATAAGGCGCAGGAAGCGATCTGTCCAACATTGACAGCTGGTTATTGGTCCATGTCCAAACCAATCATAGAATGCCACTCAGTGTGATGTCACCAGAACAGTGTCAGGTGCTTAAAGGGACACTATGATTCCCAACATCATGTCCATATTAGACCGGTGCACTTTGGGCATTGGGCTGTAGGCCAATCAGGGACGCTATGCCTATGTTTTTGTGTGTGATTTTAAAATGTTTGATGTGTTGCCAGCAGCATACCCGATCGCGGCTGAACAATGGTGGCACACTGCTTTTGTCTTATCCACTTTTCTTTTTCTGTTGTTGTGTTTCACATAGAAACCAAAGTGTTCCCCACACGCACACAAGACCTTAATGACAACGGGGGGTCTTAAAGCTCTTCCTTCTTGGCTGCCAACATGATGTGCTTTAGGGCTAAGCGTGCTGTCTTTGTAGCGTCCTGTCGTGTAGAGCATGCTGTGTATGGTGTTCTCCCATAATCTGTTTGTGTGGGAACTTCTCCGTTCCGCACGCAAAACAAGTGTTTCTTTTGCATCAGGTCGGTAGACAGCTGTATGCCTTGTACCAAAATGGTTCAGTACAAATACGTGTACCATTGCTCACAACATATCACATTCTAACATTAGCCACCTGCACGCACGCACGCAGCACGCTCACTCACACACTCACACAGTCACACAGTAACACACACACTCTCACACTATCATACTCTCTCTCTAACAATGTTTTTACTCAATGTTGTTTCTGATCTGACTTTTGATCACTTTTCCCATTTATTAAGTCACATCCTCATGTTTATTCTATTCATCTTTAGTTTAAGGTTATATGGAGGTGGGCGTTGCCCAGAAAATTGCCCTCTTTTTTTTGCAGCGTAATGTTGTCAGGTATGACAGACAGACAGACACCCACCCTCACATTTTTTGAATATGAAAAAGCCTCCTCACGCATAAGGGTGAGTGTTTTGGGTGAATCCATCATGGTTAAAATGGAGTTTGAAGTTACAATGGATTTGTATAGGAAGGGGGCGTGTCTGATAAAATGAACATCAAATATCTAAATACTGAATCAAGAAACTTAAAAACTGTCTGGGGTGCTCACAAAAGCCTGAGTAGACGTTAAAATTAACCCAAACGAAAGTGAAATGTCCCTTTAAGTGGACAAAGTGTGTGTGTGTGTCAAGGATGAGAGTGTAGTACGTAGTGCCAGTGTAATCTAATATGGTCAGGTGTCAATATGGTAGTACGCAAGATTTTGCGGGCGTGTGTGCGCGCGCGTGCTGCTTATTGTATATTATTTATGAGATTCACTGTGAGTGTTCCTTCTTACACAACAGGGGTCCTTCCACACCCAGCACTAACAGATGGCACACACATACACAAACAAACACACACTGTATTACAGGTGCATTTGTGTCCATTTGTTACACTTTTTTTTTTGCACTGAGTTAAATGAACACTCATGTTTTTGCTGTGTGCGCAGGTGCACACAGAAACCGGTACAATAATAGTTAGCGTGTGTGTCCATGTACCTGCCCATCCTATCTGTTAATCCAAAAATACCTTTTTTATTCTCTCTCCCTTTCTCTCTCTCTCACTCACCCTCTCTCTCTCTCTCTTTCTCTCTCTCTCTCTCTCTCTCTCTCTCTCTCCAGACCCCTGCTGTGTGTGGGCCGGCTTGCTTTCCAAGGGAAATGATTCCACATGAAGTGCAGCGTGCTCGCCCCCCCACTGACCTGGGAGGAAGCAGCAGGTGTAACGCAGAGGCTCTCCTCTCTCCTCTGCCCCGCTGAACTCACCCCTCTGACGCCAAGGACCACACCGCTCCACACCTCCCCCAATCCCTCTTTCATCCCTCTAATCCATCCTAACGGCCTCTTTTCTTTTAGGAGCCTGCGTCTCCCTTTTGTCATCTCAGCAAATTCCTGTGAATCAGCGGGCTTAGGGTGAATCTGTCAGAGAGACAGAGAGAGAGAGGAGCAGTGTAATAGCTGAAAGAGAGAGAGCAAAATAGCTAGAGAGAAGCAAGGGAGAGAAGGACGAAAGAAAATAGAAAGTGACATAAAGAAACAGGAAAGTGAACCAAACTGCCAGTCAGAAAGGAATAGAGAAAGAGGGTCAGAGAAAGCTGTGAACTTTAACCAAAAACAGACAAAAGCAAGTGCATAGCGAGAGAGAGAGGGACTCCCGGCTGAGGACGACGATGAAGTCCAACCAGGAGCGCAGCAACGAGTGTCTACCACCGAAGAAGAGGGAGCTCGCCTCTAGCACGTTGGCGTCAGAGGAGCGCCCCCTGGCCATGGCACCAGCCACCGACAGCCAGCGCACAGAGAACCTGGCGTGGCTGGCCAGCGTAGCCGGTGGGCCGGAGGGCGGCGGTGGCACACGACACCGGGGGAGCATCGGGGAATCGGAGGGAGCGCGATACAAGCCCCTGTGCTCAGTGTCGGACTCCTTCTCGTCTTCGTCCTCTCTGAGGCTGGTCACGTCCCTCCCGACGGTGTACACCTCCCCCGTCTCCCAGTCCACGGTGGGCGGGGCCATCCATTACACCCAGCTGCCGCCCAATCTGCAGTTCATCGCCTCGCCATACCCCGCCCCCTACGCCGGCTACATCTCCTCCATTTCGTCTCAGCTGCTCCCCCCTCCCCCTCCGCCCCTCTCTTCCTCGAGCTTCCTTCCTCAGAGATCCTCACATGCCGAGATGGCCTTCTCCTCCCCGCCGCCCTCCTCTCTCTCCTCCACACCTCCCTCCCAGATCTCCAAGTTTGACCAGCAGCGAGCGTCCTTGGCACGCGCGTCCATGCCCCCGCCCCCCACAGACGCAACTCCCCACCACCACGCCTCCCAGTCTGCTCTGAGCGCAGCCCCCCGGACCGTGCTGTCACCCCACCACCAAGGGGGGACTTCGCTACCGCCCCTCCCCCTGCACCCCCACCATACACTGGGCCAAGGGATGTCCCACGTGGTGCTGCAGTATGCAGACGGGCCCTCAAGGAAAGAGGATGGGGGTCCCAGACCACGAGAGCTCCTCAACGGGGAGGTGGAGAGGGGCAGGCGCTTCGGAGCATCCCCTGAGTCTGGCCTGTCCAAAGCGGGGAGTAAATCACGGGACGGTCCGTCCTGTTCATCCTTGTCGGCCTACGAAGGCCGACTGATGGCTCCACCTTCGGACTACATTACCCATGATCCCTCAGGGTTGAGAACCTCCGTCATGCTGATGCCCAATAGCCACGGGGACCACCAGCTGGCACCGGCGCACAGGGCCAGCCCGGACAAGCGGCCACCTTCTGCTCCCACGCACCTGGAGAAAGGTGGCATCATCATGGGCAAACCTGTCAATCGCACCCCCTCCTCCTCATCGTCCTCCTCCACTGCTTCGTCCGGCTCCTCGTTCGTGTTCCCGTCCCCGCTGAGCGTCGACAGCCTGAAGGCTGGTGTCGCCACAGTGTCTCCTCACACCGTTATCCACGCTACCCACAATGCCACAGAGCCATTCTCAGTGGGCCTCCCCTCCAGCATCTACCCAGTCCCACAGTCGCCTCTCATTGGCTACCTTGCGGGGGGTGGTGGAGGCCAGCAGCAGCCAATCAGCTACCAAACTGGACTGCCGCAGCACTTGCTCATTCCTGGGGCGCAGCCGGTTATCATCCCCGTTAGTGGGGGCAGCGTCACCACCCTGGAACCTTCCTCAGCCCATGTGACGGCGTCCACCCAAGGCTCACCTTTCCCCGCCACACTCCCACATGCCTACATCACCACTGGCGCCCCCAAAGGAGAAACGCTGGAGAGTTCCGGCGTCTCATACCACCACCATGCCCCATCTGGGGCAGTGATCCAAGCCCAGCTACACCTCCCGGTGGTTCCTGCTCCACCAGGGCTGGTGGGGCCCGCTCATGCTCCTCCTCTAGCCGCTGGCGCGGTCACAACCCCCTCAATGCCCCCGTACTTCATAAAGGGTTCCATCATCCAGCTGGCGGACGGAGAGCTGAAGCGCGTGGAGGAGCTGAAGACGGAAGACTTCATCCAGAGTGCAGAGATCAGCAGCGAGCTGAAGATCGACTCGTCCACCGTGGAGCGCATCGACGGGAGCCACACATCGCCCAACTTTGCTGTGGTTCAGTTCTCTGTTGGCGAGCACCGTGCCCAGGTGATTTGATTAACAACATTTTTTACATATTTAAGTTATTTATGTTGGTGTTCAGAAAAGTAATGAATATAAAGTAATTTATTGTACACTCATAAACAGGCTTAGTTGACCAGAATACCCCAGGGGTCTTTACTCAGCCCCCTCCTTTTTTCCCTCTACACTAAACATCTTTGCTGAAAATAGCTGATCTACAAGCCCACAACGCAACGTGTTATGAGCTTGTAGATAAACTATTTTCGCCAAATGTTAGCCCTCAGAATTAAATAGGATGCTGGGTTTTGCATGATTAAATGTTGTTTCTTTATGAACTAAACAAGAAGACTTCAAACAAGTCTTCTAAGAACGTCATTAGCCTCTGTGGTTGATGCCATATGACAAGTTTCCATATTACACCAGACAACTCAACCCAACCCAACCCAACAACCTCAAAGGGCTCCTCTTATTCCCTCTATAATTATTTTCAATGCACAAGGATGACAATCATGCAACATGCATGTTCTGTGAAGGAGCTTCAAAGACGTTCTGAGATGAAGGAATAGAAGAGAGTCACTCTAATTATTATGTATTTATATGCATAACGCTTCAAGAACAGGAGGACAGATGCAACAAGAATATGTTAGCGCAGCCGTAGCTGAGTGGGTAGAGAGGCCGTCTGTAAATCAGAAGTTTGCTGGTTCGAGCCTCTGCACGCTTAGTCAGTACATGGCGACGTGTCCCTGAGCAAAGCCCCTAACAGCTCCCCCCATACACTCATCTGAGCTATCTGAGCAGCCATCTGCTGGCCTTTTCCCTTTCTTTGAATTGAACAATACAAACATTTTTAAACCTTATTTTGGTTGCATATAATTTACATATTTGTAATAGACAGAAAATGAAGTTGCTTTGGCCTTGATTTATGAAATGGTGGTAAGGGCTTCTCGGTTTCATATAGCACTTAATTGTTGAACAGTATATGATACCAATCTTTAGTTTTTTTGCCCGACTAGCAAGAGTGTGGGGCTCTAAGGATCCAAATCCAAATCTGGCCAATCCAAACTGTACAGATATACTGTATTTGTTGGCAGTTATGTCAAACTTGCACATTGTCAGTAGAATATTGCTGACACCAACATCAGAAATGTCACGTTACAGTTAGGTGACAGTTTAGGCTCACAATAATTTGGAATCTCTGGGATATGTTGTTAGCGCCTGCGTGTACAGTAACTGAGAGAAAACTACCCAGTGCATGGGTAGCTCTCTGCCTCAAATTAGAGGCATAAAGGTCGTAACACACGGCAAGCGGTTCACGCGGGCGGTAACGCTCGGATCAGCGGTGATCATTGTTGTTTTGTCCTCCTGCGCGGTGCGGTGAAAACTAAAGCTCACCACAATCCAGCTCTTGCCGCGCGCACATGCACAAACGAGCACGCGCGCAAAAGTTTCACGGGACCGCGCCCGCTCGCCTCATCGCCCCTC
Organism: Gymnoscopelus microlampas; assembly: GCF_963454915.1. Classification (NCBI taxonomy): domain Eukaryota; kingdom Metazoa; phylum Chordata; class Actinopteri; order Myctophiformes; family Myctophidae; genus Gymnoscopelus; species Gymnoscopelus microlampas. The sequence goes on from NC_139952.1 coordinate 27,072,687, forward strand.
AACTTCTCCGCACGTCCCAAATAATCGCCCGCCTCTCATTGAAAATGAATTACATAGGCGCGTTAGCCGCTTGCCGTGTGAAAGGACCTTTAGTCTTATTAGCCTGCTATCAGTTTGTTTGGATGCCAGAGTCTGTACTGATGTACAGTATCCCTAAAAGTTTCTTTATCTTTTCTGTTTCTGTGCTACCTCTCTCCCAAATCACCCCACTCCTCTCTCCCTACCTCTTGGAGGGCCTGTGCTAAAGCCTAAATAATCGACTGCATCTGTCCAGGCTGTGAGTTTGCTGCCCACACAGCCTGCCTAACCATTTCTCCCACCCACGCCTGGTCTTTGATACCGCACCCTGCTAGAGCTGACCATCTTTCAAAGAGTCTTCTGACTTATCTCTCTGCTTGTTCTCCAGTGTCTCTTGGTTATCTTTCTTTTTTCTGTGTTGCTATTTTTTGTGGTAGCAGCTTTGAGCTCATACTGTACTTGGAGGACTCACACTGTGAGAAGTTGAGAATTATATAATACAAGAGGGAGAACACTCTATGAAGTTTGCTTCTTGCAGTCATATTGTTCTTGACATTGTTCTCTCTCTCCCTCGCTCGTTGGTTTGTTCTCTCATTCAGCCCACTCCACTTCATTCGCTGCCTGCTCCTTTCATCTCCTTCTCCATCTCTCGTTCTTTGCCTCCCACCTTCTCATTCTTATTCTCTCCTTTTTTCTCTCTCTCTCTTTCATTCTCCCTTCACTCTTCCTCTTTCTTTCCTCCCATCTTCAATTGTTATTTTCCTCTTTACTTTTCTACCATGTTGCTTTGACTTCCTTTATTCTTCCATACTGTACATCCAGATCATGTCCTGATTAATAAACATGTCTTTATGTTGATATGCTGCTTGACCCAACCACAGAATCCAGTGCTATTGATCTTGCCGTTCTAATTGATAGATATAGGAATTGGGCTGGCATCCCTTTGTACGGCACTAGACTGGCTGTCATCTCGCCTGCCAAACCTGTGATTCTGTTCCGTCGTCTTTATTAATTATCTGTAGGGCGCCTCAAGGCTTGGCTTGCCCTTCAAAGTCCGGTTCCAAAGGTTTTGCAACCTTCATCCTGAGATTAGTGTCATCTACGGAAGTCCTTTATACTTAATCACATGACGAATAGAGAAAATAGCAGATGTGCTAGATCTGCTACTTTTGCTATTATTTAACCTTTTTTTTTTCAAAAGTTTTTGGAAATGTTTTGAAATTGTGAATGGCATGACGTTCCAACCGACTGTGCATACCGAATGGCAGCAATGCCTCAAACGGGCACTGCACTAGTTGACCAAATTATCTTTATACATACTTCACCAATAAGAACAAAGTGCGTCACAAGAAGAAACAAGAGGCTTGTTTTTTTTAAAACACTACACACATACACAAGAGAAATCCGAGACAATGTGACTTTTGTGAATCCTTTAACATGAAAGGAGGCGATCTTTTTTTGTTGTGATCACGTGATTTCTGGGTGTACTCTTCTTCGATGGTGCTTGGATCATTCACACCTGTCTGTTTTTCTCACTATAAGGGTCGGGTAATGTCTTCGAACAGAACATAATGTTTCTGCAGCAGTGACATTTCCAGCATTTTTGGCTGTCTGAATGATACAGTAAATGTTCATCACATGACTCCAGAGATAACATGTTGTGATTTGTGTGAGTTTTGGACAAAGTCTGTAGGAGTACTGGCCAAAAAAAAAAAAATGTTGTGAAATGTCCTTAGGCAGAAATGGGCGTGGCCTATATGGGAGAGTTGTGTCTTGATTCAAGGAATCTAGGGGAAAACAATTTGATTGTACGACCTAGTATGACCTATAGGGCATAGCAGTGGCGGCCATTATGTGGTGCCATAGATAAAAGAAACATTCATTTTTTTCCAAAAATATTTATATAAATTATTTTAAGCCGGAACCTAGCCATCCAGGCTCCTGGTGAATCATGACCATAAAACATTTGATTCCAGGCTTAAAATAATTTATATAAATTTATAGAGAAATCTCTATGGGGAAAATGAATGGCTTCTATCTGTGGCACAGCAAAATGGCCGCCACTGCTATGCATTTCAAGTTATAGGCCAAAGCGTAAATCGTCTTGGTATAGTGCCACCTTGAGGCCCGTTTAACATTGTTTTGGAGTGGAGTGTCTTCCTTGGCCTTCTGGGAGTGTGCAATGTTTGACACTGATCGGTCCAGCAATTTCCAAGATTAGCTGCACACAGTCAGACACACACACACACACACACACACACACACACACACACACACACACACACACACACACACACACACACACACACACACACACACACACACACACACACACACACACACACACACACAAAGCCTGCCGGCCTGGCAGAGTTAATGATGTGTGGAGTAGGGATCTGGGTAGGGAGTTAAGTATAACTTAACCTTCAGTCTCATTATCATGTGTGAACCGGTTTCAAATTGTGTCTAATGTTCTATTGTTTGTTTTACTTCTTTCCTCTTCCAGGTGTGTGTGGAGGTCTTGGTGGAATATCCTTTCTTCGTCTTTGGCCAAGGATGGTCTTCATGCTGCCCAGATCGGACCACCCAGCTTCTGGAGCTGCCTTGCACCAAGCTTTCTGTGGGTGACGTCTGCATCTCCCTCACCCTCAAAAACCTGAAGAACGGCTCACTGAAGAAGACCCAGACATTTGAGTTGGCCACTCCTGCCGCCGTCCCAGCCTCCGGCCACGGATTCCTCAAACCCCCCAGAGCTGTCCCAGACGTCTCCAGAACCTGCAGCGGAGGGAATTCCAGGCACGGAGAGTGGGAGAACGGTGTCAGCCAACGAGGGAGTGCCATGAGTGGGGGTGTAGGGGCGACCGGTGCAGAGAACGGGGAACTCGGGTTTGAAGAAAGAGGGTTGGTCTCAAAAGGTCAAGTCGCCAGCAACACAGAGGCTTCCCCCAGGAAACCATCAGCAAGTCGCAAGCGGAGATGGTCGGCTCCCGAGGGTAGGAAGGTAGAAAAAATAGAAGAGGAGCCCCCGTTGGTTCTGCCCAAACCTTCTTTCATCCCACATGAGCTGAAAGTCAGCATCGAGGGCAGGTCGAATATTGGGAAGTAAAGGCTGGTCAATAAGCCGAGGAGATTTGGAAAAACTCAAACGGATTCTTAAAATAAATTACGATTGCCCACATCTATGTTTCATTTCTTTCGTTTTTGAAAATGTATTTTTCTGTTAGTTTCTTTTTTTTCTATCTTGAATACTGTACTGTAGAGGCAAAACCTACCATACGTGCTATCACCTTACATTAAGTCCACATAGTTCATAACACATTTTGATAGATGGATTCAGTAATATACAAGCAAATGGTGGTAGTCATGGTTTTCATGAGGTGATCTTGAGTGAGGGAATTACGTGCTCGATGTCTGTCGGCGGCTGCGTGGCACACTGAAGCATTGTTTGATGTCTCTGCTTGGCTGGCTGCAGCTCTACAAAGTTTCTAAATTAAAACCTTTGGCTAGTAGAGTTAGCTTCTTGAAAGTGAATCCACAATCTGTAGCAGCTATGAAGCTAGTCAGGAGAACACCTGGACGGAATGATTCTCCTGCCAAAAGTGGAAACAGTGTCCCATTGGGCCACAGAGAAGATATGATGTCATATGGTTCTGAGCTAGAAAGAATTTGTGGGTAAATCATTAAATAGTTGGTGTTCATTGTATGCGTGAATTACTTAATTTGGAAGACAGTGGCTTTAGAAAAAGGCCTCTCTTCCTGTCGACAGCATAAATGTACTTTGTAATTCACTTACATTCGTGTCATCAAGCTGTGCCAGACCTGACGTACGTCATCAGAGAGTGCCGGTGTGCCACACCGCAGAGACGGACCTCTTCCTTTGCTTGGTGAAGTTTGGTGAAACAATAGAGTCCTCGTCTTGACCTTTTATTTAGTTTTGTTTTATCTGACTGTTGTTTTTATGTTTTGTTTTTTTGTTTGTTCATTTTTCTAACTTTGTCCCCTTTATAAAAAGCATAGATCCTTTTTTTTTTTTTTTTACGGTCGTTTAAAACCTTGATCTGGGGAGTCAAAGAGCCTCTCGATTGAACACAGTTAATGGGGTAAGGTTGATGTAAATGTGATATAACCTAATCTAATACAAACATTTACAAACACTGGGTTGACAAACTTCATTTTGAAAAGGATTTATCTTTTTCTTCTTTTTTGTTGAGGAAGATCACATACAATCCTCATCGTTTTGGGTTTTGTTTTTATTAAGAAAGGCTGTGTGAGAAAAATAGAGAAAATCTGCATGGCAGGTCTGAGAGAGTCAGGATGTTGGTTTTAAAGCACTTAACACACCTGTCTCACTCACCACACGATTGACGCCACAGTCATATTTATCAAATTTACGTCGTCTCTACATTTACGCAGTACTGTATGTTTCCTTTCTAGATTTTATTTTTTAGTTTATTTGTTTCTTTCTAGACAAGGGGGGAGGAGGTAGCAACAGCACTTTGGAAAGGGGAGGGGTCATTAGATAACAGGGGAGGGGGGTCATGTGACGTCATGTGGTCACGTACATGGAAAGGGATGAATGTGAAAGGTATTACAGTAAGTACCAGTTACTAGATGGATAGAGAAAAGAAGACTAGGATGGGCCACAAGATGTTGTCAAAACGTGGGTTGTGCAGTCTAAACCAGAGGTTCTTCTCTCTAGTCCCTGGGGACCGATAGTTCTGCTGGTTTTCCATCCTATCGATTTGTTAACCACTTAAATTCTATTCTATACTTTGTTGTGTGCGACGGTGTCACGTGAAAAAAGTGAATATACAAGTTGAAATTTGTTGAAATTTTGGAATGCCCAAAATAAGCCAGACGAGTTGAAAGTGCTTAATTGTTAATGCCCGGTGTTCTAGTTCTGACCACCACCACCACCACAGAGTGGTGCAAACCAGAATGTAACATGGATTGTGAATGATGAATATGTATACAATAATCATTTACCCGTTTCTTGATGTTATAATCAACCACTTAAACAAAGCTCTGTAAAATGGGGAGTAATAGCTCAGTGCCGCATTACACACAACCAACATGGTGGCGTTGTTGTCACATGTCCTGCTCAGTTGGCCTTCTGTCTGTTTGTTTCTACTCTGTGTGTGTAACCACTCCCTGATTAGAGAGCTAGAATGACAAAGGACACCAGGTGAATGTAATTAACTGTCTGGCAGGATGGAAAAACCAGCAGTGCCCATGTTCATTGAAGAACCGTAGAGTAGAAAACCACTGGTTTGAATGACTGTGGACACTACTGCCTCGTCCAATCATACAAATGAACAGGGAAAGCTTCGGAATGTGCAGATTTTTTTTTCTTTTCTTTTTGTTGGAAAGTTTGTGAAACGTTGCAGGGAGGAGCAGTGTGGAGAAATCATAGTGATGCTCTTCACCAGACTGAGAGCAATGATAAGAAGCTCAGGCCATAGACGTTTGAAGGGTGTCATATTATATATTATATATAGTTCATGCTTGTGTGTATGCTGAATGCTGGTCTGTGTATGTCTGCGCGCGCGCACACACACACACACACACACACACACATTAAGAAAACAGTGTTCGCCCTGAAATTCCCACAATTTTGGACCCACAATTTGTGTTTGTTGATAAACATTCAGAACTGATTCTTGTTTTATTTTCCCCAAAGCAAACAAACGAACAGCATTTGGTCAGTGCAGATGGCACAAATATACAATCAATTCTCTAGTGTGTGTGCGTGCATGCATGTGCGTGTGTGTATTTCTGTATGGAGTGTATGGAGCCTATGTGTATAGGAAAATATGATATATAGAGAAAGAGTCCAGTGTTTGTTTGTACTTGGAGTTTCTACTTAAGAGAATCTTGCAATTTGCACATGAAGAGGAGGGAGTTATGTTGAAAGCCTGTTTTGAAATAGCCTTGTTCTGAAATGACCCATACTGTACACCAATGAACCCAAAAGTATGGGAAACATTTTGAACTTCAGTCTGTTATTTTGTAACCAGCACTTGTCAATAGTGCTTATTTTTTGCTTTGAAATCAAGAGACATACAAGCAGTTGGATTGAATTGGCTTTTTAGTTTGTAGTTAATTAGAAACGTTCCACTCGGATGCCTGCGGGAAAAATACAGACAATTTATAATCTTTTGGAATCCATGTAGCTCTGGAATCGGACAATCTGTGGGGCGTTTCTCTTCACCCCTCCTTTCATATAACTTGGCTTGAACAAGACAAGACCACAAACTGCAACAAGGATTTCAGGGTTCCATTCTGAACATGGTCTGTGTTGAAATCCCATCTTTCTCTAGTGATTGCCTCAACAGGTGTACTAGCCTGGCTGGCCCAAACATACAGTAAAATCCTTGTTAATTTGACTTTGAGAGTGTACAAATGTAACCAAATGGACAAATGGGTCCATTTGGTTACATCTGTACTCTCTCGCTTACAAATGGATAAATTAACACTGAGGATTTTGCTGTGAATGAAGCTCTACAAGCATCCAAAAGGACTTTTATAGGGGATGCGGTTTTGGTCGGATGTGAGGCGGCGTGTCTGAAAAGTACCTCTGAAGGCTATTTCAACAATGCTAGGAATGTAATTAAAAGGAAGAATGGATTACAGAAAGGAAAATAGGAACGCAACAGCATTTGGGCTTTAGTATGTACTGTATGTAGAGGTTTTGGACAGTGTTGTTGGTGACAGAGACGGGGGCATGGCTTTCAGCAAGCACACCTGTTGAGCTTCGTAATTGGTCTAATTTAGCCTAATTGGTGATTATTTAGAGGGCAGAGTGGTTTAATTTTGGTAGAAGTGTTAGTCGACTAACGTTTAGAAGTGATATAGTATCAGGCGTACTTAGGAGCAGTGAGAGTAAACTGATATAATGCGATCTGTAGCTGGAGGTGATGCGAGGATAGCAGATAGAGTGATGGTAGGTGGTGGCGAGCTTAAATGGACGGATGGAAGGACGGACGGACGGATGAATGGATGGCAGATGGATGGTGGTGTTGGGTGAATGAGTACACCCATATAAGGTTTGAAAATGCTTTATTTTTTTATGATAAAACAGGGTTTCTCATCGTTTCGTCCCTTTCCTATACTTTGAATTAGAAATAGAAGTAGGACTCTGTGTTGTTAGTGTGTGTATGTGTGAGTGAGTGTATGTGTCTGTGTAAATAGTAATGTTTGCTTGACAGTGTGTATTTCTCGTGTATGTGTGTATGTATGTCAATTTTATTTTGTACTGACCTCCCTTCAACACAACAGATGGCAGAATCACAGCGTTATCTAGTTATCTAAACAAACACATCAGACATTCAGACTTGACATCCAAAGTTTGGGGTCAGTTAAAAAAAACAGACATACGGTAGAACCAAAGCCAAATGACGCCTTGGCTACTTCAGAAAGCAATAGTACCAAGACTTTGAGGTACCCTGCATGATACAGTATACACATACACACTTAATCATTCCAATCACGCGCTCTGCAATAACCATTAATAAACCATTAGTATTAGAACCAAAAAGAGATTTACATGTACTGTAGTTGAACACACACACTCGTTTCAGCCCTTCAGAGTACATGGTCTTGTCATAGGTCTGAAACCATTACCTCCAGGAGCTCATACAAGTCCCCTATATACACAGAGAGACAAACGCACATGCACACACAAAAGCTCCTTTATGCCATTTATAACAAATTACATCTTAATCGTTACAGTTGCCAGGCTGATTGCCAGTTCTTTCAGGGAAGTGTTTCGTATATGCAGTAAACTGATCATGTCCCCAAAACCCCCTCTGACAAGATGGTCAGGGTTATAAACGTTGTTGCAGTGTTTTGGGTGTTTCGCGTTTATATAACAGAAGTCTGTATGGCTGAGCAGGAATGTACCGGATAGTCGTTCCGTGTTGGGAATGGATATGATCAAATGCACCTGACATAATAGCAAATGTTTTGACTCTGCCCAGGTCTGCCTCGTTGCCACGTCTCCCGTAGTGACCTCGTTAACTTCGTTTCAGGTACCCAATCATAGCCAGCCAGCCTCACAAGCCCCACCATTCAGGGGGCATAGCAATCAATTTACAGAACCCTCTGCAACCGTTAGCTACCTTTCAATACAGCCTGGCCTGGACATGCCCCCTACACACACACACACACACACACACACACACACACACACACACACACACACACACACACACACACACACACACACACACACACACACACACACACACACACACACACACACACACAGACACACACACACCACTAAACATCATCCTTTAATATTTTTCACCACATGCACAGTAATAACACAATCAAATAAGCCACAGCATTTGTATTCTGTTGGAATTGCATGCTTGATGAGAGATTTATAAAAAGCATTCTGAAATATACAGAATATCCACATCGTTTTGAGTGTGAAACGTCACATCATGGTAGATTCATGCAGGTTCCACGTTTTTTTTGAAAGGTTTGATGTCTTTCTATTTTTGTTTTGACTTTTCCAAAATAATCCCAGGTAGTCTCAGTTTGACCTTTGACCCCTTTGAAATGTACCACAATGTGCAATACTTATTTGTTGTATTTCCCCTTTGCTGTGCCAAGTGTATGTAGCATAATAGTCCTACTCCAGTGTCCCTCGCCCTTGTTAATAACCCATATATGTGTATGTTTATATGTGCAAATCTCTGTAAAGCTCAATTTATACTTAGTCTCATGATGGTGTGGCTCGCTGAATACATAGTATGAAAATCGGTTATTTTCGGTGAGCTACACTATGCATTGTGTAAGTATAAATTGGTCTTCAGACAGAGTGGGGATGTTTTGAGCAAAAAACAATGGAACGATGGCTCATATCTTCCCATTTGTCTTTGCAGCGTAACTCATCCCTTTGTGTGTCTACAGTATGTACCACATGTGCCACAATGTTGCGTCTTTGTGTGTGTTAACCTTTTTGTGCACCAGAGTGTTTGAGCGTGTGTGTGTGTGTGTGTGTGTGTGTGTGTGTGTGTGTGTGTGTGTGTGTGTGTGTGTGTAATCAAGTGTTTTCTCCTTTATGGTCTGTGAGATCATGAGCCCTGACCCTCTGCGGTTCTCGGTGAAACCCACAGATAAAGAAAAGAAACCTCATTCTCAATGGGGACCACTTTTTGTACAAAATAAAACCCAACCAACAGAGATGCACATGTAAGTAGACGTTCAAAAGACTTGATCATGTTTCAGCACTTTGTAATCCTAGGACGGGGTCAGTCTCACCCCTCTTTCTCAGACTACCACCTGTCCTGGGTGTAACATTCATTCAATACAGACAGAGCGAATGACGTAAGAGCGAAGGGAGTGAATATGAGTGGAAAAAAGAAAGAGATGAGTCGAGGTTTGATTCTTTTGCACATGGCTTTGCTGTAACCTTGCGTTTAATCTGTCTGTGCTCCATCTCGCTTGGCGCCCGGCGTGTTCTTGGGTCCAACGAGCCGAGGTGCTGGGTAGTTCCTTGGTTCCTTTCTGCTGGGAAAACCGTTTCTCGTGGAACGCATCCCTTCTTTGTGTTATAGTTCCGGATTGGTTTGGAACCTTTTCCGCCCCCAATGCTGACCCAAACCAGGCCACGCTGCACTGTGCCATGCCGTCCCGTTAAATTAGCTTCTTTCAAGATTTTGTTCTTTTGTCAGTTCTGACAACTAGCGGACATGCTCGTAAGCAGGCCAGCACAGCTCAGCTTGGTTCGGTTCTGCCGTGTGAAAAGGGTGCTCGCAAATGTTTGCTTTCTTTTCATTATCTTTGGCACAGGAGCTTTTCTTTTCTGTTTTTGGTTCCCTTTGTAGCACTCAATATAATGTCAGGGGACTTAAAACTATGTAGAGAATGTTGTTGAGTTTTTGTGACAAGCTTTCTCATTGGAGGAACACAGCTGATGTTGTCTTTTAATTGGCTTCTTTTCTTGCACAAAATGACAAATAAAATGAATGTTGGTGTGCGAGCTTTGACTTTTCGATCCGAAAAAAAGGCATGTGTGTACTTTGTTTCTTGATGTTTGTATTTTCATTTTGCAAAAAAAGAGATGTTTTTTGGCACTTTTGTTGTGTTTTGAAACTGAACAGAATTTGATCAGGATTCCTTTTATCTTTTATTTCTTTTTTGTTATTGGTTCAAACTTGACTGTTGTTGTTTGACGTCTTGTCAACGTCCATAGCGCTGGATCACCAACTCAGGCAGAAAGAAAACAAAACAAAACAAAAATAAAATAGAAAAAAAAAAAAAACTTCTAGAGGCCCACTTAACAATGTAGTGTCACCCAATAAAATTTACATTAGTGGGCTGTTTGATATGGGTTATGCGATATGTAAATTTATTACATATAATTTGATATGATTAACAACCATCATAATTGATAATGAACTATCTATATTATTATTATTATTATTATATACATAATGTATTACGCTGGAGATGACTAGAAGGATTCTTCAGTATATTGAACGTTGTTTTTTGGTCTGCCATTCTGTACAAGGCAACGAAACACTTGGATCAGTGAGGAACAGGCTCTTCTGTTTGTGACCTCTCTGACCCCGCCTACTGCCACGGAGGGGGTGGAGCTTTATGTGTCAACTGTGAATCAGTTGAATCTGCCCCCTGTTCTGTTCTGTTCTGTTCTGATCTGAACACTCAGCCCTGAGGCCCATGGCCTGTCTGTCTACAACTTTCTGCCAGCCTGTGACACCAAGTACCGAACTTTTAAGACTTGTTGGGTCGCAAGACAGTGGCAGAGAAGCCGGACAGTAGGACAGACAAGGAAGGACAAACTTGCTTGCAGGGGGCTGGAGCAGTTCCCAGCCAACTTGTTTGTACTATATTGTACTCACCAAGTCCCTGTGTCTCATCACCCCCCGCCCTCTATAGCAAATGGAGAAACCCTATCGGTGTATGTATTTGACATCTGTACAAATGCACCTCTTTGAAAAAGAAAATGAAACCTTGACATATCTGCAAGAAAATTGAGTTTTTATTTGGAATGGGTCACCAGAACATGCTCTCAACAAAGTACTCACAACATAACACCACATTTACAGTACTGTATGTACTGTGTGGCACACACTCACTCTGAAGTTCTCAATTTGTATTTTTTGCAGTGTTGCAAAATGTGCAAACAAAAGAGCCCTCTAGTGCAGGAGCGATGTCACGACATCACTACAGCTAAAAGTGAATAGGCTCTGCATCACTGTAGTCCCAGGTTTACAGCATACCCGTTTCCTGTTCTAGTTCATATTCTGATAGCTTTGTTTGATTGAACAGAAGACCTTCATATGTGTTTCCGGTTCAGATCTGCTGCCAAACCATTCAAACAAAGCGATAGGAAAATAAACTGGAACAGAAATGGGTTGCCCTATGCCACCTTTTGGAAATCCGGGACTACAGTGTTGGGCAGTAGATTTAGCTATAAATAGCCAAACTACTAGCTTAACTGCATTTCCCAGTAGCTTGTGGGTAGCTTCACTACTTTCAGAATGATTTCAAGTAGTTTTTTTCCCCCACCATCTTCAGCATCACTACATTTTCTGTGGCACATCAACATAAATAGCACAAAAGATGAGTTTTGAGTGCAGTTAGTCCATCACATCAATGAGAGAATTCTCCAACTTTATCAATGTGTCTTCTCTCATTTAAAGGGATAGTTCACCCTAAAGATGACTTATTTTCTATCAATTACACACCCCATGAAGCCCTGAATTCATGGATATTTTTTTTGTTTTTGTCGCATTCCTAAGCCAATAATTTGATGACCGGTGGAAAGATGCAGTAGGAGACACTTTGAGTCTCTACCGAAGACATTCACCGGTCATCAAATTATTGGCTTAGGAATGCGACAAAAAAAGTCTCCATGAATTCAAGTCTCCATGAGGTGTGTAATTGATTAAAAAAAATAGTCATTTTGGGGGTGAACTATCCCTTTTAATTGTCATAACCTGTCTGTGCTCTCTCTCTCTCTCTCTCTCTCTCTCTCTCTCTCTCTCTCTCGTTCCAGAGAAGGGCAACAGTAATTGGAAGTGGACAGAGTTTTAATAAGGAAACTTAGAAAGATGAAACATGGTTTAGGGGAAGTCAGTGGTTTTAATTTGCCGTTGACCAAACTAAGACCTGGAGGCTCACTTGATCATTCACCAATAAGATGAAACTTCACTGACACTTAGGGAAAATTCAGGCATGTCAGTGACCACCTGGATTACCTGGGTCTCTGATACGGCCCAGAAAGAATTAAACATGCACTTAAACCCTATATACTTCATTGACCAGGGGTCTTTGGTCCCCTCCTTTTTTCCCTCTACACCAAATGTCTTCGCCAAAAATAGCCGATCTACAAGCTCATTGAAAGTATCTCGTAGATTTGCTGTTTTCACAGAATGTTCGCTTATTTTTGCTGAAGGTTTGCCCACTATGACATGCCCAGATGCTAGGTTACAGGGGTTAAGCTCCAAAGCAGTGACAAGTCAAAACCGCTCCATCAGTTCTCAATCTATACTTTATTTCACCTATATAGTACAACAACAACAAAATATTTGCTGTATTATTTTTATTCTTGTGTCAACTCATCGCCATTTGAGGTGCATATACCGATGGGGTGGAAATCAGAATCGGCAAGAAATCTATTTCGAAGTTGCACATAGTAGCTGGGGCATGGTGGCTGACTAGAGCGCAGCCACATACCACATACATAAGGTTATAGTGTTTCTTACAGCTGAGCCCACTTCGAATCGGACCTGAGGCTGTGTGTTGCATGTCATCCTCCTCTCCTGCCTTTCGTCTCCTCCCCCTTCCCCTTCTTTCTCATGGTAAAGCAAACATCTCCCACTCATCCTAGCCAAAGGAGATATTAGGCTCCTGGTCCTCCCCTTTGCTGCTGTACATCCAGGTAATAATATCAGAATCCAAGCAAAACGAATGGAAAATGAATATGAAAGCTAAAGAATCGCAGATCCAGTGTAGGCTAGTCTATCAAGATGTAAAATGTTTTCCTGCTGAGGGCTGCTGAATTAAAAATAACAGATTAACACCACTATTCTCTCTGACTCATAGTCGACAACTCCTTTAGAAAGACATTTGCACATGACACATTTTATCTAAATTATCCTTTCACTTACTGCAGCTTCAAACAATTCACAAAGAGTAAAACGCATAACATTACTTTCCTTGATGCTGGCACTATGTCCACACAGCAAGTCTTACAAATCACATCCCTCATTCAGTCTATTTGGAGCTAAAGTGTTCAAAATGGAAAACCCATCTAGCATATTCAGGACTCCTGCTAGTGCCATCACTTGTACACCATGACTTAAAGAACTTACATCATGGTTGTGTATATTAATGTGTCTTGAGCTACTGATGATTTAACGTGGCTATTCCTAATTGCATTTCATGTGCATTTATCCAACAGCTTCCTGATCCTGACATGCCCACTTTGAGAACCACTGGACTAGTTCTTCAGAGATGAGAAGCTTCCAAACTTTGGAGATGTATTATTATTATTATACAAATCTGCTCTACAAATTTTAGTGATGCTTTTGATATTTAAGTATTTTAAAATATACATTTTCTCTATCAAACTAACAGCAATATTCAATCCCGGGTGTAAACAAAAAGTGAATAAAAGTGTCCATGTACAAGTTCACTGTGTCAGTAAACACATAATAAAACAAAATTGTAGCAGCATTCACAGAAGTTAAATTCTTCAGCTATTGCATGTAACTGCTTAAGTTGAGGATAGTAAACTTAAACTTCATTTAAACTTAAACCACACAAGCAACAGCTTATTGGAAATCCCTTATAGTTGAAACAAAATGCATTTTCTATAACAGAAAGAGTCTAGACATAGATAATTCACAGATGATTTGCATTTATTTCTTTTCCTAGTGTAATCATTGCAGTAAACAATATGGCAATCTGTATTTTTCATCTTCATTCTACTATATATATTTCACTGTGATTGTTTATTATTGTTCCATTGTTTTACATTCGTGTTTTCCCTGAAGGTCTTTGCTTGCGACACAGTGAATGAGTGACTCCTCGCAGCAGTGAAAGCTGACATTTCTTGAGGTGGGCTCGATTTCAGGCACAGTGGAATCAATGAATTAGGATCAAGAATGATTGCTTTGCATGCAGGGCACCGTAAATCAAGTATTTCTGAAGTACGTCAAATGGGTGAAAGACATCAGTTTTCAAAGGATGGAACCATCTGACACATCCAGTAAGCATGCACACAGATGCACAAACACCACAGAAGTTGCTCTCTAACTTATACCAAGGCTGGACATATTCTCGCTTTGTCAAATATCATTATTTTGGTGCTTGGCACTAGGAATATTTGTTCCAATCTGTTTCAGTCATTTTGAAACATGTTCTTGGCTTGAAATGGAGCAGAGCGTACATTTAAGACAAATGAGACAAGACAACAGACACTGGCGAGATGAAAAGAACAATGGAGGTACTACTGGCTTTGAAGCCAAAGCTACTTGAAACAAGCTGCATGTCAAATTCAGAAAGATTCACTATCTTGTTGACACCAGAGGGGAAATCATCCTGCATGCTGTTTATTCCAACAATGTTTTCCCCAGAGAACGTTAAGGCCCAGGGAAAGCATCTTAGATCTTGCATATTTATTGCACATCTTATAATTTATTATTCTATGGAACAGATTTTTTTTGTCCTTTTTTTTTTAAATTATTTATCTGAGCAGAAATACTGCTTTCCTCCCACTGAGTGTGTTTACATGCATACTATTTCAGATAATAGCTGAGATTCTGATTCTGTTATTCTTGTAGATTACTTTTTTCTTTTCTGGTATTTGCTGTTTTTTTGGTGAGCAAAATTCCATAGAAAGGCAAAACAAATGTTTCACAGAGGTTTCTCATAACTCGGATGAAAAGCTTGCAATGCAACTCAAATACTACTCAAATACTACTAATATTACATGTCTTGCATACCTTTTATGGTATGTCCTGTATGGCATGTGAACACACTCGTCAACCTGCTGTGAGACAAAGCTTTGGATCGCTCTGATGCTTGTGGGACAGTGGTTTAACCAGTTAAACCCTATATACTTTGTTGACCGGAGTCCCCCAGGGGTCTATACTAGGCCCCTTCCTTTTTCCCTCTACACCAAATCTCTTCGCTGAACATATCCGATCTACAATCTCACAACACGTCGCAACACAACACGACACTTCATGAGCTTGTAAATGATCGCACCGAGAACATTAAGCCCTACATACTTCGTCGTACAATGAATAACAGAAATAATCAAACTAGAAGCTCACAACATGGTGCAATGTGTCGTATTGTGGGGTTGTAAATCTGCCATTTTAGAATAATCAAATTATTATTTAAAATAATAACATGCCCAGAATAGGGACAGCAGGCTTAAAGTGGTTAAAGTCTTACAATAATTGACATACAACATCTATCACAACCTGTAACAAACCAACAGCCTTTTTATGTAGATGTCCTGAGAAAAACAGGTTGGGTCATCATTTAGAGAGATATGTGCATGACATGATCTGTTTGTGTGTGTGCGTGCACAAGCACACATGCATATGCATGTGTGTGTGTTCCTTTGTCTCCATGTTTAATATCACACCAGTAGGCTACCATTGCACATGTGAGCTGTAGTTAGTACATGTCTGATATCATACATGTATTGTGTAGTGTGTGTGCATGCATGTGGCTGCATGTATGTATACATTATACAGTAAATATACGTTGACCCGCCACTAGGAGGAGAACATGTTGCTAGACTGCTGTGTGACGCGTATGAAGGTGGTCCGTCGGCTGAGTTCTTTGAGCTTGGCAGCGCCCACGTAAGTACAGGTGGAACGCAGACCTCCCAGGACGTCAAGGATGGTGTACTCTACATCTCCCTTATAGGGCACCTGCACTGTCCTCCCCTCGGACGCCCTGAGAGAAGGAGAGATGAGAGGAAAGATTAGGAGAGGAGATGCCTGATTTAACCTGACACAAAGTTATGGTCATTTATTTTCAGACGACACTGTTGTATGACACATTGTAAAATAGGGCTCAACCACATGAATCATAGCATAGTGATTTGGTGTAGATGGAAAGAAGGAGGGGTCCCTGCCCCCCCCCCCCCCCCCCCCCCCCCCAGTCAACAGGTTTATAGGGTTTAAGTGGCTAACCATCATATATTCAATATATGCATATAGGATTGTGTATCAAATTCAGTGGCATTAACTTTTTTTAAGCACTTTGGATGCTTGGGAAGTAAACTCAATGTATAAACTGGATAAAGAACTGTTTGCAAGACAAAACAGTTTTCACTTACTGAAAAGTAGATCTCCTTTAATCAGCCAAAACAATAAATAAACTGGAAAACAGACTGACCTGTGTCAAAATGTGAAAAACAATCATTTGGACAAATAAAAGGCAATGTAGCCTATCTCTCCTCAGTCCTCACCTGTACTCAGCCACTCCTCCTACATATTTCTTCATGGCAGTGTCAGAGCTCATTCCATAGAAGAGTTTGAACTTCTTGCCATCCTTCTCAATGACCTGCCCAGTACACTGGTCGTGACCCGCCAGCATGCCTCCCATCATCACAAAGTCAGCTCCTGCTCCTGAGGAGAGAGGTGGCGATTGTTACAAAGTACATCTCTATTGAGATGTGTCCAGCTACTGTGTAACATAACAACAGTACAGTGTACACTTACCAAAGGCCTTGGCTACATCACCTGGACAACTGCAGCCACCATCCTGTATGAAGGAAAGGTCAAATAAAGGTCAAATAACTCAGGCAGCGCTTCAGCCTTTGGAGAGAGGTCCTTGGACGCCCTCCTCAGGTCAAGAAATGGTACTACCACGTAACACTGACCAAAATACTCCCCATTGCATTTGACTGATTCAAGTCAAATCTTGCATGGAGGCCTCCATATTTCTATACGCACAGCCATTCAGGCAACACAAATTCATGTCGGCAGACAGAAATATTATACTTTTTGTATTTTAAAAAATACATAAAGTGTAGATATGTTAAGTAAAAGACAAACAACAAACCAAATACTTGAAGATTCTGTCCAAATAAGCATACATATTGGAGACTTACAGAGATGATGTGACCTTTAAGTCCGTGTGCGGAGTCAGCACACTCTATGACAGCGCTCAGCTGAGGGTAGCCCACCCCTGTCTTGATACGTGTCGTACAGACAGACCCTGGAACACACACAAGACTCCATACATTGGTGGTCATCATGGTAAAAAAAACGTACATCTTTCATTCGTACAGCCGCTGCAGCAGGAGCACACTCTTCATCCTCCTGGGAGAGGATGACTCAGTCAGACCAACCCACCTGGTCCGATGCCCACTTTGATGATGTCAGCACCAGAGAGAATGAGTTCCTCTACCATCTCCCCAGTCACAACGTTGCCAGCCTGCCAGGTAGAGAGTAGTAGACTGTCACGATCATTACATTTTACTTGACGATTAAGTGTCATACAAATAATTGCGATTCATGATTTAATTGTGTTTTTTGGCATTGAGCATTGGAACATAATAAATTAAAACTTCTGTTTGGCTTTTAGGCTTCTTAAACAAAACGTGCTTAGGGTAGATATGACAAATAACTTAAATAGCTATACAAAGAAATTACGGAAATAGATGATCTACAAGATCACAACACGTCATGATGCAGCTGAGCTTTGTGAGCTTGTAGATTGGCTATTTTCTTTCAATTTCCGTCCATCTGTAAATGCAAGTGTGTGTAAATGTATTGTCTCTCACCATGATGGTATGCGTTGGGAACTTTTCTCTAACAGTCTTGACAAACTCCACAAAGTACTCTGAGTATCCGTTGGCCACGTCCAGACAGATATACTTGAGGGTAGGGACGGCTTCCAAGATGGCACATAACCTCTCCAGGTCTGCTACACCACTGCCAGAGCTGACTGCTATGTTCTGCAAGACAAACACATACTGTACTGCTTAATTTAGGAATTCATTCTTATGGCTAAATGTCATTGAATCCATCTTTTTGAACACAAGCAGCAAACTAAGAGAATAAGAAATTGCACAACTTTACTTCACGCGTTTAGATGCATGACAAGTAAAAGTTGTTTGACTATTTCTGGACTTAGAATTAGAACAAGGTTGTCCTACAAAAATTATGAGTCAAATATTGCACTTCTTACGTCTAGGCATTCTGGATGATCAGCAGCAAAGTTTTTCCACTCATCCAAAGAGTAGTGCTTGTGTATGGCTGTGAACAGAGTGTGCTGGAGAGAAGGGGGTGGGAGGACATAAGAATTATACATACATTTACATTTATTGTCACTGAAACAAATACTTGTTTCTCAGAAATGTACTACAACAGTTATTGGGCATGCAGTGTTCAGTATTGAATTCAGTACATTGTATTCATCTTACTTTGCTTAGGACCTGTGCCATCTCAAAGGTTCCAGTGGTGTCCATGTTAGCAGCGATGATGGGGATGCCAGTGTATGTCTGTTTGGAGTTACGGAATGTGAATGTCCTCTGCAGATCCACCTGTGGGACAGAGACAGAACATGGTGTAAATGTAAAATAAACTACAGTACTTAAGTATAATTTTGGGGTATTTTTACTTTCTACAGTATTTACAATTTTCAATACGTTTACTTCTACCCAACTTCATCTCAGAGGAAAATATTGTAGGCTACTTTTACTCCACTACAATTATATGAAAACTTTAGTTACTAGTTACTTTGTAGATTTTGATTATTATTACAAAACACACTAACCACTTCAGCCATATATATATATATATTTCGGCCATTCGAAAATAGTAGATCTACAAGCAAAACTCAAAATGCATCGCAGCTTGTAGTTCGTCTATTTTCTTTCTTTCTTTTAAATACATTTCGAACTTGAAATGGGACATTCTGCACAATGAGTATTTTTTACTTTTGGTAGGCCTACTTTATGTATATGTTTATGCCAATACTCTTGTACTTTTATTCCAGTGCATTTTGAATACGGGACTTCTACTTGTAACAGAGTACATCTACATTGCAGTATTGATACTTTACATGTGACTACTTATTCCATCATCAAAAGGTGTACCATAACTTAGTTCCATCAAGAGTAGATGAGTGTGTGTGTGTGTGTGTGTGTGTGTGTGTGTGTGTGTGTGTGTGTGTGTGTGTGTGTGTGTGTGTGTGTGTGTGTGTGTGTGTGTGTGTGTGTGTGTGTGTGTGTGTGTGTGTGTGTGTGTGTGTGTGTGTGTGTGTGTGTGTGTGTGTGTGTGTGTGTGTGTGTGTGTGTGTGTGCATTTGTGTGCATCACACTGAATGGTAGAGTTAGTTGGTTAATAATGGGTGTTATGAGATACAGATTTGATAGCTGAACTGTAGTTCTCATTTAGAACATGTAGCAAGCTATGGTAGCCTACATTTTATAGGGAATTATCGTTATATTATACCTCTATGGGAATTATAGTAGCAAATATAGTAGGCTAAATATTGTTTACAGACTGAGAAGACAAAAAGTTGTCTATGAAGTGATTTCATTGCCATCAAGCAGAAACAAAATCTTTTATATACAAGTTGTATATAAAAGATTTTGTTTCTGCTTGATGGCAATGAAATCACTTCATAGACAACTTTTTGTCTTCTCATTACAAATACTCTATAATGTAAATTATAGTTGTATAATACAATTACAATTTACATCATTTGAATGGGTGTTATGGCAAGTTTGTATGATGCTATGGCAGTGGTTCTCAAAGTGGGGACCCCTGGAACCCCCTCAAGGACCGGTTCCAGGGGGTCCCAAGATAAATGTGTTAATATATTTATATATATATTCATATATATAATATATTAACCACTATAACCCTATAGACTGAATCATCATGACCATCACCACAACCAAACATTTATTTCAGGGCAGATAACACCGGCTGGCTTGGATTGGAACATTATTTATTTTCTATGATATTGTTTATTGACTATTAGAAATATATTACAATGTTCTATCTATGGTATGGTGATTAGTGCAATCAGCCATCCCATTCCCAACAGCAAGACTACAGCATGTTCACCTACGGCTGGCAGTCAATTAAGCCTCGTCAGCCCTCAGCTGCTCCCGCTCCTGCTCTACAGCTCCCGCTACGATCCAGAAAGACTTGGTTCACTCCAAATAAAATGGACCATGTATCATTTATAATAATAATAATAATAAAAAAGAAGCAATTTCCGTCATCTTTTCATCTCATTCGCAATAGTTCCCGGAAGTAAAGACTGCTTTCCGCGACCTACTACTGCAGGTCTGGGTACCTGAGAAATCTCAACTTCTAAGCGACGAGATATTTGCCCGAGACCAGACAGTGGAGTGGTAGCCGCGAGTACGAGAGAGAGTGGAGCGTCAAGGGACCATGGATACCGCCTTCCCAAATACAAAAAAGGTAAACAGGGTCCCGAAAGGGTCTAACTGTTTGTTTGTGAAGCACTTTTAAGGTAAGGTGTTTGAAGAATCAGATTGTATATCATCATGAAATCTGAACTGGAACTATCTGAAGTGAGGTCTGGTCTCTAACGCGAATCACTTGTCACTATGCATTTTGGACATCATTTGTTTCTTGGGTTAACCAGAGCTCACGTTTTTGACTCACAGACTTCAATTTGGCTTGTAATCTCATTAGGGAGGTTGCTGGATCAATTAATAGACCATATTCACACGGCGGCCATATTGCCATTAAGTCAATGAAATGCCACCCCAGTTGCCACAGCAACGCAATGTTAAATTCCAAAATGGCCGCCGTGTAAATATGGACTATTCCCAGTTCTGACAGGCAGGTGCAATGGTGCATATTACAGTTGTGTTGTGTGACTGTAAAATCTATGGGACTGTCACTGTACCCATCAGCTCCGTCAGATTAAAATGACCCTTGAGCAAGGCACTGAACCCCCTAACAACCAGGAACTCTGAGGCCTTTGTTTACATTTGTACATTTCATACAGTATGTTGTCTCTCTAGAGCAGTGGTCCTTGAGGGGGTTCCAGGGGGTCACCAGCAAAATAAAGAACACGTAAATTTAACTATTATTTCACAGGCTATAAGTTAGCCCAATGAGAGAATGTAAGAATGACTTGCTGAGATCATAGATTTGGGAAACACTGGTATAGACATTAGACAGTAGCAGAATTATGTACTACATTTAATCTAATAACAAAGATCTTCTCTTATTGGGGTCCCTGGCACAACATCCCTCCAAATGGGCATCCACGGCCTAATACTGTACATAAGTTTGGCATAAGTGTTGTCTTTTCCTGGTTTTAAAAATAGCTTATCTATCTCTCTGTTTAATTTCTGCAATAGACAGAACGATAGTAGATGCATATATATCTGGAATTTGGGTGTTGGATACTGAGTAACAACACATCACTATCTCAGTGAAGTATCAATGTGTGTTGGAGCACACAATGAAAGAAAAGAGGCCATAACTCATAACATGGCAAATATCCTTGGGCAGAGAGACAATGAAGAGCAAAGGAGGAGGGGAGGAAAGAAGGACAGATAGAACAAGTGAGGGAGGAGTCTACAGGCCTGCGATTTCATATCTTGGTGCAGGCGTTCGATAAGGTTTCCGCTCTGTGCAGTATGCTGACTCAACAGGACTTCAGCATCATCAGCTTACAGTAAATCAGAGACCTCGAATCTGAAAGTGACTGACTTGATGCAAAGAGTGTAAAAAATATGTATATTAAAGTTATATTTTAATAATCTCCCATAGACTGTTTATTGGTGGTGCAGTAAGGAAGCTGAACGAAAAGAGTGAGGGAGGAGGCCAGGAGGGGACAGTGATGTCATGACTTTGGGTTAATGAAGGTGCCTGACACGATATTCCTTTTCCTAGGTGAACAGCTGAAGACTTATGAATAATTCATGAGCAACAAGGTCATGTTCTGGATGTAGAGGGCGTGGCCAAGTGAACCTGACCTGTAGGTATGTACTTAAGAAAGATGGCTGTGTATCTGAAAATCACTCTGTGGAGTAGATTCCCACATCCATCTCCTGTTAAGTTAATATGTTCCTCTAAATCAGTGGTTTTCAACCTTTTCAGGCCGTGACCCCCCAAAATAATCATATTTGAACTGTGGACCCCCCACCCTGATAAGCACTTGGAATGTATGAGTTGAGGCATTACATTTTGTTTGATTCCACAGATGAATAGCAGATCTACAAACTCACGCCTCGTGTTGCGAGGTGTTGAGGTTGTAGATTGGCTATTTTCTTATATTATATTATTTGACAAGTTGGCCAATGTTTGACCAGTTTGTTGATTACTTTACTTTGCTTTACTCTTTGCTTTTTTTTGTTCTTGTAGGTATTACAAAACAGTCCTTAAATTGTCACTTCACTGTCATCTGGGGACCCCCCCCCAAAAAAAAAAATGTGTGGGGACCCCCCTGGGGGTCCCCACCCACAGGTTGGGAACCACTGCTCTAAATCAGTGGTTCTCAAACTTTTTCTTGTGAAGGACCCCCAAATTGACACTTATTAGCCCGCGGACCCCCATTTGAAAAGATAAGCCAGGGACCCCCATAAGAGAAGATTTTTACGTCTCTCTAGCAGTGATTCTCAACCATTTTAATTTCAAGGACCCCCAGTTTGACATGTATTAGGCTACGGACCCCTATATAATGGCATTTATATCTCTGGGACCCCAATTCATATTGTAAAATCAATGTTAATTTAACAGTTTAGAGTTACAGTCCCATAAGGGTCCATTTGGTTCCTATCCATCATTTAGCTGGGGATCCTCTGGAACCCCCTCAAGTACCCCTGGGGGTCCCCGGACCCCACTTTGAGAACCAATGCTCTAAATGACCTTGCAGATAATGGAAAAGCTTGTACAAAAGTGTAGCTTGCTGAAAATATCCAATCTACATTAAGCTCACTACGCATCACGATGAAACATGTGAGCTTGTAGATTGGTTATTGTCAGTTTGTGACAGCTGGACTGCCTCCTCCTGATGCAGGGGATAATAATTAAGTAACAAAGCCAGCAGAGGGCGCCATTGGAATTCACAACAAGTGATTGTATTTGGCTACAACAGCTGCCTTTTGTTAAAGAGTTGCACTGAAAACAGACTCCGGAAGTCATTTAGTGACTTTAAATAATTAGTTTAGGATGCATGCAGTGGCTGATGGGTTTAGTTGTCAACTTTTGGAGGACATTTCACATGGATCAAATCTTGCGAGCCGACACTAAGTCTAGGATTCGCAAGAATAACTTAATTAGATCTTACATTTAAATGGGATAGAAGATTTGTCAGACTGGACCCATGAATGAATGGAAAGATGGTCCCATATTACATGCTTTCCCTGTAGTAGCCTTAGGAGTAGTATAACGTTTATTAGATAGCACACTGTGTGCAATAATAACGAGTGTGTATGTGTATTAATCTGTCCTCTGTGTATGTAGTTGTATGTTGAGTATGTGTTTATCAGTCAGTTAGATAATCTCGACAGAACCCTGCACTGCATGGAATGTGCTCTCGATGATTGTGGACAGACCCAGTCCTATTTTTAAACAGGCTTATTCTGAGACACCTCCTGTTTGTGTCTCATATTGCCCTCCCTCTACCTCGGACACATCAGCCCTCTCCACCCCCCCTGATCACAGTACCTCACCACACGCAGGGCCACCTTGCCAGTATCATTATTACCAGTATCATCATTACCAGTACAGTATCATTGTCCTCTGCCGTCAGCTCCTGCAGTGTTAACACTGAGGTAAGGTAAGAAACTGGGTCAGGAGAAGGATTGAGGACACCAAGTAAGGACAGAGCCCCCATGCGGAGCCCAAAATAAGAGACAATGACTTACTTTACCTATTATAAAATATTTGACCATGCCCCAATCATACAGACGGCCAATAAAAAAAGGCAAATGTTTTTGATGCCGGCCCATTCCTGGAGAAAATAGTCGATCTACAAGCTCACGTCGCGTCATGATGAGATCTTATTACTGCTGTTTTCTATATTTTTGAAAATCTTTGAAGGATTTAGCCTATAATGGTTTTAACCACTTAAACCCTATTACTTTGTTGACTGGGCTCCCCCAGAGGTCTATGCTAGGCCCCCTGCTTTTTTCCCTCTAAAACCAAATATCTTAGCCGAAAGCAGCCGATCTACAAGCTTGCCTTTTGACTAGTAGTGAGCTTAGATGTGCTATTTTCGCAGAACGTTCGCCCCAGCCCAGTATAGTGATGCTAGGTTTCAAGTGGTTAATCTGGTGAATTTAACTCTGAGAATGTACAAATGGACCCTTTCGTTTCAAGCTACAACAATGCTAACCTTGTTTATTGCAACCTTTAACAAGGTCATGCCACATTTTGCGTCACACTCTTTTTCCCATTCAGCTACATGTACACAGAGCATGTACGAATATATAAGCAATGCAAGTACCCCCTGTGGACACGGGTTCAAAATGGGGAGAAATTACATTGATCGTGTTCGCTCCATGGGCTGTCCTTGAGAGAACGAGTGTCAGTCCATGCAACTGTGACTTGTGGTTAAGTGACTGTCACTGTCACTTAATCCTACAACGCTGGTTACATGGGTGCATCACACTAGGTTACGCAAGAGTGCCCCCTGACCCACAGAATCCTTCTGTACCCCCCACATCCATATATACATAGTCAGTTGCGTCACCCAACGGTAGAGACAAAATGTACCTGTAAACATCAAAATTATGTATAGTTTGCGTGTGGCAAAAGTATTCCGTCCAGCATTTTGGCCGAACACTACAGTGTGTTTACATATTGTCAATCGGGTGATGTAATCCATTACAGATGACAGATGACAGTTAAATGCACCTACCTCTGAGCGGCTCTTAAGGCTGCTCCTTTTGGGTCTGAAGAGGACATCTTTAAAGTCCAACTTGAGGTCTGAGTCCACCCGTGGCATTTTGGATCTCGGTAATGGCAACAACCAGAAGGAGGAAGATGTCGATAATGATGAGGATGAACGGGCAGAAGAGGAGGCTCTTTTGATGAAGGCTGCTGCTGCTGTGGTGTTTGCCAGTCGAAAGCCCCAGCCACCAAACCCGAACCTCCAGGCGGCCAGCGTATTTATAGCAAAGGGGGGCCCAGCCCAGCCCCAGCCCACATGGCTTAATTTGGGCCTGACTGAGTGGGAGCCCACTCATTCATCCCCCCTTCTCTCTCTTCTCTCCCTCCTCCGCTCTCTCTCTTTCACACTCTCTGCCTTCTCCTTCATCAGAGTGGCAGCAGCAGCAGGCACACTGTCCCGGCAGCTGAGACACACACACACACACACACACACACACACACACTGAAACACTGCAGTGGGGCTGTGTACTGCAGTGCTACAGAGCACACCTTCTGTTCAGTTGGGGCATTGCGCCCTATGCTACAGAGAGAGATACAGAAATGGGGATCGATCTCTCTCTCGACTACTTTATTAGTCAGAAATGTAAACAGCACGTGGTACAGTAAGACATTAAAGCTAAAAGGATAACACAAAAAAGTCCCGGGGACTTGTTTCCATTGTGGTCCATTCAATTCATCAAGATGGCATACAAAAATGTATCAACACTTTATGTGCAAAAGAAAATTATATTTACCGCCCCTTTTGGTCTCCTGATGTTTTTTCAGGCCAATTTAGAAAGAAAGTGTGTTACACATCCTTTAATGGATGGTGTCGGGGCATTCCACATTTTGGTGGCAGAGCAGTAGGATGAGAACTTTCCCATGTTTGTTCTAAATTTAGGTGGGAACAGATCATGGTCGCTCCCTCTGGTGTTTTGGCTGTGGGTGTCACTCACTTCGGAGAAGTCGTTTGACAGGTATGAGGGTATTGAGGGCCTGACTATCTTAAATACCAATCCCAGTGATATTTGCTTAACCCTGTCTTCTACCCTGAGCCATCCCAAACTAGCAAAGTGTGTTGGAATTAGGTGGGTCGTGGGCTTAACGCAGAGAAGTAGTCGTATCAGTTTGTTTTGTTTCTTTCTCTCTCTGTGTTGTCTGACTTTGGCTGCAAGTTGCTGGCATTCCTAACAAACCTTGACCTGTAAAATAACAGGCCTTACTCTTCCTAACATACAATCCATAGACCTGTAAAATAACAATAGGCCTAACTCTATCCACTTATTATTTACAAAACATTTTATTAGAAAAATAAACATTCTGACAAAAGAAAATATTAACTGAGACAGTATAATGTTGTTTTTTGCTCTTTGTGTAGCAATACAATGGCTTGGAGCACCATGACTTTGGAGGATACAGCCCGCTGCACCCTCGCCCAACTGAGGATTGGTTCAACAGGTAAGACAGAGGCTTCAACTGTGACTATTCCCCGCTGGCGTTATTTCCTGTATTCGAGCATGTACTGCATGTCTTTGAAGTTTCACGATAGTCGTGATTTTATTTTCTTTAAGTGGGTTTAGGTTCTCATAGTCTACAAGGAATTTATGAGTAATTGAATATTACAGACCCACCACACACCAAATGTCTTCAGCCGTGAATCTCTCAACTGGAGGTTCCCAACATCAGTTAAGTGAACATGAAATAAATGATGTCCAACATTAGTATTATGTCAAATGTCAATGACTATTGTATTTAGTGGCACAAACATCTAGGTGCACTCTGACCGGTTCGGTTTCGCAGGATGTAGTTGTGCACACAACCTGAGCCTAGAGCCATATGAAATCCGTTTTATTTTTTTCCCAATTCCGTTTTATTTTTTCCCAAATTCTGTTTTTTCCATTTTAATATTTCTGAATTCTGTATTTTGCTTTTTATGCTCATTTTTACCATTAAAAAAGTGTCTGGTAAGTGGAAATGAATAAATGTTCAAGATATAACAGTCCATACATGGCCCTTGTTGTGTTATACGCAAAAATGTTCCCAAAATAATTTGGTCTAATTCGGTCTGAGCATGCGCAAAATGGCGTCGCCCATGTATTATTGTTTCTATCGTCTTTCTAAGACTATTTCTACGTGGATTTTACTGTTTATAAAGTAGGATGTGGCCATGCAAAATGGTGGTGTCCCGTGGATTTGTAAAAAATCGCGGTAAAAAAAAAAAATTTACCGCGATTTTTTTTTATTTTCCAAATTCTGCAATATTCCGTGTTTTATTCCAATTCCATTTTTATTGGTCATTTCCGCGATTCCGTCCGCGATTCCGTTAACACGGATTTCATATGGCTCTACCTGAGCCAGCTGCCAGGCTAGCTAGTGCAGAGCAGCCTCCCGTATCGACAATCATGCCCTCCAAGTTACATACCGATAGGGTGGGAATCAGTTGTAATCCATTTTGAAATTGCGTTGGCTATAGTACTTGAATATTGAGATACATCCCACGGCCTGGAGGAATGACTGATCTGCGATTGGCTATTTAGTTGTTAGGCCAACCAATGATAGACTAGGCTACATCCCGTAGCCTGGAGGGACGATTGCTCTGCGATTGAATAGTTGGTTATTAGGCCAACTGGCCGACCAATGCTATAACTCAGGGATGTCAAACATACGGCCCGCGGGCCGGATTAGGCCCGCTAACTAGTTTAATCCGGCCCGCGAGATGATTTTGCAAAGCATAAAAAAATGTAAGTGCCAAAAATGTTTTAATTGTTTTTTGGCCAAGTCTACACCTGCAACCACACGTAACTTCCACTTTCCTCTTCTTCTTCCTCGTCTTTGTATTGGTATTGTTTGTGTTGGCTGCAGAGTTCATGTGCAACCTCTTCCAAAGAGAGATAAGGACACTAGAAACTCTGCTGGAGACACAAAACAAACTGTGTAGACTTGGCCCTTTGAAATAAAATGTATTTTGGCACTAAAAAAAAAAAAACTCATTTTTTTTTCTTAACGGTTATTGATTAATTAA
Source organism: Gymnoscopelus microlampas (assembly GCF_963454915.1). Classification (NCBI taxonomy): domain Eukaryota; kingdom Metazoa; phylum Chordata; class Actinopteri; order Myctophiformes; family Myctophidae; genus Gymnoscopelus; species Gymnoscopelus microlampas. The sequence continues at coordinate 27,100,617 of NC_139952.1, forward strand.
TCGGTAAGGCCTAACGGTAGGTAAACAGTTAATAAAATGTCTCCATTTGGCAATCCCTATTTGTGAAGTTTACATTTTCAGAATGTGCTTGTACTAACTAAGACTAAGTAAAGTAAACAAAGAAAACTATCTGAAGTTGTTGTTATTGTTATTATTAGTTATTATGCCATGATTTTACCGGTCCGGTACCGGTCCGGCCCTCTGGCCCTCCTCCATGTGGCCCCTGAGCTAAAATGAGTTTGCCACCCCTGCTAGAACTTCATCAGTCATTCAGTCAGTCAGTCAAAGACATAAACCGTGTCTGTAGTTCTGGCCCGCCAGTCCGGCCAAAAAGTGGCCAAGACAAAACGGCTTATATGTAATTTTCTTTGCCAAGAAACTCAAAGGTGTGAGAGAAGCTAACCAATTATTTCTTTCAAAAACTGGGGGGAGAGAGAGGTGGGGGATGTGGCTCAATAAATGACTTGGGTCAAGATTATTTAAAATGTAATGAAATTACATTAAAAAATAAATATAATAATAATAATCAAGTAATTGCACTGGCATCATTTAAAAAAAATAATTAAATCTGTTTTCTTTACCAAAAGTTATTTAACATCAAATGTAAAGATGTCAGTACACAGTGTGACCACTAGATGGCAGCATAGTTAAGGAAACCAACCACCACACTGAACCCAATCACTAACTACTTCTACAGTTATAGATAGTTGAGGTGTTGGGGGGGGGGGGGGGGGACAAAAAAAAAATAATAACAAAATGTATAAGATGTTTGTGTTAGTAAAGACACTGCTAAAGCAACTCCTCAAGTCGTGTTTAAATCAGTATTTATCTAAAAAGTTGCCTTTGCTGTGAACTTAAAGGTTCTCTCTGTCGGTCAGTTCCTTCCTTGTTATTTCTAAAACAGTTCATTAAGTTGCTCTTACCTCCAATATGCAGTAGCCAATTCGTCACCCAAAATGACACATGGGTCTAGAGTACTATTTAGATAGGTAGGCCTAGTGATTTGTCCTCAAGGAGGAAATTCTTTACCACGGTATAGTGTGCATAATGATACAAATACATGAGGCATATTGTACAGAATTACACCAAAATACAGGATTACTGGAAATCTTAATTACAGGGATCACAGCATCACAGCATATTACAGCAGAGAGTCATGGATTGACACTCTTCACACCGACACAGACTGGGGTTCTTGTAACTTAAGAGGAGGTTACTTATTTAAAGCTTGTTGTAGGTGTGGGAACAAAGCTCTTGCTAAAACGGGCCGTTCTTCATATGAGTGGTTTACCTACAGTCACATGGAAGGGTGGGTAAAGTGCTGGTAGAGAGGGTGGCAATTAAAGTTAGAGTTAATTCAAACTAAAACTGGGTGTGGGAAAACATTTTAGTTATCTGAAAAACTAGAGTTTAGGGGAAAAAAACGGAATGAGGCATTGGATACATATGATCATTGAGACTGGGATGTCTGTGAGTTGATTGCCTTCAAAGTGTTTATATTGCATACCTTTTCTGAACTTCCTAAATCTTGCCACTGACAAATCCCCCCATATAAAAACACTAAAACGACTAATACTGAAACTAATAAAAATAGTTAATATTAAAACGAATAAAAAATAACGAGTACTGAAACTAATAAAAATGATAAAAATGAACTAATTCAAATGTAACAAACTAATACTGAAACGAATAAAAGTGAATAATAGGAATAATAGGAACTAAACTGAAACGAGCAAAGTACTTTGGAAACTAAGTATAGAGGTTTAACACAGGCTTATATCAAAGATCAGAGCCATCCCAACCACAGACTATTTCAGATGCTACAGAGTGGTAAGCGGCTCTGTAACTGCAGAACCAAGGGCAGTAGATTGCTTACTGTGCTTAAATGTCAGCACTTGTGCAGGAAACCGGGTTCCAATCCGGGGTAGAAGAGGAAAGTTACATAGTGCTGCTTTAAGTATACCATTTATGACAGCTATGACACAATATGCGGCATTGATAACACATTATTACTGCACTAAACTGTAATAAACGCATACTACTGTATTCTAGCAGTCTGTCGAAATGAAAGTAAGCAGACTGATTTTAATTGCAATGCACTAAAACTGAATTGCTCACATAACCGATAAGATTAGAATGATCAACTGGCTATATGATGTCATATGGTTACGTTAATGCAGCAGCACTCTTTCACCCTGAGAGTTACACAGTGACTTGACACTAGCCCGCACTGATAAGGAGTGACCTAAAGGTCACACCATGCCTTTTATAGGCATCACAACCGATAAGACCAGGATGGTTTGCATGTGTATTACAGAACATACTGTCTCTGTGACCTGTGTGTCAGCATGGTATGGCTGCACCTGGGATCCTCAAGTGTATGTTCATACTGTAGCTGCGTGTGCGTGCGTGGGTCGAATATAGTAGATCTACAAGCTCACAACGTGTCGCAACGAGGGCTGGGGTGGTATGGATTTTTTTTTTTTGCGGTCATAAATCACTGTTTACCGACTGTATGGCGGTATCTCCCCAAAAAAGTGGTTTTGAATGAAATAAAAAAAATCTAAAAAGATTTAAAAAAAATAAAAAATAATAATAACTAGAAAAAGTGCTCCTCGGAGCACAGGTCTCCGCCAGGTCACGTTGTTATTGTGGCCTCCTGGTGGTGCTATAATAGGCCAATGTGAAAAGGGTGGCATTTCTTCCTCGGCCTAGTGGGAATGAGCGTGCATTCATGATTAGAGGCATTTTGTTGCAAAAATGTGTTTTGCTAAATTAGACCTGCTGGTGGCGCTATAACAGGCCAATGTGAAAAGGGGGGCATTTCTTCCTTGGCCTAGTGGGAATGTGCGTGCAAATTTTCACGGAAATCACATGGTGCGTTCATGATTTGAGACATTTTGTTCAAAACGGACCAATCCTGCCAACTTTGGAAGCCAACCTTAGCCAATCAGGATGGAATATGAAATATCGGACAGATCCGTCTTGATCACATGACTATAGAGATATTGTGTACCGATTTACGTGATATTTGGATAAAATCTGTAGGAATAATATCCAAAAATGTGTTTTGCACAAATCGGCCTCCTGTGGCGCTATAACAGGCCCATGTAAAATATTTGGGGCAGAGGTTCTACTGTGGCATCCAGGGAGTGTGTGTGTGCAGTTTCACAGCGACCGGGCCAACGGTGGCGGAGATTAGCTGCTCGCAGACAGAAGGACGGACACACGGACACACGGACGGACTACTACGCTGGTTGTACTGCTGATGAAGTGTAGGTCAAAGCTAATAAATGAATGATGTTTTACTTATGATAAGCTGCCAGATGTACAGATAAGAGTGTCATGTCACAGCAGTTATGTTAGAATATTGAGGCTATTGCCTGTTACTTAGAATTAAAGTAATTGGCAGCTAGCTAATAGCAGTCAACATACATTCCAGAAGGAGGTCACTAAAAGCAATATTAGGAGGACGTACAAGTTTGCCTTAGACTTGGTTGTGGTTCTGTGGCAGCATAATTGTAAGACTAATTGTGTTACAGAAATTGGAGGCAATTACATTACTGCCAAGTCTACAGGAATTAAATAGTTGACTCAGTGAGTTTTAATGATTTACAAGTTTCATTTAAAAAATCATGGTTTGCTTAAGGATTGACACAGTCATTACTCGACAGTTAACTGATTGTTTGGCAGTCGTTGCTTAACTTTATCACTGTTAACATTGAGGACGTCATGATTCATACAATTAAGCGTATCTTAAAAACTGTGAGCAAATAAACTAACACTCAAACATCACAGTCAGGTGTGAAGTTGTTGAGGATGTTAAGTCTTTACTGTCTGTCACTCAGTGCTGTAAATCAATGGGAGGTGCAAACTCTTTGTGGAGAACATTTTGTTCCCGTACAGGCTTTTGTTCCTCCCACTATTCCATGCATTGTGTGAGCTGAGAACACACGGAGGCACCTATACAGGGTCAGGCCTGGCCCAGCCCACTGTGCTCTCTTAAAGGCTGATGATGTCAAGGAGAGGCGTCTGGTTTGTTTATCCAGGACAAATACATACCTCGAACCTGTTGAGGGGAACAGTTGTCATTCATTTGTGCCCCAGACCAGATGTGAGAACCATACAGGAGCAGGGGTTGGGGTGACTGTTGGGAGATGCAATTAGTGAGAGCCTTTCATGTTGTTTTGCTGGCATGAGTTGAATTGACAGGAACTTAAGAATTCCATTTGTTTATCCTATGATCAGGAAATGAGGAGACAGGAGAATCGTTCTCACACACTTGGATCGCTCTCAATTGTGTGTTTGTAATGAGAGGAACTCAAAATATACTTTGCATCCAGAAGTTGAGCTGCAGTAACCACAGTAAACTGCACTATATATTTCTGTGATGATTTTGTTTACCAATAAACCTTAACTTTTGCATTTTACATGTGAACATGTAAAAATAGAGCAATGATAGGCACGCACAAGCATTCCACGAAAACTAGGCCAAAGTCCATTCTGGGTTAACTACGTATAAAGTGAAGAATGCCTTCAAAGACATGATTTAACATGAGAAGGAATGCAATAATAGGCTAGTTTACTTCCTTCTGCCACAGTTTTTCTACATTTTCCCTCAAGAAGATGTGATTTAGAACTTATGAGCAGACTTCTTCAGAACAAGATGGGGCTGTTAGGCCTTCATTGTAAAGTATATGTTTTAATGTTTTTTACATTGGACGAAATAGCATAGCATGGCATTTCTTTTAATGTTTTTTACAGTGGACGACACTTCAGCTGCTGTGCTGCCTTTGGTGTCTGAATTTTCCTCACAGAATCAATAAAGGTGTTCTTCTTAATCTTATCTTATCTTAAATGATCTTCTCTAGCAGATACAATAGTCTACACTCTAAAGTATATAACTCCATTGTGATTATGACAGCAACTAGGCTATTGTAAAAGCTGTGGAAATTCACATTAATGAGAAACAAAAGATGAAGTCTAATAATGGTGTTTGGCCTGGACTTCATGTGGCCAGTCTATGATGTCAGCCATCTAGGACACCAGTACTATGATGTCAGTACTATTACATGAGCACTTTTGAAGAGAGAGGCTTAGCTGGATATCTACCCTTGCCCCTAACGGCCTCAACATAGACTTTGAAATGTACAATCTGAATGCACTGCATCCCAAAACAGTTGATGCATGTCCAATTTAATTTTAATTTGTATAGGTCAATAATAGACCCTAATCAGGTTCCTCATTAATCTGGCCTTCTCTCTTTCAGGTGTTTGATTATGGAACTTCCCTGTGTAGTTTCTTACTAGTTCCTTTTTTTTTGCAATTCACATAGTGCCATATGCTACCCCTTTAATACAATCTTGCTGGTATACTATTCTCTTTTCTCTCTAGGCTATTCAGATCTGTCCTTAAATATTTATTAAATATCTTTTAAATATTTATTACAATGTTTTGGTAGATATTTATTAATTCGTTTTTAACTATTATTTCTCAAAACGTTTTTAAATTATTATTCATCATGGACTTGTGATAATATATTCTGTACATTTAGAAGCATGTTCTTGATATAATTGACAAGTGCATTGTTACCTGCCCAGGTAGGGCTACTTGATTGAATCTTGCAAGCACACCTCCAATGGAGTTCACCTGTGTCCTCCCCTATAAATGTGAGGTTGTTTTTCTGCTGTGTTATTCCCTGAAGAAGACCTTTCCAGGTCGAAACGTTGGTTTTCATTTAAATAAATCCTGCATCGTGGCTACGAGTGTGCAGCCTTTTCTTTACTTTTATACTTATTTACCAAGGTCGGCAGCACCTCACCAATACTGGTGTGCGGCATGGACCGCTGGCGTAGCGGGCATCTAGGCTCTAAAGTAGACTGACAGCGCGTCACAGGTTCGAGTCCCGTCCCTGACGACCTTTGTTGCGTGTCTCTCCCTGTGTCTATCTCCCTCTTTCCTGTCAATCTACACTTAAAAATCACACCCTGTGTGAAGGTAGCGGCGCCTTTGATAGATTTTGTCATCGATATGTGTTTATAATGTGTTTATAGCCATGTGTCACGTGAAGCTTGACCAATCACTTTGTTGACGGGTCTGACCAATCAGAACGTTGACGGGTCTGACCAATCAGAACGTTGACGGTGAACACGGACAAAGTCAGGTATAGAGCAGGAGCCGCTCTATACCTAGCGCCGCTAAAAATCTATCAATAAAGGCAAAAAATACTAAAAAATCACACCCTGTGTGAAGGTAGCAGCGCCTTTGATACATTTTGTCATCGATATGTGTTTATAATGTGTTTATAAACACACGTGTCATGTGAAGCTTGACCAATCACTTTGTTGACGGATCTGACCAATCAGAGCGTTGACGGGTCTGACCAATCAGAGCGTTGACGGGTCTGACCAATCAGAACGTTGACGGTGAACACGGACAAAGTCAGGTATAGAGCAGGATCCGCTCTATACCTAAAGGTATAGAGCGACTAGCGCCGCTAAAAATCACACCCAGTGTGAAGTGGGCGGTGTGGTCATCACAGTGGTCATCATAGTCACTTAAAGAAAAGTAATATTTCTGAAGTGCGTGGTGCTATTTATAGGTTATTAATTTTATCATGCGTCTCGCTAGCCAATCATAGTACTGGGCAAAGGGTGTGAATAGAGTCAACCAATCATAGTAAAAACAATCACACCCTGTGTGAAGTGAGTGGTGCCTTGCTTAGTTTGGCTAACATGTTCAATCAGCCAAGGTAACATGTGCAATGTTAGCTTGGCTGATGGCACTGATGTCACTTTGAAACATGTAAACAATGTTTCAAAGTGACACACCTATTTATAGGTCTCTATTTCGTCATGCGTCGCGCTAGCCATTGTAGCCAATCAAAGCACACCCTTTCAACATATTGTCACGTGTCACGTGATGCTTGACCAATGTTAGCTTGGTGGACACACGGACATACAGACATACGGACACACAGACAAAGCCACGTATAGGAGTGGTTGCCTTCGGCACCACTCAAAAAGAAATACATTTATTGAGAACAATCTTTATTAAAGTCATATTCGTTCATATTCGTTCATACATCGTTCAAAAAAGATTTCAATGAAGGTGTAGAACCATCTCTGTAGAACCATCTCAAGGATGATCTGACAAAATGGACAGCATCTAAGTTAAATATACTAGTGTCACATCAAAGTGGTTTTAGATTAATTTCATCATGTGTCTCACTAGCCATGGAATTGGAGCACTATGTCACTGTTGTTATTTAACAGTGGTCATCACAGTGATGGAAGCTCACTTAAAAAAAAAGTTTTTTTTTAAAGTGCATAGTCCTATTTATAGGACTATGCACATGTGTCATGTGTCTCGCTAGCCAATCACAGTGCTGAATAGCCCCTTCCACCCATTGTGGGTGGAAGGGGTGTACAATGGGTGGCCAATCACAGTGCAGGGTTTGGGGGGGTACAATGGGTGGCCAATCACAGTGCAGCAAATGTCAATGTCCCAACCTCACATATAGGGGCGGCTACACCGCCCAAACATTTAAATTCTTATCTTTCTTCTTATATTAAAATTGGCTTAAGGGAGGACAGGCTGGGCGGGTGGGCCGGCGGACCACGTCGTCACGCTCATGTCACTGTGACTCAGACATAACCATGAGGAGATCCCAATGCAGCTACGCCCAAATATGGAGTGTGTTGTCTATCTTCAATGTGTCGTCATGGCTTGCGAGCAAACAAATCCCTCAGCTCCATATGGTCATAATAGCGGCATGCCCATATTTGGGCATATACTGATGACATCATGGATCTCCATATATAAAGGGACAAGGACTGACAGATACAGAGATCTCTATATATGGCCATATTGGTCGGAACGGCGGTGTGAACTCTAGACGTGCGCTAGTATTTAAAAAATGTCAAATTTCTTTGCCTAGTGGCATCGTGCACAAGACATTTGGCACTTATCGGTCCAGCAGGTTGTGAGATTAGCCCCGGAGAGACACGCAGACAGACTTCTAGACTGCTGCAAGCTGAAAGCCCAGAGGTGTTTTATTGGTTGACTCTTTTGCTATATAAGCTCACTGTCTCATTTTCTTGGGTTTGCTCCCTCTCTTGATTTGTAATTAAGTGCACCACCCTTGGCATATGCTGTGATTTGTCAGCAATTATGCTAAAACAGAATAATGTGATGCTGTTATAGATTCATTTCAGATTACTGAGACAACGGAATATATTTTCTGGATTTTTGAAAATGAGCTTAAAGTCTTACGTTTCTGGAATATTTTTTCAACGTGTTGTCTCTCAAACACAATGAAACAACATAGTGATTCACCAGTGCCACAGGGTCAGGCCAAAGCAACAAAGCAGAGAGCTTTAAATGGCTGATTTGGCCTAGTTCTTCATCTGTGGCCACATGTATCTAGTTATTCTTGTGTGTGTGTGTGTGTGTGTGTGTGTGTGTGTGTGTGTGTGTGTGTGTGTGTGTGTGTGTGTGTGTGTGCGTGTGCGTGCGCGTGCGTGCGCGCGCGCGCGCAAATCAAAGGACATGGGAAAGGCATTTTAAGTTGAATGTGCAAGTCTTGTGCTTATTTTCAAATGTTACCTTTGACTTCTATTTCTGGTACACATTGATTGATGTCCAAATGATTACTCTGAGTGATGTCCAGTAAATACCCTGGAGCAATTTGAGTGTGCAAAGAAAACAACTGCACTGTTGTGATTTTAAAAGGGTGTCAACTGGCTTGCTTCCATAAGGTGTCTAGCATTCAGAGATACTAACTATTTATAGTACAGCAGCAACAGTTGAGACATTTCATATAATATAATATATAATGTAATATAAAGAATGGATAATCATCCTACACAAATACATTTCAAAATAGATTCCAACCTCGACTTCCAAGTAAATACATTACTAGAGGAGGTAATCAGTAATGCCGAGAACCAGCCTACCCAGCTGGCTTGTGTTCCAGCAGGAGTTAGTGGGGGCAGCCTTGCTTGCACCAGGACCGGCTTTTGGAAGTCAAGTTCCTCTAATAAAGAGCAGAGATTTAGTGGGCTGCATGGCTGACTAGAAACCACATCACTCTTCCCAGCACCTCTCTCCCTCACAACCGCCACCAGTGTCCTTGGAGTTCATTTAATGCCACTGATGCCTGACAGAGAGCAGGAGAGAGAGAGAGATTATTCTCACCCGGACAGAGAAGAGACAGGTAAAAAGAGAGATAATTAATTCGGTATGAACAGACTGAGGGATTGATATAAAGGAGAGAGATGGAGATAACGATTATAATGGTGACAATGCTAATCAATAGCATCCCACCCACCCCCTAATTAATACACAAAGCCCTATCTGAATGTAGGTCATGCATCAGATTATTTCCAAACCTGTCAACCTGACATTAAGTACCAGTCCCTGTACAAGTCAACCAGCAGCGAAAGTTGTTCGTTACTGTGAACCAGCAGCTAAAGTTGTTCGTTAGTACTGTAGCTCAGATGGTGTGATGGATATGTGGACTGATGTTCTCCTTTGTTACATTCGTGTCTGTAGTTATGTTGATCCGGGACAAGGAGAAGAGGGCAACTGCTCCTCCCTACTCAGTCAGTGTACACAGTTCACAAACTGTAACAGCATGCAGAAATGTATCTACCAAAAATATAATTTCTTCCCCTGTTTTCAAGCATGCACTGTATCCTGTAAGCCTACAGAGCTGGCTGGCAGGAGCTCCTAGCCACTGCTGTGGAGACTTTGGCTGCTTTGGGAAATCTAGGCGACTTCTTCCACCATGTCATTCACTCATCTTTCAATCACAGGTTAATGTGACACAGCTCAAACTCAGCCGTTTGCAACACTCTTGGTTGGTTGTTGCAATAAATATATTCAATTTAAGTGGTTGGATTCAATTTACGTAATTCGTTATCCCTGAGTCACTATACCTCAAAACGAAGTATGGATCTCGGCCTATAATTGATCATTGATTTGATTGATATGCAGCATGCCATGAGTGCAAAGTATTATTTTCTTAAACTTAATTCAGCTAATCAAAGAGGGTCTGTGGTCATAATACAGCACTGTTTGAGGAACTATAGTTGAACACTTTACAGACATATTTTTTAATGTCCAGTCCAAAGTGAGAACAATGTAGCCTACTTGATTTAACACCAAAACTGCTATAGTTTTGATCATCTGAAACTAAGGAATTTATAAATGACAAAAAAAGGGTATGAATTTTTATGACATTATGAAACGTCTCTCTGTTTGCTTTCAATGAAGGTGTAAATCTGGGTTCAGACTCAGTCAGAGAAAACGTTTTCTAACAGATGGTTTTAAACAACTTAATAGTGAGATTAGTGATTTGCAGGCTCTCAGGAGAACCTGTTCCCCTGTCGTCAGCCTCCAGCATAGAGGTAAGCCCAGGCAAGGATAACTTTTATTACAGTTTGTGAAAGTGACAGCTTCATGCTCATTGTCTGATGTGACTTTAAGGTTGAAATGTAAATCAGTGTGTCATTATCATCATCAATGTATGATTATTTGTCTAATTGTTTGTTTTTAATGTCACATTTTCGTCAATAAAGCCCTGTCAACTACATCATATGGCCTGTTCCTTGGAGGAGTTGATGCAAAAAGGAGTTTAGCTTGTTATTAATTCAGTTCCTACATTGACACAATAGTATATGAGAAAAGTCATACTAAACTCGTATTGTGTCATAAAAAATGAAGCCATACAATACTTTAGTATAAACAAAATGCCATACAGTCCTGTCGTAAAAAAAATACTTTGTTCTTGTCAGCCTAAATTGTTCACAGCACAGCTATCTATTTTTATATTTAATTCTTGTGACAACCCTGGGGGTTGTCGGGGTAACTGGTGTGGTTGTCATGGTTACTAACCATGTGTTTCAGAATGATTGGTGATTGGAGGGCGGAGTTTGTCATCAGTGGAGATCTGGCCCACCTGGATTGTCCTCTATAAAATAGGTGGCTGGACTTCACTCTTGTCCTCTCTCACCATGAAGCTCACTGAGAGCACTCTAGCCTTTTGGATTTTGGTTGTTAAAGGACAAGACCACTTTGGTAGAGGTTTGGGTTGTGTAGTTACCTTGACATGATGTAACTCCAAAGGTGAACAAGAAATCTAAAATAATTGCTCCATTGAATAGAAATTGATCTAAATAAAACATATTTTTAATAATAAAATAATCAACAGGATGTTAGCCTTATTTCAAAAACAAACGGTACTGGGTTTGGTGATGTTCTAGATTGTCTGAATCAACTTTATTTGCGTTCGTTTGTGCTAAAAGTGACTTTGAGAGCTGTTTCAGCATACAATGTAATTCAATGAGGAGCATATTTTTAATTATCAATGGAGCAATTATTTTAGATTTCTTGCCCACCTTTGGAGATGCATCATGGCAAGGTAACCACACAACCCAAAGGTCTACCAAGTGGTCTTGCCCTTTAAGCACTGTTAACTACCCCAGTATCCGTATTGTGGGTATTAGTCCAGGGGCCAACACTGATATTTTCACAAATTGGTACCACCTGAGGTGGCCGTAAAGTTTTTGTATTTTTGTCTTCCTACTTCTCTCTAGTTTATATTTTGGTATGATACATCTTCCAATTCAGTAGCTTAATGACAGTAATCACTACCTATCGGCTAATGTATCCGGTAGGAGACACAAAGTAGAATCTTTGTGTCTCCTACCGGAAATACACTCGGGCATCAAATTATTGCGACAAAAAACAAAATATATCCATGTATTCAAGGCTACATGGGGTGTGCAAGTGATAACTTCTCAGATTTTTGGTGTTTGCAAAAAGACTGCTTTCCATAAGCTTGTAAAAGTTGACCCTCCTTCGGTCTAGGGTGGTCATAGCTGAATGGGTAGAGAGTCCCCCTGGGAAACTTAAAGGAGGCGTTCACCCAAAAAATTATTATTTTCTGTCAATTGCACACCCCATGAAACCTTGGATACATGGATATATTTTGTTTTTTGTCGCAATAATTTGATGCCCGGGTGTATTTCCGGTAGGAGACACAAAGATTCTACTTTGTGTCTCCTACAGGATACATTAGCCGGTTTAGAGTGATTACTGTCATTAAGCTACTGAATTGGAAGATGTATCATACCAAAATATAAACTAGAGACATGTAGGAATACAAAAATACCAAAAATGTACGGCCACCTTAGGTGGTACCAAAATCTGGCTTGGCCCCTGGACGATATAGCTTTAGCAGAAAATAGCCGAGCGACAAGCTCACTGCGACACATTGTGAGCTTGTCGAATAAGCTATTTTCAGTCAAAGCTTTCCTCATAATAACACAAAACAGAAAATACACTAGTATTGAGCCCTGAGGCTCACCCATATGGGGTTAAGTTCGTTTTAATAAAATCATTTAAACCTTCTTTTTTTGTGTGTTTCCTCATGTTACAAACTCAGCCGTTTGCAACACTCTTGGTTGGTTGTTGCAATAAATATATTACATTTAAGTGGTTGGATTCAATTTACGTAATTCGTTATCCCTGAGTCACTAGAATACCTCAAAACGAAGTATGGAGCTCGGCCTATAATTGATCATTGATTTGATTGATATGCAGAATGCCATGAGTGCAAAGTATTATTTTCTTAAACTTAATTCAGCTAATCAAAGAGGGTCTGTGGTCATAATACAGCACTGTTTGAGGAACTATAGTTGAAAACTTTACAGACATATTTTTTAATGTCCAGTCCAAAGTGAGAACAATGTAGCCTACTTGATTTAACACCAAAACTGCTATAGTTTTGATCATCTGAAACTAAGGAATTTATAAATTACAAAAAAGGGTATGAATTTGTATGACATTATGAAACATCTCTCTGTTTGCTTTCAATGAAGGTGTAAATCTGGGTTCAGACTCAGTCAGAGTAAACGTTTTCTAACAGATGGTTTTAAACAACCTAAATCTCAGTTGTGTCATACTGAACCCTTTCCCTGATCATCAGAGGGTGTATCTAGTAGATTCAGTCATTCTGTCAGGGGTAGAGGTGTTTGCTGTGGATTTTCGTCTTTTGACCTGTCACCTCTCGCTTTAACTTTAAATATAATGTCAAAATCCTAATTATTGTGAAAGGCCTGGTGGTGCAAGAGAAAAGCATAGGCTTCACAAGCGAATGGTCGTGGGTTTGAATCTTGGTCAGGGAAGATCTCAATTTTCGGTCTTTTTAAGGCGAGAAGCATGGATGAAGCCCGCCTCCCTCCTCACGCCCTCTTTTAGCTCCGGTAGGAGAGGGAGGAGCATGGAGGGAGCCCACCTCCAGGGGGAGGAGCTTAAGAATCCGGTAGGAGAGGGAGGAGCTTGGAGGGAGCCCACCCCCAGGGGGAGGAGCTTAATACATTTACATATTATGCAAAGTTTTTTTTTTTTTTGGTTTTGTGATTTTATGGACTCGTTTATTCACATTAATTTGATTGAGATATTTTTTTTGTATTGATTAGTGATTTTTTATTGTTTTTTTCCATCACCAGTTTGTATTGACCACAGTTTCATTTTAGTTGTTTTATTTCAGTTTTTATTTTGTAGTTGTTTGAGTTGTTTTGAGTGAGCTTTGAACCAGGAACCCTGGGTTTATGAACCACGTATTTATCTGTTAAGCCACGCTGGCATAGAAGCTACAATTGGGAACGTCATACTTAACCCATCTTTTAGAATTTAGATGGACAGTGAAAATGTTGTTCAGGAGCCTTGAACCCCAAACCTTCTGCTTTCAGACCCTGTACTTATCCATTGAGCTACACAGGTATGGACAATCCATATGACAACGTAATCCTTAAACCACCTCTTAGAATTTAGATGGACAGTGAAAATGTTCTTCAGGAGCTTTGAACCCCAAACCTTCTGCTTTCAGACCCTGTACTTATCCATTGAGCTACACAGGTATGGACAATCCATATGACAACGTAATCCTTAAACCACCTCTTAGAATTTAGATGGACAGTGAAAATGTTGTTCAGGAGCTTTGAACCCCAAACCTTCTGCTTTCAGACCCTGTACTTATCCATTGAGCTACACAGGTATGGACAATCCATATGAAAACGTAATCCTTAAACCACCTCTTAGAATTTAGATGGACAGTGAAAATGTTCTTCAGGAGCTTTGAACCCCAAACCTTCTGCTTTCAGACCCTGTACTTAGCTATTGAGCTACACAGGTATGGACAATCCATATGACAACGTAATCCTTAAACCACCTTTTAGAATTTAGATGGACAGTGAAAATGTTCTTCAGGAGCTTTGAACCCCAAACCTTCTGCTTTCAGACCCTGTACTTATCCATTGAGCTACACAGGTATGGACAATCCATATGACAACGTAATCCTTAAACCACCTCTTAGAATTTAGATGGACAGTGAAAATGTTCTTCAGGAGCTTTGAACCCCAAACCTTCTGCTTTCAGACCCTGTACTTATCAATTTCAATGTATTAAGCTTTCCGAGTTGATGTTATGATCTATACAGCAACCAGCCACTATGTGTTTAGGCTATTTTGTCTTCACCTGATATATAACAGCATTCTCCTTTCATGACGTTAGCATGGACTGGCTGGTGTACAATTTACGGTACAGTTCTGTAGTAATGAGAGGTAATGTTGGTAATTTGTAGTGACTTTTTTTGGTCCCTAACATTCATCGAGCTCTGCACTTAGTAAATGTATTTTTTCACCATTGGGTCACTACCGAAACGAAAGTTGGTCATACATACATATTATGCAAAGTTTTTTTTTTTTTGGTTTTGTGATTTTATGGACTCGTTTATTCACATTAATTTGATTGAGGTATTTTTTTGTATTGATTAGTGATTTTTTATTGTTTTTTTCCATCACCAGTTTGTATTGACCACAGTTTCATTTTAGTTGTTTTATTTCAGTTATTATTTTGTAGTTGTTTGAGTTGTTTTGAGTGAGCTTTGAACCAGGAACCCTGGGTTTATGAACCACGTATTTATCTGTTAAGCCACGCTGGCATAGAAGCTACAATTGGGAACGTCATACTTAACCCATCTTTTAGAATTTAGATGGACAGTGAAAATGTTGTTCAGGAGCCTTGAACCCCAAACCTTCTGCTTTCAGACCCTGTACTTATCCATTGAGCTACACAGGTATGGACAATCCATATGACAACGTAATCCTTAAACCACCTCTTAGAATTTAGATGGACAGTGAAAATGTTCTTCAGGAGCTTTGAACCCCAAACCTCCTGCTTTCAGACCCTGTACTTAGCTATTGAGCTACACAGGTATGGACAATCCATATGACAACGTAATCCTTAAACCACCTCTTAGAATTTAGATGGACAGTGAAAATGTTCTTCAGGAGCTTTGAACCCCAAACCTTCTGCTTTCAGACCCTGTACTTATCCATTGATCTACACAGGTATGGACAATCCATATGACAACGTAATCCTTAAACCACCTCTTAGAATTTAGATGGACAGTGAAAATGTTCTTCAGGAGCTTTGAACCCCAAACCTTCTGCTTTCAGACCCTGTACTTATCAATTTCAATGTATTAAGCTTTCCGAGTTGATGTTATGATCTATACAGCAACCAGCCACTATGTGTTTAGGCTATTTTGTCTTCACCTGATATATAACAGCATTCTCCTTTCATGACGTTAGCATGGACTGGCTGGTGTACAATTTACGGTACAGTTCTGTAGTAATGAGAGGTAATGTTGGTAATTTGTAGTGACTTTTTTTGGTCCCTAACATTCATCGAGCTCTGAACTTAGTAAATGTATTTTTTCACCATTGGGTCACTACCGAAACGAAAGTTGGTCACTACCGAAACGAAAGTTAAATCCGAAAAAATCACTAAGTGTGGAGGCCAAAACCGTCCCCCCAAAAACCTGTTAGGAGTACGTTTCAGGCAATTTAGAGTTGATTGGTAGTACCATTTGTAGTGACTTTTTTTGGTCCCTAACATTCATCGAGCTCTGGACTTAGTCAATTTATTTTTTCACCATTGGGTCACTACCGAAACGAAAGTTGGTCACTACCGAAACGAAAGTTAAATCCGAAAAAATCACTAAGTGTGGAGGCCAAAATCGTCCCCCCAAAAACCTGTTAGGAGTACGTTTCAGGCAATTTAGAGTTGATTGGTAGTACCATTTGTAGTGACTTTTTTTGGTCCCTAACATTCATCGAGCTCTGGACTTAGTCAATTTATTTTTTCACCATTGGGTCACTACCGAAACGAAAGTTGGTCACTACCGAAACGAAAGTTAAATCCGAAAAAATCACTAAGTGTGGAGGCCAAAATCGTCCCCCCAAAAACCTGTTAGGAGTACGTTTCAGGCAATTTAGAGTTGATTGGTAGTACCATTTGTAGTGACTTTTTTTGGTCCCTAACATTCATCGAGCTCTGGACTTGGTATACCTGGTGTACAATTTACGGTACAGTTCGTGGTAATGAGAGGTAATTTGTTCCTAATAACAACAAAATATTTTTTATTAAGCAAAAAGGTAGGCAGAAGTATAATGGGTCATGAAGTTAGCCCAGAATGGCTGTTGCACAATTAACAGTACAGCTCTGTTGAAATTAGATGTAAAGTAACTTGAAGTAAGTGGAAATAACATTAAATAAAGGCCTAATAAAGAACACATTTGTTCTAACGAAACCCTTACAGTAGACTAGCCTAACATCACATCGTGTAGTTAGTAGTTGCGGGGTTGTAATGTGACGGTCAAGTAAGTGGAAATAACATCTTAATAGGCTTTGTTAGGTCTTATTAGGCTTTGTTAGCCTCTAGGAATTATGTTCCATAATTAGCGTATAACTGTGTTTGTTTGTTTCTGTCTAATAGCAGAGAACACCATTTCTAATAACGCCTTTTGTTACGTTTCATTCAATTTCTAATTAGAACCATTAAGGGATAATAGTGGAAAATAAGGGTATAACAACGTTTGTTTCTTTCTAATAAAAAAACATTATTGCTAATAAGAAACACATTATTTGTAATAACGGCTTTTTATGTCAAATTAGTGTACCGTAAATTGTGCTGCGACCCTTTGGTTCATAAACAGTGACAGATCTCTTGAGCCACAGAGACATGAAACATTCAGATGGGAAAGAAATACTTATCCTTTTAGAATTTAGATGCAAAGCATATCTCTACATTGTATTGATATTTTAACTTCACCACTTAGACCCTCTATTCTTAGTAAAGTTGCAACTTTACTTGGACCGCTTGCCTTTTTCCCATCTACACCAAATCTCTTCACTAAAAATAGTTAATCTACAAGCTCACAACACGTCGACACGTTGTGAGCTTGTAACTCTGTTATTTTTGACGAATGTTCGCCCCCAGAATAGGGATGCTGGGGTTTACTTCTTCCACCACTGCTGAAGAGCATGCAAGACAGTAGACAAGAAACAGTGGTGGAAAAAGAACTCACATTTTTTACTTAAGTAAAAGTATCACTACCCTAAAGTAAAAGTCAGGAATTCAAAAGTATTGGCATCAAAATGTACTGTATGTGTGTAAAGTGCAGAAGTCCCATTTCAAGTTTTCAAAATGCATCAAAATCTTTTGAAAATAGCAGATCTACAAGCTCACAATCCGTCGCGATTTGTCAAACATAACCTTCTACAATTCTTTTGTCTTTTTTTGAAACTTCATATTTATTTTAAGCATTTTACTATTTAGTGTTTTTTCCCCTTTAGTTCCATTTCCCCATTGTTTATTAATTTGACAGCTGTTCATGTGTTTTTTCATGGTTTGATTTCATGGCAGTTTTAGTTTTTTATTGAGGCATTTGAACCAGCTTTTTTAATCACACCAGTTAGATTTCAGTTGTTTGTTGAGTTTGAGCTTTGAACCTAGAACCTTCGGTTTATAAACACCTGACATTATGTCTTGTGCCACACTGGCACAGAAAATGTAAGCGAGAACGAAATACTTAACCTAGTAGAATTTAGATGGAGAATGAAAGTGTGCCTAAAAATATTACTTTATTTTAAAATATAAAATCAAAATAGATTTTATTAGCATTATCTCTAGATGTATTTTTTTGGCAGATTTTGTCACATTGAGCAGGACATAATGCAGAGAAAATAATCAAATAATATTCTACAAGCTAAACGCGACGCGTTGTGAGCTTGTAGATCTGCTATTTTCAAATAGCCTATGTATAAAATAGGGCTAAAGGGGTTAATTAACTTGTTAATTGACCCCTTGTTTTTCATTTCACTACATCTTTAGGAATGTCTTTGCATTTTTATGAGTATTAGCAATCCTTGACTCCAACATTCACTATGCAAGAGGCAGTTGGGACACACGACCAGGGTCAGTGGTGTCAAGATGTAACCGCATACTACTGTCACAAATTCACAGGCACTCCATGGGATTGTTTTTAAAAAACAACTTTATTAATACTTTCTCTCTTGTTCCAGGCATAATATATAATATATATAAAAAGTTTAATCCTAAGAGTTATGTCTACATTTTACAGAGCATAGTGGCCTTTGCTTCAGAAAACAGAAACAAATTGCTACCTTGTACAAATCATAAAATTCCTTCCCCTGCAGTGACTCTTGTCAGCGATAAAGAAAGAATTATTCCTCTTAATGCCAAGACAAAAAAAAATGTTTGTGCAAAGAAAGGATATAGTCTAAACACACGGTGTTGCTGCTACATATAGGCCAAGACCCCTATGGATAATACACTTGGGAAAAAGTTCTTGGTAAAGTGACGTAGATAAGTTTTTTCTCCTTTGCATTTCTCTAATCTTAAAAAATAAGATAAAACTTGGGGGAGAAAACATGGGGAAAAAAAAGCTTTTCAAAAACTGAGCTAGTATTGCACAGACAGATCTCCTAGTACCATTATAAATAAAACCAGAAGGAAACTCACAAGTTGACCCCAAAGAGGACAGCTGCGTTTTTTCCAGGGTGAAACAAACACTGGACAACAACTACTACATTATATCATTTCCTGTTAAACTAAATACATATAAGAGGCAGGATTTCAGTAGATAATCTCTATTACTTTTCAAGTAGGAAATTAAAGAGCCTCTTTTGAAAGGCTCCCTCGTTTCCGGGATTCTGTTGGCATGGAGATAAAAATGAGGCGTAAAACCACGGCAGTTTGTGTGAAACAGGGCTTGTGGTTTTGGATGGTGGCAGTTATTCTAAAAACAAAACACAACAACACAACAACCCTGTTTTGTGTGGGGTGGGGGGTGAGGGGGTATGGGGGTGTCAGTTTCTCATACAAGGTCGGAGTTTTCTGGTGGGATTTGAGAGGCCACCCGACCCTAGCCACCTCCCTAATCACCCTGCCATAGAGATGGCTGTATGGATAGGACAATGGCTGCCGTATCACCTCTGGTTCCTGATCAGTATGCAGTGCTGTGCCCAGAGCAGAGCTTCCAAGCCCCTTTAAGACCTCCTCATTGGCATGGACAAACCACCAGGAACAAAACAAACGCATTTAAATGAGCAGAGAAAAAAAAACTCTGTTACATCATAAAATGAATTCTGAAAACTGGAAAAGACAAAGCTTTAAAATGTAATAAAGTAAAATTTCACGCACACAAATCACTTATGTACAATGTTTAGCTGTTCTCCTAAAGCACAGAATTTGGTACATGTTTTGTGGGGCTAGGAGTCTGATGTGGAGCAAAGACAAAAAACAATAACATAAATCAAAGCACAAAACAAGTGAAAGAAATGCTTCTACTGTGTATCAGATCAACTGATGCAATAATTTAAGAAAAACAATAAAGAGGCTAATCTTAAAATAAAGTGGTAATGAGCAACGCTTTAAAAAAAGAAAACCAAGGAGTGACATCACTGCCTCGGATTACAATCAATCAAAACAAACCAGAGAAAATACTACCAACCAATAATGGCTGGCTGGTTTGAAATGAAGGCAAACGACCAATGAAACGGCAACGCCAAGTTGAGTGGAGTGGTTTTGGTGCGACGAACCTTGTTGCAGATTCATGTTGGGTGGTGTTGGGAGGTTGGCATGTTGGGTGGTGTTGGAAAGTTCATAACTCATACTGTTGGTTCCCTGCAAGCAGACAACATGGATGGAGAACAGTTCACACTGGAGCGCTTTGTCTTATGTGTGGTACATCTTGTGGTCGTAGTCGCTGGAGGAGCAGGAGAGAGGTGAAGCCATGTCTCTGTGAATGGGGGTGGGGTCATTGTTGCTACGGTGATGGTGGTTGTTGTCGGTCAAGGTCAGGTTCAGCAGGCTGGTGCACGTGGGCAGGTAGACGTGCTGGACGTGTTCCACCTCAGACCGACACACAGGACACGACTGAATGGGGGGGCAGACAGAAGACAGATGGTCACACGCTGAACATATTTCAAATGTTCAAACATTTCAGTGAACATACATGCATATATGACTAAATGTGACTTTTTCCATTTAAAAGGAAAACCCATAACTTTTGAGTTACAGACTTGTAAGGATCCATTTGAAACCTCAAGGAACCCTGAGGGTCCCTGGAGAACCCACTGGTATGGACAAATACCGGCTCTGGTGGGACTCGAACCCCAGGCCAGGACAGAAAGAGAATTTAATTTTGAATAGTATAGAATTAATGTAGTCATTACTTGTTTGTATAAACATCCAACATGAACCACTACCCCATATGGAGGCATCAGCTTTTTAAATATAAAATACCGTAACCAACAACTTAAAGCCTAGTTTGTTGACCGGTGTACCCCAGGGGTCTATATACACTGAACTCCATTATCCTCTCTACAACAAATCTCTTAGGTGAACATAGCCCATCTGCAAGCTGCATTGTGAGCTGGTAGATCGGCTATTTTCGTCGAATGCCCGCCTATTATGACATTGCCCAGAATAGGGACGCTATCGATTCATGTGTCCCGATGGTGTCATGAGAGGAGTCACATAAATCAACCAAAACAGATAAGACTGTCACCACACACCCATAACATTGTTATGTCAGTGTGTTATTCCACAGTGTCAGCTCTTGTTCAGTGTTCTGTGTCAAAAAAGTTGGCCAGAATACAAAGGCTTAAAGTCCTGGGTCAGCCACACAAAGTTCACAAAGACAATAAAACAATGTCTTGCACTGTATCAAAGTGTGCACAACCCCCCTGTAATGTTTCCTTTAGCCTCCTATTTGGCTGGACTGCTGTTCCACTGAGCCACCTTGGCTGTGCAAGCCTCCGCTCACCACATGACAGGCCATGTGCTGCCAGCTCTTTGACACATTCGACACAAGCACCAGGCATCAAAGAAAAGCATGGACGTGCGCACAAAGGTGCCAGCTACGGAAACATTAAAACAACAAATATCCCAGATCGTACACTGGAGGGCTACGGAATTGTCCTCGGCCATCAAAAATGCTGCTCTGCCATCAAACTGAATATTAGTGAATTCCATTTAGTCAGTGAAGGAGCTGTCAGGTCATCAAATTAATTATAAAATGAATTGGAGACAATGGGATCGAAGGACACAGTGAGCCCATGTATTAAAGGGGAAGGGGAGAGACGGGAGAGACTCTCGCCTTGAGTTTATAAGTTCCTCATAAAATGAGTAGTAACTTGTCTCATGGTAAAGTTAAAGGCTGGATGGATGAACAGAAATTGGTTAAGAATGAATTTGTTTCATTTCCATTCATGAATCACTCCCTTGAGTATGTGTGAAGGAGAGGATGCAACCAGGTCATGTTTCCCAGTTCAGTTAATGGAGAGATTTGCCTGGCAGCTACAATCCCATTAAATACACCCCCCCCCCCCCCCCCGCCTGTGCAACGTAAGGCAACATTTAGCAGATTAAGTGGGGACAATCAGGTTAGCTTAATAAAGCTTTGGATAGCTCTTCTAAAAACACCATGAAGAGGTAATGAGAAGCTCGAACAGTTCATCTTAAATTAAGCAGCATTTGGAATGCACAAACTCAAAGTGAGGCTCAACAGTGACTATGCTGGTTGGATTGATTGAATATTTGATTAGGCAAAAAATGTATAACAGCACAGTTACATATAAAATACTTTGTCTAAAAGGTCCGTTCATAAAAGTCCTTGCGGTCTTGTTTCCAATGAGGTCCTTGATTATGAGGATTATCTCAAATAATTGTGATTAGGTGATTATGAAACAGCTAGAGGTTCGAGCCGCTACGCGGCCTTCACCTCTAGAGTTTGGGTCGCTATGCGGACCTCACACCGCCGACCCGATCAATAAGTCCCAGCTTTGTCAGTGTCCCCATTGTGCCCATATATGGAGACTTCTGTATCCGTCCGTCTACCTGTGTTCCTTTTATGCCCATATATGGAGTACCCTGATGTCATCAGTATATGCCCATATATTTGAATGTCCATATATTGAGTCAGGCCTACCTGGAGCTGGTTGGCGCAGGTCTGGCAGCACACCATGTGGCCGCATGGGCAGAATGCAGCGTCGATCTCCTCCTCGCAGCAGAGCATACACAGCAAGGCCTCCCTCAGCTTCTGCAGCCTCTCCTGCAAGGCGCGGCTTTGCTGGCAGCTGCCGCAGTCCAGGCCCTCGTCCTGGTGGTTGTCCCTGCTCGGAGAGCGAGAGGGGGGCGTGCGCTCGCCATTGCGGGCCATCAGGTCCGCGTTGTACAGTGCACGACGCGCGTGGTCGTACACCTCCTTGGACGTGCGGCGGATGTCAAAGACGTACTTCTTGCCCAGGTTGATGTTCTCGTTGAGGAAGAGCGACGCCAGGTGGCCCTTGAAGTCGCGGCTGTACTGCATCATGACCGCGTTGGTTACGGTGTCACACCTGGAGGAGGAAACGTCGTTATCTCACCAGAATCTGAACCAAGTACAATCTGAGTCGTTTTGGTCGATATTGTGATATGATAATACAAGTACTAATAATAAATGCATTTGCTGTCCTCAGCTTTCAATGCTATACATAGATGTGAAATGAAATATTAGATGCACTAGAAAACTCTTGACTATACCCTACAGACTATAGATGTGCACCTGAGCCTGTTGAAGACATGACAACAAATATGCAGACTCAGAGAGCTGAATCCTATCCCAGAAACAAAAGGAGAGGCTCATCTTTTGTACCTTTGGGGCCATTGTGACTGGCTGAGAACAATTTCATAGCTCAGCCATTTGGATTGTCTATGCTCGCTGCAAACTGCACGCATGCACATATTTCACTAGGACAAGAAAAATACACATGCCACCCCTCCCCCGCAAGACTGTCCTATGTGCTCTGCTTTCACGAAAATCATTGCACACCACTTAGATGGGACTGTTAGCTTAGTGTTATGTGTTTACGTGACACTTCCTTGCACCATAGATGTGCTAAAGAACTGTAGTTCACTCAGTCATTGTATGTGTGGTTGTGAGGATGCATATTCAGCAAGCAAGTGCTCTGTGCCAAATAGAGCAGAACCAGCCATTAGGAAACGCATTTAGGACAGGTTCTCTCCGTTACGCTGCATCTAGTAGTGTTTATCAAAGCAATGGTAATGGTTGGCTGCGTCATGGCACTATCATGACACGCTACAGTGGCCAAGAATTGTTTGCCTTCTCTTGAAGCGGCACAGATGGGTAAATGACTGACAAAGAGCTACGTTTCAGAGCGAAGTAAGCCCCTTCAAAGAGAGGGCAATGTTTGAATCTCTGTCATAATAAAAGCAAAGATATTGCTTTCAAATAGTTGTAGACTACATTCATGATCAGAGACATTATACTGGCAATAAGTTGACCAATAAATGTATCAGAGCGCACAACTCTGTAGTATATTCCAACTAGCTTCTTCAGGGAGTGAATTCAACAGAACAACATGAACACATACAGTATGCTTTCCAAAAATGTTGTAGAAATGGGGCAGAGGTATTGATTTAACATCTCTACAAACAAACTCTCACCTGTAGAAGGCGTGTGTTTCTGTGATGGCTCGGTACAGACCACTGGCTGCCCGGTTACTGATCAACTTGAACAGGAGCACCACGCTGTCACTGGTGTCCTTGGTCACCGTCAGGTAGACGCTCTTCCCCGACTGCGTGGCGATCTGGATGATGGGATAGCTTATTCTGCCGGGTGACAAAGAGGAAAGAAGGTTAGGACTGGCCAATATGGACAAGATCAAATATCACAACATTGTTGACGAAACACCTCACTATTTATTGTAATATCGTATTGTGGCGATATTTTCTCAAAGATTGAAAAATTGAAATTCATTAGATAAAAGCTCAAAACACATTGCGATGTGATGCATTGTCCATTTGACATTTTTGTAAAGTATAAAATTAGTACATTTTTGTAAAGTAAAAAAAGTGATAAAAACAAGTAACATTTTTGCCATGTCACAATATGATATCCAAATCACATATGTCAAGTAGGGCTGGGCATAGGACACTAAACATCTCTGCTGACCAAAGAGTTCTGCATGTACCTGTTGACTAAACTGAAGTCCTCCTTGCAGATGGCGATTCCCTCTGGGCCGACTCCTATGGCCAGCCGCTGGCCCTCAGCATCGCGGGCCCAGTGCCATTCTACACCATAATGCTCCAGCAAGGACACCAGCTGAAGAGCCTGGTACTCCACAGAGCCTTGGGTCACACCTTCCAGAGCCTTGTGCCTGGAGATGATGCTGCACGGAAAGATGGAAAAGACTCCAGTTCATTTAGGGTTGTTGCACAATATGTGCAAAGGGCACATGAGACTCATGAATACATAACATAAGCCCAACGGTGCACTGTACACTAATGATTACACATAAAGTAAATATAACGGCGCACTGTACACTAATGAGTACAGTGGGTGAAAAACTGGGTCACATTTAGTTCATTATGTAAGCAAGCTATGTATTGACCATTTAGGGCTCTATGTACTTAGTTGACTGTGGTCCCCCAGGGCTCTGTACCAAGTCCAGTCCTTTTCCCCCTCGTCTCCAAATGTCTTAACAGATCTAGAAGCTCACAATGCGATGTTATGTGATTATAACATGCCCAAAAGGACGCTTGCATGTGTCTTCACATGTGTTGTCTCAGTTTCAACCCATTCAATCTGGGAACGCATCCGTGTAATTATTTTGAATTCTTTGGGCTAAAATCGTGAAAATGTGTGCAAATCTTTGAATATATATATTTTTAAAGCAAACATTTGTAACTCAAATCTTTGCTTCTGGGGTTGGTCCCTGGAACAACATATTTTGAGATGGGGGTCGGTGGACAAATGCATATCCTTTTGGGGGTCCTTGACATGAATGGTTTGAGAACCACTGATATAGCAGAAACCTGTTAGGATTTAGAAGACATTTGTAGATACGTTCCCGGATTGAATGGGTTAAGAATATCATATCGCGTTGTGAGCTTCTAGATCTGCTAAAATGTGATTATAACATGCCCAGAATAAGGACGCTAGCATGAGTCTAAAATGTGTTGTCTCCGTTTCAATTTAAGCATACCGTGCTTGTTGTGAATCATTATGCACCCTGAGACATGAAACCTGCTTGTTGTGGATCATTACTGTAGTCAGACTTCCAGTCATTTTTATGTTATCACATGGCTGCCAGTGGGAGATCATTATTTACAAATGAGCAGCAGGAAGAGGACGGTGTTGTGAGGAAAACTGTTGGTGGAAGCATGGTGCATAATTACGTATGCACCACAGTGCATGAGGAATACACGTTTATCTGCGCAGCCACGACACACTCTCTACAATATCTACATCAACGGCTCTAAAGACTGGAAGCATGACACTGTTGAATATAGAGGATGTAAAAGCTCACAAAGTGTTCAAAATGATAGATTTGTTAAAGATTTTGACAATATAGGGATGTCAGGTTTAAAATGTTTAAAGTAAATAGATGGCAGAGGGTCAGATACTTATGTAAAAACAATAATTATTATTCCACACTGCGACACGTTATGAGCTTGTAGATCGGCTACGTAAGTTTAGGGAACCCTCGCTGTAGAGAGGGATTGTTGGAGACAGTTGAGGGGTGGGTTGGTTTGAGAACTGGCTGGTTGGCGCCAACCCCCCCAAAAAAAAACTAAAAACACCTTTCGGAGAAAAAATCTATCTTAATCCCTTAATCCTGTAATCCGATTAAATCACTTACTAAAGTAACTAAATTGCTGTGTGATTACCATATAATGTTGTTACTTTGTCTTCTCCGTTATGGATACAACTAGTCTTCGTGTCCCTACAAGTACAGAGGTTCTATTAAAACAACAGCTTAAAGACTTTTTAGAGTTCATATTTTTCTCCCTTTCATTTCAAATGGTACATAGTCCCTAAAGCAGCCAGAGCACAATCAATCCTCCACTCTGTAATCACTTAAATGTGACCCCAGTGATGCCGTACTTTCTGACATCCGATAAACACAACGCGTGTCTGTCTTAACAAGCCTCTCAAATCAAACAGTCATCAGCGGTTCTGCCTCTTCATAACTAATCCGACTAGACGTTGATGACTCCCAGATGAAATGCATCAACACACATTTATGAAAAATCTAAACATTGTCGCTGATGTGGACATTTGTGGCCATTTAGTGAGTAGATGATAAAGAACAACACTTCATTAACAGAAAAGGGCACCACATCATAACATAGCCGAAAGACCAACGGCCCTTTAATTTCCCCATTAGCTTGATTAGGCTGGTTTGATCAACATTGTACGGTGAGTGGGCTTGTGAAAATGTCAGGGTGCAGCATTTGTAAACAAGAGGGGTGGGGTGTGGGGTGCTGTGATGAGCCAGGACAAACACTGGAGTGGTTTGGCTTGGCACTGGTTTGGCAACGCTACTCTTCCCTCATCCTGCTCTGTCATTTTCCCTTCCCTCCTCTGTGTCAATCCCCACTTTTCTCCAGTTGTCTCCCACTTCAGGGCAACGCCTGCTGACAAGCTTTTCCACTGCAGGGTAGCGGCTCAAGGCGACCAATAAGAGCCCGGTACTTTTTTGGTATGACCTCGGTCATACGATACCAAATGGTGACATGAAAACACTACTGATTGGTCAGAGAGAAGTGTAATTGCATCACTGCCTCAGTTGCAGTTAAATGCTAGTGTAGTGGAGAATTCAAGTCGCATCAATCACTAAGGGGCTAGGGGAGAGTAGTTAACCATCATGTATCATAAATGTCTGCTGTAAAGAGAAGGATGCATTTCACAAAAGCTTAATGCAACCAGATACTTTTCCAGCTAAGGCCTTCAGTTTCAATAATGATCTCAAATCAGGTTGTCAAGTTATCTTTTGAATCTCTAATCTGAAGACCACTGCCGTATAAAAACATGTTTCGAATGGGTTTAATAAAGGGTACCTGCCATATACTGCCAGCGAGCTTGGTTGGCATTTCACAGCAGCCAGAATTCCAAGGATGTTTTAGACTAAATACCCCATGCTGTCTGACTCCACTGCCTTTCAGGAGTGTTAGTTACACTTAACTGCCCAACACCCAAACATGTTTGGCTCAGAAGAGAGAAAAACACACTGCATGAGAGACAGTGGTAAGGCTTTCTCTGTCAGAGAACTCAGTAAGGGCATCAAACTGTATCTGGTTTCCAGTCTGCTGCTCAAGCTGGCACATACTGATAGCATGTGTTTGTGTGGTTTTTCAAAGGCAAGTCTGGAATGGTTTGCGTGTTGAAGTTACATTGTTGGGTGGTGTTTCAACTGTCTTCTTTATGAGTAAATATTGCCACTATTAGGTGTTATGGCATTGTTTCATCTGCTGTTTCACTCTCCTAAAAAGGTGGAGAGGACAGAGCGCCAGAAATACACAACCAAAGCCAAGTCCATGGTGGTTTGGATGTTGCTCAGAGTAATTATATGAACATTGGCATTAAAACTAAGGTCTTTGACACGTCAATCTAATCTGGATTTCATTGCATATTTAAATCTGATGATAGGATATGATTGAAGTCATAAGCTCTAATTACGCCTATGTACTGTACATCATTAGTTTCATAATAATGTAACTCAATTAGATTTCCGTGACCGGTCACAATGCTCAGTGACTTGCTCAAGGTCAGACCGCTGTCCTTTTATCACATTAGATAGCTCTGCTCTATTAATGTGTCTACATGCAGTGTAAAATCAGATATGAATCGAACTGACACTAAACTGCAAACAAAACTTAAAGCAAAACTAAGGAAAAATACAAAATAATCACCTTTGTGTGAAGACAGATTTCAGTTTATTGTGTGTAAATTGCTCTGACTATGAGTAATCTTAATTATGGTGAAAAGATAATCCTAAATACTAAATAGTCACAGGTCAGTGTTGGGGGTCGTGTCCGCACAAAGCCTTATAATTTGAGGCTTTCATATAGTGCGTCGCTCAGTTCTGAGTCATAATTCTGTTTTCTTTCCTTCCTAAAAGTCTATACCACTGACAGGATATGAAAGGCCATGCAGTTCTCTGCACTCCTGAACTTCACTGCCTAGTCCCTCAAAAGCTTCCGTACCTGTTAACTGTTGCGGGGCTGGGCTCCTCGCCACACAGCTCAAAGTACCAGTACTTGGCTGTGTTTTGGTTGTAGTCGCCAAACTCTGCCTGCGCCAGGAGTGCACTCAGCTCCTCTGCCTGCTCCGAGCCCATGCGCAGGTGACCCCTTTGCAGGTCCTCTTTCACGTGCATGAAGAAGACATGTCTGGTGGGACGAGAGGCAGACAAAATGAACCACCATTAGAATTAGGCTATAGTAGTCACAATTATTTTGCATAGTCGCCATCGTCGTTTCTATGTAAGATTTCCATACATTTCAAACATTTTCAAAAACAGTGGAATAGCAGATCTACAAGGTCGCAATGTGACGCGTTGTGAGCTTGTAGATCGGCCATTTCCACTATTGTTTATAGTATAAAATGATTAAATGTCATTTCTTTGTATAATTCTTTGTCATATCTACCCTATGCAGTCTTTACCCTGCCTAAAAGCCCAAACAGAAATGTAATTTTATTATGTTCCATGTTCAATGCCAAAAACTAAATAAAATTGTTAATGTCAACTAAAATGTTATGTTGGGATAATATCCTAATGCTCTCCTAATGCTTCTTCCATGTCATGTCAGCAAACCTTTTCAAGTTCATACTTCCAGCCGAGTAGTGATTCACATTCTAGTGAATTTCTTGCGTGATAATTGAGGAATACAATAATTATGGGTAGGGTTACAACATAGACAGCAAGGGTGTGCAAACTGTGCATGTCTTTCATGAGAAATTGAACAGCACAGATACAGTATCTTGAAAAAAATATTTGCTCACATTCTCTTTAAGTCTCTACCCGCTCTCCCGCACACATAAATAAACTGTATTCTTATGTACAGCGGGAATGGATAACTTGGATCACGTAGTGAGCTTGTAGATCTGCTATTTTCAGCAAAGAGATTTGGTGTAGAGGGAAAAGGAGTGCACCAAGTACAGTGCAACTCAGGTCAATTTAACTAAGTATAGAGGGTCTAAGTGTATAAAAGCATTGGACGTTGTTTCCTAGACACAGGGGAAGCCCAGAGGAAAGTTAAAAGCAGTGGACTTTGTATCCTAGCCTGTGAAGTGCTTTCACTTTACCTCAGTGACTCACTGAACTATTTGTAACCTCTATCATCCAACAGAGATAAGAGTGCATTAAGCAATAGAGCCCATACCCTTCTGTGACGACCATGTGACCCCTAGCAGAGTGCTGCCAAGTGATAAGGCCATCGGTGTTACCACATGGCTGGAGTCCAAGACCAAGTGTGATAACGTAACGCAGCAGCGCAGCCCTGCGTCTGTCTCCCATGCTGTCTGAATCAGTCAAGATGACGTTCACTGACCAGATAAATGCTCAACTCCCATGTTAGGACACACTAATCTTGTCCAGGGGAATTCTATCACCCCCAACACTCCTTTTGTTACCAGTGCTTCTTTTTGGTGCCCAAGGTGATGTGGGAGTTAGGTTTGTGTGCGTGTGTGGTGACACGGCACTGAGAAAATAGCTAAATGTCAACACGAGTCAAAAACAACAAATGTCATTGTTCGGCCTCAGCGATTAGGTTAGGAGAACAGCGGGTTCTGGTGCGCCTAACAAAAATAACCAAATTCTCTAAAGGGATCATTCATGGCAGGCCTGTTCCATTGTTTTGACCCAAGGGATCTGAAGAATTCCTTCCTTTTCACGAGCGGCAGGAAAGCCAGAGTCGTCCAAAGCCGTTTAGCATCCTGGACGAGTCAGCCCTGAAACATTGTGACAATGATGAACTGAAGTAACCAAAAACCTGGCATGCCCCCTTTTCAGATATTTTACTGTGTAGTCTACACAATCCACTCTTAATTTAACTCAGGAGTGTACATATGGAACCAAATGGACCTTAATAATAATAATCATTTGGTCACCGTTCCTTTAGGCTATTTTGTCACTATACATTTTCATATACTGTAAGTGAAATTTGTCTTCTGCATTCTAATTATTAGAAGCAGTGAGCGCCACTGGTATAGGGAGCAGTTAGGGGTGTCTTGCTAAGGGAGACTTATTTGGTTCCATTTGTACACTCTTCCACGTCAAATTATTATTACTGTGGATTTCTGTGTACAACTCATTCTCCACTTATCCAGATCTACAGTATGGAATAAAGTGGTGCCTCTGTCCTAGGTTTTCACAGGCTTTCATTTCTCACCTTACAATCACCTGCTACTGTAACTCAGAGCTGCCACAAACCGGTCTAGCAGCTGGCTGACACGGTTTAGAAACTCCTTTTGGTTTTGTCCTGCTTCTCTCAATTTCTCCCATTACTCGTTCTATTTGTCAGTTTTTGACTAGGGTATACAATCATATTTCTTCCCTTCTACATAATACAATAATATTATGTAGAATAATAGTAATAATTCATAAAGTATCAATGTGAACAAAACAGGACACAGGCAAACACAAAAGACACTCTTCTATATGGCTAGACTCCTGCAGAGCCAGACCGCGAAAAAATATCCAAGGCACAATGTTCAGCTGAAAACAGGGTACACGTGTCATGAGATGATGCGTGTACCCTGATGAAGGCTCTTGTGCTCAGCTGGACAGTAAGCGTTTTTAAATCATTGCCAAGCCATGCATCAATAAAGGCTTTTTATTTGTCCAACGGAAGTGTGCCTGAAGTAAACATGTTACAAAAGGAAAGGAACTTAAACCAATTTATTTCAGTTGATCCGACCTGCCCAAAAGAGCACAGCTTCCCAGTTTTCTATGCCAATGACCCCCAAAAACTCTTGCAAAAGGCTTAAAAACAAATGCATTGAAAGCTTGTAGATCTTCCATTAAAAAAAAACGTTTTTGGGGGAGGATTAACAATGTTGACAATGATATGCCCAAATGGGGACGCCAAGTTTAAAGTTGAACAAGTTCAATCATTTTATGAATGGAAATACAATTAAAAAAAAAACGAATTACATTTTCCTTTCCTTTCCAATTGCCCCCCGGTGGCCCCCACTTTGAAAACCTGTGCCAAAGAGCACCTGATTCTTGCGTGGCATGGTGAACCCACGCAGCATTCTTATCCTATAACGTGCATCATATTTCATCCCTTTTGAGGTAAGAGGTTAGCGCTCAACATGACTCCGCTCCCTTCGTCTCCACTCTCCAGGCATGTTGTTTTGCTCTGACAGTAGCCAGTCAGCTATGGAGGGACACCTCCCTTGTTTTTCTGACCTCGGAAACATAACTCGCATAGCTAACACGACTGTCCGCGCACGCTGTGATCTAATGTAACCCCCATCACCCAGAATATGATCCACAGTTTTGGATAACATCGGCTTGGTCTGCGAAGAGGAAATAAAATAGACGTTGACTAATGTGGTCACACTCATTCATAGTTAGAGAACATCTTCCTTGTGACAAAGGGGATTCACAGGTGTAATGGGAATACCCTGGGAGGTTTATTTTCTCTGTCGTCGTTTCGTGTGTGGAAAAAACTAAATTGCGAGGGAGCAAAACACACTGGCTGGAAGAACCCAGACAGGGTGACACACATACTGTATGAGATGGCAGAAACATAGGGCACACGCAAAATGAAAAGATCTACAAGCCAATGTGTCGCATCGTGTTAGCTTGTAGATCAGTTATTTTTGTCAAACTATTGCCTCATGAGACAATAATTTAAACTTAAGAAAAACAGCCACCACACTCCATAAGGAGCACAGCAGCCGTAAAGCGCTACCTCTGATAAAGCCAGACCATAACAACAGACGCCCCATGGCTGGCTAGCCTCAGGGATAACAAACACAGCTCTTTGATATGGTGTCAAACAACCCATTCTCTGCACACACAAACAGGGAGTTCCATTGTGTCAGGCCCAGCAGGTGTCATGTGATGGAGCGCTGCAAGTCAGCTACCTGACAAACAATAGACCTGCCCCGTCTGCGAGGTTACTACAGGGCACCTGGCTGAGGTTACTATAGGGCACACTGCAGAGGTTACTCTAGTTCAGCTGAATGATACCGTGGGAGACTGTGCCACTGAGCAAGGCAGTTAATCCCAGCATAGCTACTCCAGTCCGTCATGATATTGTGATACTGTGACGGTTATTATTGGCACATTTGCTGCAAAAGCAATGAGCTAACATTATTGCCATGTCCAGAAAACATCAAAGCACAATGTGGATGATGGAGGGGATTTATATGGGCCACTAGCCCATGACCTTCTCACCTTCACCTGTGCATAAATGGGCATGTACGCGTGTAGCCGAATCCCAGCCCCATTTGTCCAAAGGCCAATAATCATTTGGGAAGGTAAACAAGGCATTTAGGTGAATAGGTCACAGTTGTGCCTAGAGGCAACAGGTCACAAGCCAGCTCTGAAGTCAACTACAGTTCACATGTCTAAATGTCAACTCTGTTTTTCGGTCTCCAACACCCTGAGGCTGGAATGAGTGGCTCCTGCTCCATGTTCTGCCAAACTAAACTTAACGTGACTAATCTTGGCTATAGACAGCCGTTCCCCAAACAGAACTGCTTCTCTTACCAACACCAAATTCACACACAGCAGTAGGCCACTTGTCTATGGAGAGGAGCGACTGCACACCTTCCCCGTTGTGGCAGGAGGTAGGGGTGTGCCGATACACTAATTTCACGAAACGATACGATACGATATTTGGCTCACAACTTCGATACGATTTCGATACGATACGCACTTTTTTTATTATGAAAATATATGGAGGGGAAAAAAAGAAAATGCAAACAAATAATTCTGTTTTTGCATTATTCAGACATGCAAACTTGTAGCTTTTCAGCTACAATAGCCGTTTTGAATCCAAATAGTAGGACACCTGACCCGAAAAAAAAACATGTTGTCACTCTTTTCACTTCGGGGCCGTTTGCATGCCTGATTATTATGATTGTAAAAAAAAAAATATATATAATATTTTTTTTTCCCAAAACGATACATATCGTCACGAAAACGTATCGCGATATATCGCGGGACGATATATCGGCACACCCCTAGCAGGAGGCGGAGCCAGCAAAAAGTGGTGCAGCAAACTTGAGAAAAGTTAGCTACCCACGAAGGACCACGTTAACTGGTGGGTGTTTCAGAAGCACTGTACACATCTATTTAGCAGAAAAATCCAGCCGTAGTGATCTCTGGTGTGAATAAGACGCAAGAGCTCAGCTTTGGAGTGAGCTGGCTCTAGAGTAAGACGTAGTCGCTATAGTGAGTCCCCCGGTTGGCGACATTGATTGGGGTATAATTGTTTGTAAAGCATGGAAATTCTTGGCCATCCTGATTTTTTTTTTTTTAAACATTTGACAGATTTGTCACAAGGCTCACCAGCTGCTAGGTCTTGAATACTAATTGATCAAAGGCTATCACAGCATGTGGCACGCTGTACGACTCAGAGCAGCCATTTCTATCCTTGCCATGCCTCCACAGGTGCTAGTAAGCCAGTCAAGAAGCTGACTCTGCAGTGGTGACACACAGTCCAATCCCGTAGTGGGTGTCTCTGTGGTGCAGCACACCCTTTTGCAGCTGTCAGGGTGCGTTGTAAACCCTAAAGCATGGCAGAATCACGACATAGTCCAATTTGTTGTGTAAAGAAGCTGCATCTTTAAAAGGTTTCGGGCCAAACTCCTTGTGCATTCTCTGCCAAGTACTTTGTGAGCAGGCTAAGGTTTTGAGAATGATGCATGGAGAGAGGACTATGGCAGGCGGCAAAAGAGATGAAGTCCTGCTGCTATGGAAAGTTCCTAACAGATGGGACTGACAGGCTCATGTTTATAACTCTCCAAACCTATCAGAACGGAAACGTCCCAAACACAAGCTGACAAGACAGGGGACGACTGATGAACTCCCAGCCCGTCAGATCAGCAGGCGGTCAGGCAGAGCAGACAGGTAGATAGTGGCGTGGTGTGATGTAGGGGACAGTAAGACCACATGACCGCCCCATTGCTCTGGACGCTGACTCAGTCAGCAGCAACCCCTCCCCCAGATATCTGGTGTTGGAAGGTGAGGTGCCAGTACAAATCAGGATCTTAATGAGAGGGCAGAAACAGGATTATAAACACGATAACGGATGCATTCACAAACCACCACATCCATCGTCGCTACATTCCCCTGCACGGCTTCACCACTAACATTCAGACAGATCAGAGCCAGCCTCCTGGCCTAGTTCACTGCATTATATTCTACATACGTTCATCTCTGTATAGATGACCCACAATCAAATTCTTAAGAGGCTTAGTAATTCTAAGTCATAACACGCCCATGAATGCCTTGAAAGATGACTTGTTCTGATTGTGGTGTAGGACAGGGTGATGTGTGTGAGCATGGCAGGATAACCAGTCATCTGGTGTTAATACCACAATGTGAACATGCTGAAATAATTAAATTAAAGAATGACGGAACCCCAAGAATGAAAAGGTCTGAAATGGGTCACTAGCTGCAGGGAGATGATGACAGACAAAGGTATGGATGGGAGGAAGGGGCTGGGTAAGGGAATGCGTGGGGATTATTATTGTTTGTTTCAGTGAAAGGAAATGAGATCATTTCACTTGGCACAGACACAGTCTACTTTTTGAAGAGTTTAATTGAAATAAAAAAGGCCCTCAGCCCTCCTGAACACTATTATTTGTAGATTTTCCAACATTATCCGATAACGGTTTAATCACTATTATGCCTGATTTATACTTGGTTGCATGCCACGTTGTGCACTGAAAATAGATCTACAAGCTCACAACACGCTGCATCGTGACACAGATGCACAACCAAATATAAATCACCCTTAAGGTTCACTATGAAGCCATCAGTTCACCAGAGCAATCAAAGTCAAGGGAGATTTGCAGGTATCAAGAAAAAGTAATGAAACTCTGCTTTCCAGCTATAAAACTACACTGAATAAGTGGTTATCAGCCATGTTGCTTGCAGTCAGGCCGCTGGCCTCACAGTGGA
The DNA here is from genome assembly GCF_963454915.1 of Gymnoscopelus microlampas. NCBI lineage: Eukaryota > Metazoa > Chordata > Actinopteri > Myctophiformes > Myctophidae > Gymnoscopelus > Gymnoscopelus microlampas. The sequence continues at coordinate 27,135,990 of NC_139952.1, forward strand.
ACAAAAAGTCCCTGGCAGTTGAAATACAACACCTCTGCCTAGAGACTGCGGCTCCACCAGCCAATCACCAGTTGAGTTTCAGACCTCATCGGTTGAGCTCTTGACAATGCGGTTTGTAAGTTAGTCAAATAATGGCTGCTGCTGGGAGCTAGGGGTTACTAGCAGTCAATGAACTCCAGTAACCTTCTCTTGATTGTAATCTTCTCAAGCCTGGGCTGAATGGAAAGTTGGAAACTAAAATTGTTTCCGACCAAACATGGATGTTAATCAGTCATGCAGTTCATTAAATCATGAAAAAAAGTAAAAAAAGTAAACCTCCCAATTGAACTAAGAGGAAAGGAGTAAATAAGTATGTCAGAGCTGAATTCAACAAGTGCCATGCTCAGGAAAAGATATAACCATACAGAGAAGAAAAAGTACACAATGAAGCCGTTTGTATTCTAAATGCTTTGGGTTACAGGCTGGTTCTCCATACTGGCTGGTGAAATGGTGATTAAAATCTACCCACAGGCATTGTGGCACACACACACACACACACACACACACACACACACACACACACACACACACACACACACACACACACACACACACACACACACACACACACACACACACACACACACACACACACACACACACACACACACACACACACACACACACACACACACACACAGTTAAAGTCTGCCAATTCCAGCCCTTATTCTTGGATGGATCCAATGTGGCTCCAAACAACAGAAACCAGGGCTAGGTTACTAGAGTACATAGATGGCAAAACAAGCCCTGAAGGAAAGGAATAATGGTGGTAAAAAAAAAGAAAAACTCACCGCCTGCGATGGTAAGATTTCTGTAGAATGTTTAATACAAGTAGTAAAGTACTGATTTATTGTAGCTTGTGGTTAGGATAGAGATCCTAGTGTTTTAACACACTTGATCCATAATACTTGTGTCATGTTTAAACTGCCAAATACTTTCCAACAGTAAATTAAGGTACATACATAACCTATGACCTAAATAAATTGTGTTGACGATGACTTTCTACATATTGGATCCAGTTTGCAGAGAGGAAGTGGTAGAGGTTACAATTGCAATTACTGTACATACTGTAAAAACAAAGCTCAACTGTATGGGGATTACAAATGGGGTCTTGTTAGACTAATCTCTTCACACATGGTCAATTTCCAACCCAATTTAGCTGTGGCTGCCAAAGAACACTTTTTTTTACTCAGTTGGTTTAGCTTTTGTTTTAGATTAAAGACAAAAATGTATTTAGCTTTTAAATTGTTTTAGATTAAAGACAAAAACGTATGAAAATGGTCAAGAACCACGGCCCATGATGAACCTTGTTAACAGCAATAGATGCCCTTAGTGATTCACCCACGTTAGCCTGATCAGAATGCCAAATAAGGCTGCTTCAAGTATATACTTATACTTTGTAGAACAATGTGCAAAAATAGCCCAATTTCAAGCTCAGAACGGGTTGTGATGTACGTTGTGAGCCTGTAGATAGTCAAATAGAACAGTTTTATTGAAATGGATTATTTTTTTATAACCAATTAGATCAATTACCTGCTGCACCCTAATGCCAAACAGTATAGCATAGAATATAATAATATAGCATAGAAACGCCCCCTGGCAAAAGGTTTGATCAAGTGTAGATACTAAAGAGGCCCGAGGGACAATGACTTCTTCTAATCTAAGTCAATTAAAAGATGTTGTGGATTAGAGAATCTCTCCAAATCAGGAAGAAAACACTTCCACTTAGCATGCTATGACCGTAATAACCATTACCATTTCCTGCATTCATTAGCACTCAAATGAGTGCATAAAACCCACTGTAATCAAGCCTAATTAACACTTTGCCCAAATTATTCAGAGATGGTCCGTGCTTTTATGAAAAGGGAGTGCATTGAAGATATGGGGGAAAAAAAAGAAGGGTTTAACAGGGCATGAGCTATTCCTCATATTGTAGTGGGTCCGTTTCCAATTCCCCTTTCACAATTTACACCCAATCTATAATTAACCATAAAATGTGGAAGCAAGCCCAGATAGTAAGACGACAAGTTTCCAGCGCTTGATAAAACCATCAATCACCTCACAGGCTGCCAACAAGATGCTAGCCAGGACTGTCTAAAGAGGAAAATGCATTGAGCTAGCACCTGTGTGAGTGTGTGTGTGTGTGTGTGTGTGTCTTGTTTCGGTGATCTGCCGAAGCTCCATGTGGCCAGAGGCAGCAGCGTACGCAGCAGCTTATATAAGTAGCTTGCTGAGTTGTGTGTGCACAGTCCGTGTGTTATGTAACAAAGTCCTCCCAGGAGGACACGGAGCGAGAAAGAGGGGCCCGCGTTAAGTTCAACCTACTGCTACATTACCCAGAAGCCCCTCTGTTGCCTGTCTTTTGTGGGTGTGTGTGAGTCTGAGAGAGAGGTACAAAGTGTTCACTCTGCCTGCATAGCAGGCTCCAGACAATTCACACAAACTCACACTCACCTGTTACTAAGGTCCGATACATATTTAGTTGCGCAACAACAAAAGCAGATCTACAAGTTCACAACGCTTCTCTGCAATGCGTTGAGCTTGTGAATCTGCCGTTTTTGGTGTACGACATAATGCGCAAACAAGGCATAAATCAGGCATAAGTTTGAAGGATGGCGAGTGTGTGTGTTGCATGCATTATGTGACTCAGAGGGTGCCAATAACTCTGGAAATCCTATCACAGGAAAACAACTCATTTAAAGCGACAGACATTTGCCAAGAATAGTCTGCCCCTGGGCATTTATTAGTGTGCAATACTAGCAGGATGACTGTGCATGTTGAGTATATCAAATGACAGTAACAATGTAATGCTTGTATGCAACAAGCTGACAGATTGCAAACTGAGCACATGAATTGAGCAGGTATTAAAAGGCAAACATCTCTCCGAGTGACAGTTGTGGAGACACATTCCAGAGCTACTTGGATGTTCCCTCTTCAGCAGTATGGCCTGTGGGAACGTGACAGACAAATGTTTGTAACAGAGCAGGCTGGGGCTCTTTGAGTACTTCAGAATAAGAGTGCCTTCCTGGGAGCCTGTTTGCAGTTAGCACATGACGTGCAGAAGCCGAGTTATAAACCAAGTAGGGCAAAGGTGACGGCACAAAGGCGAGTGCAGGAAATGTGTCTCTGCTGGGTTGCCGTAGCACAGGCCTGCTCATTTCATGAAACAAAGACTTGTTTTCACGGCAGGGAGACCGGCCTCTGCTCAGCAGCACTGAGTCACACACACTGGGATCTCATAATGGACAGACAAGGAGCACGTGCTCATTAAAAATCATGACTCCTCATCCCGATCCTGGGTCAGTTTGCAGGGGTTGAGTGGTTCGCATTAACTGGCAATTTATGCTCCATGTACGGTGAAAACAGCAGATCTCTTAGCTTACAATGCATCACATCAACTGCGCGTTATGAGCTTATAGATCCACTATTTTCGACACACGGCACTGTCGTACGACGAAGTATGAATGAGGCTTAACAGTCACAATGATGACCTTTCTTTCATCAACACCACAAGCAATGTGTTGAACGAGACGTGTTCACTATGCTTACTTGTGTGCTTGTTTGGTAAAGGAAAGCTACCAAGTGGATATTAGAGAGAACATTGTTTTCCCAGAACAGGTGAAAAGGATTCATGTTCATCTATGTTAACATGCAATGATTCAGGTCGTTGCCCTCCAAAGCGTATAAAAACAAAAACAAAGTCTAGTGTTAACTTATCTAGTCTAAGTCCACAAAACTCTGCCATCTTGCACTGTCACTGTGTCTGGCACTTCCGTCTTGAATGGATGCCCGGGCTGGATCTCACACAACGTAAATTACTACATCTCACTGAGCGGACAGATGCTTAGTGACAAATACGGAGCCAAAACTCCTGGGCTGATGCGCATGGTGGCAAGCGGCATGTGCAACTTAATTAGCAGTACCACGAAGTCCCCCAGTCTTGTGTCTTCACCTCACCTTCTTCACAGCCCTTCAACCCCCACCTACCATCTGTTGGCAACCCTCCACCGCTAATCTGGAGGAGGTCAGAGCGACGGCGGCCGGGTGACCTCTAAGATCTCTCTTACACCCCCCCACCACACAGATTTTCTCAACTTTGTTCAACTAAGGGACAGGGTGAGGACAGATGGATTCATCCATTTCAACAATCATCCCAAAAAAGGACAGAGACTGAGACCTGATTTATACTTAGTTGTGCACTGGAAATATCAGATCTATAAGCTCACAGTCACAACACACCGTGATGCATTAGGAGCTTGTCGATCGCCAGACATAAGAGCGAGAAATCACAGGAGATGAGCGCCAGTAAAGGAGAGAGCGTGACAGTCCGTGAGAACATGCACATGGAGGCCAGGCAGACACATCGTGCCTGAGCCAAGTCAGATGGATGTCACTTTAATGAACAGCTTTAAGTGGCATGCTGTGTGTGAGTGAAGGGGTCAGCGTGGAGCGGCACTTAAAAAACACACGCCAAACAGATTCCCCCTCACAGCGTGCATTCATATCATATCCCTCCTCTCCAGTTCTCCTCCCTCCCGCCCGCCCTGTGACTCCAACCCGACAATAACAAACCCTCACGGGGCTGCTCTGAGCAGATTTACCCGTGTGATGATATTATGCTTGATTCAGCATGCTGGCTGCCAGATTTATTTTAGCCCGAACGGGAAGCCCGCAAATGCACCAGCTATTTATAACATCAAAAGACGCCGGAGTGGGGAAGACTGCATCAGATTTGGTACTTTGTATCAAGTCGAAGATTTGTTTTCAATTTCAATGAGCCGATTGAAGGCAGGTTGTCAAGAGGGAGATTCTTAGATTATAAAGATCTCATATACTGTGACAAAGTCAGCATGTCAACAGTGTGTCACAGGCGTCTAACATGAGCTTCTGAAGGAAAATGCCCGAAGCGTTGCACTTAACTGTGTGTGCAGGCATCGTAATGAAAGAGTGGTTCTTTAAGGCCATCAAAACCATATACGAGTCTACGTGGAAACACAACAAACAACAAGCTTAACTATGAAAGAAAGGCCTGCATGACAAGGATTCATAACCTCCGTGTATCATCTGATATGTAAAAGGAAAGAGCAATACTTCTAATCACTAAATGCACACATTACATTTACAAGCAGCAGCTGCAGAAAGTGGGGGATTGTCTAGGCCTCTAAAACTGAATGTTTTGTTCAGACAAAACACAAAAGACAACAAACGAAAGAAATGACAAAAAGAAAGGAGGAGTTATTTGAACTGCCAGACCGCGGACTTGAATAGAAGGCAGTGAAGGCAGCTGAGACGTCTGGATGGCTGGTCCCAGGGTCTAGCTGCACAAGGGGGACAGGCACGGACCCTGGGACCAGTGACACAGGCCTCAATCCTACACGATCATATTTCTTGGCAAGCACTCTGTGACGAACGACCCCGAGTAACCCTGCAGGGCTCAAGTAAGAGGTTACTATAGGGCATTACACTGTACTGGACACTAAACATTCACGTGGTGTGCTGTACTTAGAGCCACTAATTAACCATGGCTAGTTTTCCATAGCCGGTGACACCTTAAAGGGGCACGAAACCATAGGCTGATTTTAAAGTTTGTTTTCTAGTTCAGGTTAAAAATTACAGAAGGGTATAAAGATGGTTTGCACACTGTGATTTAGGCAAAGTAATTATTGGTTTGTTAAATGTATGTGTGTCAATGTGCAAGCATAGACAATACTGTTGCAAAACTGATGCTTGCACATCGGCACACTAAATCATAACACACATCATTAATTTATTTTGCTGCAGTTCCATTGCTTACTTAGATAGCCATGTTTTTGCATTTACCCTACTGTACAGGAAAACAAACTACAAAATCAGCCAAATGTTTCTTGCCCTTTAATCTTGATTTGTTGCTTTGGTGCTCGCCCTTTAATCTTGCGTGTCAGTGCATGCAACTAAGTAAAAGTTAAGCGTTACCGTGTGACACCAAGATCATAGAAGACAATGAGAAGAGTTGATGATGGAACGCAATAGGTTGGTTGATTAATATTTCAAAGCGACAAGCGTGCCCTAGATAACATTTTCGACATCCTAGCTTTTTCCCTACAGAAGGATGTCAGTGAGAGAGAGAGAGAGAGAGAGAGTGTGTGAGTGTGTGAGTGAGTGAGTGAGTGAGTGAGTGAGAGTGTGTGTGTGTGTGTGAGAGTATTCAACATTAACGTTGGTAAACATACCTTGTCTGTTCCTGTAGAATGAGATGAGGCTCAACAAAGAACTTCACCCGCAGCCTCAGTCTACAGGGGGTCAGGTTGTCCATCTGCTGGCAGATGCGGTTCCTCAGATTCAACCACAGGCTCTCCCCTTTGCTACCCGAAAACTGAAGACCAAAGTAGTCCACTTCAATTATACCCAACTTCCTGCAAACCTTGAGGGGGCAGAAAGAGAACTTGTGAAATGACACGTGCCGTTTGAGGTTACACCATATTTGGATGAAATATGAGGAGGGACAATGTTTGTCACTTTGTTCAATACGATTCTGGCAGGCTCACTGACTTTCATTGTTGTAGTGCAATCAATATGCTGCTCATAAAGCTCAGTGGGAATACATTTGGATCTTTTCCCAGAGAAAAAGGAGCACATCTGAGTCTCAGACACATCGCATGGCCCCTCAGGCCTCAGCACAGACTGGCTTGGGGTTATTATGCAACATGAGGCAGTGGTAAAAAAAAAAAGTTGATTATGTGCATACTTAACAGTAGCAGCTATGCTAACTTCCATAGATAGAGAAAAGCAACAACTTGGTATCTGAGTTTCAAGTCCTGTAAAAGTTTGTATCAGTGCACACAGTTCGAATACCTAGGCTACCAAATGTCTTTAATGAAACTCATTGTGTCATCCAAATGGAGTACCATGTAATCCATCCAGTGGTTCCACTGATCTACTGAAGCGTCTGCTCGAGTAGGACTCGAATGAACTCAAGTAACCTCGACCAAGCCTTCCGCCTCTGGCAAAGCCAGGTAAAACAAAGTGGCAAATGTGTGAGACCTTTTCAACAGTGGGCTGGAAGACGTGCAACGATGTTAAACATTAAATATAGTTACAATAGAATACAGGTTAATAGTTCTGTCTGCGTTGTTCGTGTGAAGAACATTTTGTTTCTGGAGTTGCCTGCGTTCTGCAGCAACAATATGAAACCGATGGAACGATATACATCATCGATATCTTGTGTTGTGGAAAACTTCACAGTAAAATGGAATACACACTTACACACAACTTTATGTATTCTGTTTGTTTCAGGCTCACGGCTCAGCACCTGAGTGTTCTACAAACATTCCAGGTGTGTGTGTGTGTGTGTGTGTGTGTGTGTTGGCGTGTGAACGCCAATGCGTTCAGTAACGTAATGGCACGATTTCGCCAAAAGTCAAAGAAAAAGAACAAATAATGTATAGCTACCGGTGGCCATGACAATGTATTTGAAACCACAACTTAGCAGCAAAACGTTAAGAGCCATCATAAACATAACCCCAAAGAGCCGAAAATAGCCAAATGATAGCTCATAATAACGAGTATAACATCCAGAAGCTTTGTTGTGACTTTATAGATCTGATATTTTCCTACTAGACATAATTGAACGTTTTTTTTTGTTTTGTTTTTTTTACCTTATTGAGACAATCTTCACCGTTCGCCTTCCCATCAACTTCCACTTCCATCACCACCGAATCCGGACGAGTAACGTGGCAAAGCATTTTGGCTACTTTTTATTGTTCTTTAAAAATCTTTGGTCTATACCACTCTTTAAATAAAACTAATTTCATAAAACAAATCACGCAAACGTTCTTTTAAAAGCCCCTACATGAAGCCTTCTTTCACTTTCTGTGCCCTCTCTCTCTCTCCTCTCACTGAACTCACTCTCTGTCACTGAACTGGGGCAGCCGCTCTCCAGCTGTAGCCTATATCAATGAATTGCCGTGCGACGCACCGCCCACTCTGAGGCAACCAATCATAATCCGTTATACATAATTACTTGTGCCAGCTCTCGTGGGCTCTCGTCACTGTTCAGTGCTAAGAAGGTCTGTATCCGCTGACTTCCGAGAAACATACATTCACTTACAGGCTGTTTCCGTATCCGCTCTAGAGCGGATATTCAAACCGTAAAGTGAATTGATCCCAGTTAAAATAACTGGCCTGTCACATCCCATGGCCCGGACTCAGACGTGCTGTTATTGGCTAGATGGATGTCAAGCATACCGACAAATGCGACAGAGAATTGGATAATATGAAATTATGGTGATCAATACAAAGACATGACAAAATAAAGCTTGTATTTCTGTGTTAGAGCTTTTGCCTTTATCCCCCCGCCACATTCAATGATGTAGAGTATATACATAAATAATATAATTATACAAATATTAATCATAAAAAAATAATAATAACACAAGATAAAAATCAATTACAACAGTAGGCTACTAAAAGATACATTTATTAATATTCTAATTCCAAGGTTTACTCTAGGTTAACGTCACTAATATAATCTAGACTATCTATGAGCCACACAGCTCCTTGATTGTGTCATGTGTAAACCTATATAGATCATATCCTAAAAATAGTTTGTAAAAGTAACTAGTGTAGCCTACAGTAGTGGTTAGGTTACCTGACCCAAACTGCCCCCGATGTATGGGATCTATAGGGCCGTTGGCGCATCGGGCGCCCCCATCTGGCCTTGGTTTCAACTCATTTACATCTAAACCAGTGGTTCTCAACCTGTGGGTGGGGTGGGTCCCCACATTATTTTTGGGGGTTCCCCAGATGACAGTATAGTGACAATTTAAGGACTTTTAAGACCTTTTTAATACCCCCCCCCACCCCCCCCCCCCACCCCAAAAAAAACATTAATGCATCAAAAGTAATCAACAAACTATACTATAAGAACCGGTCAAACATTGGGCAAATTGTCAAATAATATAAGAAAGAATTGTGAAAATAGTCGATCTGCTATTTTCACAATATTTATCTGTGGAACCGAGTCAAACTAAATTTAATTCCTCAACTCCAACAATTTCCAAGTGCTTGTCAGGGTGGGGGCCTCCAGGGGTCCCCAATTCAAATATGATTATTATGGGGGGTCACGGCCTGAACAGGCAGAGAACCCCTGAGCCAAACAACCAAGTCTAAGAACGTACAAACAATAGGTCTATGTCCCGGTGCAGGTGAATTATATATGAGAATACGGTCCTGAAATAGCCTTGATAACGGGAAATCTGACCTGCCATTCTGCGCTTCTTCTTGCTTTCCAACCATGTGAATTTTTTATAGTGGCTCCATTATTGTGTTACCACCATGGTACACTTTTTCCATCACAGTTCCTCCTACATTCGTCACTGCAATGACCTATGGTTGTGTAAGATAACATAAGATAAGCAGCCCTACTTTATTGTCCCACAAGGGAATTTTGTCTTGGGTTCCAAGCTGTTGCCTGCATTATAGGCTACACAACACACTTGCAGCAACACCAACATCCACTACACATATAGCCCCCTGAACTATTTATTTATGTATTCCACATGAACATAAGCCTAAAACATAATCATAAAAGGACAACATTCATGTAACATAATATACAATATCATAAACAATATATAATACATCAATAGCTACACACAACTGATAATGATTATGGCAACATTATTATTATTATTATATTTTTTACACTTCAACGACTTTGGGGCATCTTCATGAGCCATGACCAGGGACGCAGGAGGGGGGGGGGGATTGAATATACTCAGTTCCATTGGGGGTATCCCCCCATCCCCCCCCCCACTTTTGGGATGAAGAAAAAAGAAAAAGAAAAAACCTCCGACATCTGCACTTCATGGAGTACATTTTCTGTACCGAATTAACCGAATTAAAGTAACAAAACAAAACAAAGCGCACGCTGGGAACGCATGCGTCTCCTTCGGTTCTAAAATGCCCTCTGTGTCCTTGGCCATGACCGATCGGAGGCCATTTATATTTGCAGACATAAGCATACATAAGCCTCTAACCCCCATTTGCATGTTTTCAAATATATTAACATGCAATGAAACAGCTGTGACAGGTGCATGTAGCCTGTGTGCATGACTGACATCCAGAATGTCACTTATAGGGGTATAGTAGTTCCCTTTAAAACACTTCTGTGGTCATTTTAATGTCTACTTGGGCTTTTGTGTGCACATCAGACAGTTGTTTGATTCAATATGTTGATATTTGATACTGATTCATTTTATCAGGCAGCCCCTTCCTATATAAGCCCATTGAACTTCAAACCATTTTAACTATGTTAGACTCATTGAAAACACATGTCCCTGGTTCTGGTGACTGATATTGTTCTTCTAATGTGTGAGGGGCAGTGTTTTTTCAATTGCTCTTTCATGTTTTATTTATTTCATTATTTCATTTTCAATTGACAATTAACAAAAAAGAAAGAAAGAAAAAAGTACTTGAAAAAACAAGGTCCCCTCGCGCATTAGAAGGACAATATGCACCAAAGCCAGGTAGTTTTACATAGGCTAACATGGTAAAATGGAGATTGAAACACACACACACACACACACACACACACACACACACACACACACACACACACACACACACACACACACACACACACACACACACACACACACACACACACACACACACACACACACACACACACACACACACAGACACTAACCACTAAGGACACTAACCACTAAGGACACACTCCATTAGTACATTAGTATTTGCATTAGTGAAAGTAAAGTTTGTTGTCGCTGTCCTTCATGGAGAGATAAGAATACGCTACGTTATCATTACTGGTCATCTGCAGCTACTGCAACATGACTGATGCCTTGATCTGTTGCAGAGAGAATAAGTGCATTCAACATAGTTTAGGGAACTAAACTACTATTCACCAGAAGTATTAAGTGCATTCTCTTCTAAAACAAGCAACTAAACGTTTGTCCTTACTTTACTTACCCTATGATAGGGGAGGGTTACAGTGTCCTAATTTGTTGTGGTATTTCTGGGCAGCCCAATTGAGAACGCTTATGTTCTATTTTACAGTGGAGAATGCGCCAGCATGGAGGGATATCGAGTCAAGTTCCTTGAAGTTACCATTGCCTACATATATGTATTCAGATACCCATAAAAACCTAAAAAAGAATACGCACAATCCTATAGTTAAAGCTATGATCTCTGTCTGGCACGATGTAAACAAATATCTGGGCGAACCATCTCGCCTCTCTCGTTTCAGCCCAATTTGGGGCAACAACCAATTTGTGCCAGGAAGAGCGGATGGGGGTTTTAGATTATGGGCTGATAGGGGGGTGGGGCAATTGAGGGATGTTTTTGGTGCTAATAGGAGTATGCTGACTTTTGAAGAACTCGTTTCTAAAAATAATATCCCTCGTATTCACTTTTTCAAATATCTGCAACTAAGGAATTTTATTAGGGCTAATCAGGATCAATCCATGCTGGCCCCTCCCTTATCTGTGTTGGAGAGAGTTTTGGTTACAAATCCATTCGGAAGGGGAATAATATCAGAATTTTATGACCTGTTAATGTCATTTTCTCCGGAATCCTCTGAGCATAGGCTCAATGCCTGGAGAGAGGATTTACAGGAGGACCTAACAGTGGAACAATGGGGTACAGCCTGTCAATTGGCTCAGTCTCAGACTGGAAATACACGCCTAAAACTCCTTCAATACAATTGGCTTATGAGAGTGTACATCACACCTGTGAAGCTTAATAAGTTCAATAACAATATTCCTGACTCATGCACCAGATGTGGTGAAGATAGAGGCACACTGTTCCATTGTTTATGGTCATGCCCAAGATTAGTAGACTTTTGGAGGGAGATTGGACAGGAAATACAAAGGATACTTTCAATTAACATTGTACCAGAACCTAAGTTCTTTCTGCTAGGCCTCTATCCAGTTGGACACAGAATAAAGCGCAATGAGAAATTATTCATAAATATTTGTCTCTTGCAAGCAAAAAGAGTAATTGCACTGACCTGGAAGAAGCCGGATAGACCAAGTATTGCACAATGGTTCAGAGAACTGTCTTTATGCCTACCTCTAGAAAAAATCACGTATATACTTAAGGACAAACAAGAAATGTTTCAGGAGGTGTGGGGTTGTTTCATTCGTTATATGGAAAACAATAATCTGCCACATTTAATGGAAGAATCTGGAGAGGAGTAGTGTTGTTATTGTATTGTATGTTTTTCTTTTGTTTCTTGTTTTTGGTCACTGATTGTTTTGTAAGGTTTATTGTAAATGTCTTTTCTTTTTATTATTGTATTTGTATTGAATGTTGAAATACTTTGTGAAAAAAGAAAATAAATAAACATATTGTTGAAAAAAAAAAAAAACAAGCAACTAAGAGTATACCTAGTGCTAAGGTAAAAGTGCAATATATCAGCTACCTACTTTAATAAACAGATGAGACAAAATAGGAAAGTCAAATGAGCAAGAGCTAAAACAAATAAGTGTATTGAATAAACAAGATCCAGTAAAACAATAAAACCATAAAACAAGAGTTCGTACAACTAGTTAACAACAAGTAGGCAAGGCGAAGAGGAAGGGTAGTGGAAGGGTAGTGTTTCCAGACACACAGACACACACACACACACTCACTCTCACTCACTCACTCACTCACTCACTCACACACTCACACACTCACACACTCACACACTCATACACTCACACACTCATACACTCATACACTCATACACTCATACACTCATACACTCATACACTCATACACTCATACACTCATACACTCATACACTCATACACTCATACACTCACACACTCACTCACACACTCACTCACACACTCACTCACTCACTCACTCACACACACACACACACACACACACACACACACACACACACACACACACACACACACACACACACAGGACATCATCATTTTAGGATGATAATTTTAACCCTGACATTCAAGCCTGAGTTATACTCAGCTATACTGAGTAAACCTAACATATACATGCTTAAATACTAATACCGTAATCCGAACCTGAATCTTTTACTAAGCCCACCTCTAAAAATCTTTTTTAACAACGATTTCTTCAGTGAGAAACAGGAAAGTTATCATTGACTATTTCTCAAAGTTTCCTACTTGTGGGGATATTTGGCACAAGTACAGTATAGTAATACAAGTACGCACGCACATATTTTCAAATTAGGATTTTACTGCATATCCCTGTGTGCACCCGGAATGCTCATTTATGGTTTGATGATGACTCTGGTTGACGTTAACTCCACTGAGACAATGACATGAGATAATAATCATTATAATAATTGGGAATAAAAACAGTGTTCTGGCTGTTGGACTCAAATAGAAACGTGACTTAATGGTTCCATCTGGGGGTTCCTGCAGCTATTTTCTGATCACACTTCATCCACATGATGGACCCTAGCGTCCTTATCTACAAGCTCACAACAAGTTGTAAGCTTGTAGATCTGCTATATTTGCCAAAGACATTTGGTGTAGAGGGGGAAAGGAGATGAGTATATATATAGGGTTTAAGTGGTTAAACCCAGTTGAATCATTTGCAGTCTGGGCTAGGTATGATATCATGCAGTGTGACATCATTTCCCTCTAAGGCAAATCACATACTGACTCGACTGACTGGAGCGTGAACGCATCGCCATGCAGGACTGTCTTGTGTTTGTGTGTACGTCTGGTGTGTGTGTGTGTGTGTGTGTGTGTGTGTGTGTGTGTGTGTGTGTGTGTGTGTGTGTGTGTGTGTGTGTGTGTGTGTCACTGTGTGTGAATTGGCGCGTGTCATTGCAGTGTCATCACTGCCCCCATCTCCATTTCCAGAGCTTCTGACTTGAAGCGGAGGTTATGTCATAAAGCTAGCAGAGCTGTGCTGTTGTTTTGATGGTAGCCCTGATTAAACAGTCCTTATATTCACTCCAGCGCATGTGTTTGGAGGAGAAGGCTGCATACAGATCAAAAGTAACCGGAAGAGCTTGCACGTCCAACTATGAGGAAAGGTCAGAGGGGGAGCAGGTCCTTCTGCTTTGGAGAGAAGCAGCGGTCAGAGTTAAAGGACAGGGATCCTAAAGATGGACACTCACTAGATGGATGCTCGTCAGAGAAGGAGACAGCAGCTGAGTTGGATTCAGAAGTGGAAGACACAGAGAAAGAAAGGCAGAGGTACCGAGACAAGATCCAGGCTCCGTCGGGAAACGAGGACACTGCAGGTGGACCATCGACCGTGGAGGACTCCAGCAGAGCAGGTGCTCTACAGTCAGCGACCGAATGTGTACGTTTGAAGAAACAGGATTCCTCTTATGAGATAAGTCGTTCTCCAAGGCTACTGGGCGTATTCAGGCCTCAGGAGCTATGGCTGTCAATGACAAGATGTCTCTCCCTCCGATGGCCCGCTTGTCCGTCCCTTAACCGACAGAGTGACATGAAAGTCACACACCTAGTAGACCTCTGCCATCCAGAAGCCAGGCAGTCCAGCTCAGACTCAGCCAATGGGAGCCCTTCAAGTACACCCACCTCAGATACCAGAGACGCAGGATTGGTGGGAAAGAAGGAAGAGGAAGTGAACAGGAGAGCGGGTAATGGTCCGCCCCCCGGTCGAGTGATGTCATATTCATCATCCAGACGTGCAAGAGTCAGACCAGCCTCTGAGTCACTGTTAGCTGCAATGAGTCTGGAGAGAGACATGTTCCTGAGGGTGGAGCTGGTTGACATGGGAGAGGATAGGGGTGATCTGCGCTACAAGGCATCGTGGAGGCTGTCAGAGAGACACAATGAGCTGGCACATGGCATTTGGCTTTCTGTAAACGAAACATGAATAGACTAGTTTAGTTAGAGAGTTGGGCATTTAAATAATGGATACTTTTTGGATATAATGGATACTTTTTATTATTCCCCAGTTGAGGTAGAGAATCATAATGAGGGTTGTTATTATCATTATTTTCCTCATCCAGTCTCAGTGTTTTTTTTAAAGAAATGGTTAAATTGTAATCGTTATGAATTATGTGAATGGTTACTTTTTGTGTCAGCACATGACTCTGCAAAGTGCCATAACTGTGGTTAACTGATTAGAAATGCTGTTTTGAGAAACAAGCACAGTTATTGTTATTGTTCGGCTTACTGCCTTTGTAGGTCTCACAGAGTAAGTTCCATTCATGGCTGAATGGCTGATTCCATTATGTGGGACACTAGGGAAAGCCAAGATAATGTTACGCTCTTATGAATACAATTACTGCCGCTGTTATATTTATGAGGATGTACAGTAGTAACCTATATTGTAAAGAAAAGTATATTGACTGAATGCTGCAAAAAACAGACCATGTGCAAAAATGTATTAGTACAGATCTGTAATGCAAAAAAATGCATTTTCAGGAAGCATTGAGCACAGTCCAAACTCCACTGCAGTTTTTCACTCTGTGAAGGTCTGTCAGCAGTCAAAGATCCATCAATTCAATTGTCTCATATGTTCTGCCTCAGCTTATGTAAATGAGGATGATGAGAATGGTGGAAATAATGTAAAATTCTGTCTGTGCTACTAAAATTTCGGAATTCAGAAACAAAATCTATCAGAAGAATTAACACAATTTATAATAGTCCAGTTCCAGTCAAATAACCTTCCATTATAAGACAAAGAGAACAGAGAGGAATGTAATTTTCTAACTGTCAAATAATTAAACCTCTTTTGTAGCCAGGCCACATTGTCAGCATTTAGCTTGACAGTGTGGGAATATGCAATTAGTCTTAATCATAGTTGTACGTGAGCAATATGATAATTTCTGTCTCTCTACACCGAAGAATCATCCAGTTCCCTCATGCATAGACATAATAAATTATCTGCATGCATACACACTGCTTAATCCATGACAGATGTATGTTTCGTCAAAGGCAAGAACCAGGAACATAATATGTAGCACTATATGTAGTTATCCATCATTAGCAATAATGTAATGCTTGACAGACTAAAGCAGAAAAAACAGCATACAACTGCTTCACAGTAGCACTCCCTCAAATGTCAGTTTAGGCATTGAGCAGACAGTTGTTCTCTGTCAATACTTTATGCCAGTGATTTCCAAAGCTTCTGTGCCCACGGCACACCAAAGGGCAAGTCAAAATCTCAAGGCACACGTAATTTATATCCATGCAAAATGGCCTCTATAACATGTTATCACTCTTTAAATGTTAAACCTTCATTTAATAATGGCAAATAAATGTTTTAACCACTTAAGCCCTATTTCATACTCTCACACATTTTCAAGAACTAGGCCCGCTAGGCACCGGCCTACCCAGGAACGATGCAATTCAGGAACAATGCAATTCTTTTAGGGAATAGAATTGTCCTCTGTATTGTTAAAGGATGTGCACAAAATATTGATATAGTAAATTAAAAGTTAATTCATAAATATGTGTATATATTGCAATAATAATGTGTGGTTGTCACAAAATCCCATGGCACACCTGGACTTGTCTCACGTCCAGCCGGTGTGCCTCGCCAGTCACCACACAGTTTGGGAACCACTATGCAACGCTTTCTGCATTCTACTGTACCATGTCATGTTAATCAAGTACACTTCCCCATTTCCCCTAGACCTTGTGCAGTCACAGTAACAATCACACTGTCAATCCACGCTCTCCTTGACTGCCTTCCCTCTTAATTTCACTTATTACACCTCCTGCTTCAACACCGTATATCCGTTTGTATCTGGCTGTGTGTGCAATAAAAGACAAGAGTGTAAGAACCTGCACCGCAGAACGGAACAAAGCATTCCATCACTGGGGGAACCGTCGTGCCCTGTGGTAACTACAGTATGCAGCGGCTGTGTGGCCATGATTTCCTGGGCGAGAGGATGCAGCGATGTGTTTGCGCTGATGAGCTGGCACGCGGCGGAGAGGCGTGGAGCAGGAAGCCACTTGGCAGGGAATACTGCTGCCAGATTCTTCTCATCACCGTAATGAGGAGCTCTGGGGAAGTGGGAAGGAAGGAAGGTGGGTGAAGAAACGACGAGTGCAGGAGGAAGTGGAGAGGGGGAGAGACAGTCACTCAGATGTTAGGAAGCACCATAAAGAAGACTAATGTTGAGCAGTGACAAGCTGGGAGTTTAAGACACTGACAGGTGACAGACACAAATTGAATGGAAGTGAATCTCGTCTGTGATGATGTGTGTGGGGGGAAAAAGAGAAGATACTTCCATCCACAGTCAGCCAGGTGTTTCATCCCTGAACCCACCAGCACATCATCGCTAATGATGTCCTCATTAGGCAAATTATGCCTCCGATGAGCCCACACTACGATGTGAAGGGAAGAGTGGCGGTCAAGGCACAGAGACTCATTATTGATATTCACTGACATCTCAGTTCCTGGTGGGCCAGGTATGAAACGAGTATCTGTCATGGCTCAAGCAATAGTAATTTATAAAACAATGAAATGAGAAAGAAAGTCATCTATATGAATAATTATGCGAGGAGCCACACTGAAGGCGAAACCATACAGTACATATTCCTTTGAAGGGAAACCTCACCGATATTTCCTGTTGTTCTATTGGGAGGACGATGCGCGGAAATCTGACATACATTAACTTGTGTTTCAAGTATGGAAGAACAAAGCACCCAAATCTTCATGCAAGATTACGTCTGTACGCAAAATTATATCTGTACACGTAATGTACACTGTTACATGTTGTCTAAAGATATTTAAGTGCTTTGGCCTTCCATATTCGAGAGCTCACTCTGCTGGCGCTGGAATATCATTGACAGCCTACATAAAACTCAGAGAAACATGTCATTTTACATAGGCTGGTGGTGTTTTTCCAGTATGAGCTCTCGGCACAAAGAACCTATCGGGAAGAGTTATGTTTGATTTTCACATCTCCTCAAAATAGAACAATCAGATTAAAATAAGTATCAGCAAAGTTACTTTTTAGTCTTTTTTATATATTTTCTTTAGGACTAATCTTATTGTGAAGTGGATTTGTCCTTTAGGCAATTTGTCTCCACACTGCAGTTGTTTGCATACAAAACATTATTTTGTATGCAGGAGAAGCTTTTGGCTTGGAAACTTAATTTCTATTTTATTTGGAACAACAACACCAATCTCCTGGAGGTCTCTTTACATTTTGACACAGCAGAATCACTGTAGCTGTGGAAAATGTTGTTGGACAGCATCCTAGACGAGTTACATCATAATATCTGATTGAACGTACTGAGGTTCACCCGTTTCTGATGAAGGTTTGGCTGTAATGAAACACAGTCATAAAGTATGCATATGTGTTTTGTACAACCATCTGTAATCAATCAACAGTTTTCTCTCAGTATTAACACCATTTTTGTTTGAGGTGATAGGCCTACCTGGGTAAAAATACAATAACATCAACCTGTACAAGCCAAATACACATGCCTATTCTGTTCTATCAAACAGTATCTATCATAGTCACATCTAGAACAACCTGCATCCTACAGTGGTAGGTTATACTCTGCAGAAAGTATTCACTGTAAAGAATGTAGCACCGTTTTGTCAATTCTGCAGAAGTCTGCCAGCATTCAAACAGTCCCCAATGTTCTCATTTTCCCAGCATAAATCTTTTTATGACAGTGTCCTGCTGGGTCTTTCTGGTGAGTGTCAACAATACCTCTTATGGAGGAAAGAAGTAATAACTCATAATGGTCATGGCACCTTGTGGAACCATGCATGACCCTTCTTCATAAACACAGAGATGCAGATATGTGGTCCTGAGTGATTTTAGTTTTTAAGAGAGCAGAGAGCATGGGGTATAAGGTGCCTTTGTCGACCATGGTCATGTAAGTGTATAATTTATGCTGGAAGGAAATCCTCTGTCAAGATAGTTACATAACACGTCGATAGGCTCTTAATCCCCACAAAGGACAAACGTTCTCGTTGCCAAGGGACAAATGAGATTCAATGGAATTTTGAGATGTAAGGCCAGCCAGCCAGTGATTGCTTTATCTCTTTGGCCTTTTAGTGACGCTTGGCTGGATTTGAGGCGTTTGAGAAAAGCCATTATACTATTCTGCCACACTTAAGCCTAATTTATACTTCGGCAAACGACTTTTTCACTTGATGAAATAACGGATTTTCAACAGAAAAATGTGTCATCATGACACAACAAATTAGTGTATTAGTGGCAATACCTCACCCCACTTAAACGCTATATACTTTGACCCCCCAGGCGTCTATACTACCCCCTGCTATTTTCCCTCTACACCAAATCTCTTTGCCAGAAATATACAATATATACAATATGTATACAATATACAAGCTCACAAATGAATGCTTTGGGAGCTTGTAGATAAGTGATTATTATTATTATTATTATTATTATTATTATTATTAAGTTATTTCCCTTTGCCTTTTATGCAATACATCTTGTCATCCAGTATAGTGGTCCTACGTGACCACAGGATCTAAATGTGTCAACACATACAGTAGGGGAGGAGGGAGAACACCTCCAACCACTGCAGTTATATTGTATTAACACACGTTTTTGTGTGGTTGAAATTATGTTTTATTCACTAAAAAAGCAAGAACACAGCATGAACTCAGCAGTAAATGTTCGATACAATAGGTTTACAATGTCTAGTCAAAAGTTTGCTGTGACCTATACAACTGATTTCAAAATAGAGTAGGGTTTATAGTATACACTTATAGCAAAGAGAAAAACAGTCTGAGGAAACAGTTTGCCGTAATTGCCAGTTAACACACTTGACAAATCCTTATCGTACGGCATATTTCACATAGAGGGCCTCATCAAGAGAGATCAATTGGTAGACAATGGCACAAAGATGTCATTCTGACTGTTTTCCTAATCTCATTTCCATTCTCATCACTCTGCAGGAAGGAGAGGAGAGCCTATACATCTCAATGAACAGCGAGAGAAGACGCAATTACAAATACACACAGAATTACTCCTATATACTTCATCGTATGACACTGTTGCACACCAGATGACTACATGGAATTACTGACAAACACTGTCGGATATAAACTGCTGACATTGAGATGTTTTGTGTTTATAGTAAGTGTATATGACAGTGGTAAATGTGTTTTCCAAGGAAGGAATGTTTCCAAATAACGCACGTACTGTGCAGTTGGCAGTTGAACTTTCATATGCCCGCACGCACGCACGCACGAACGCACGCCTTTAAACACAGTACAACAGAACACAAGTTGTGTGGGAATGTGTGTGTGTGTGTGTGTGTGTGTGTGTGTGTGTGTGTGTGTGTGTGTGTGTGTGTGTGTGTGTGTGTGTGCATACATGGTTGTGCAAGGCACAGAGCAAGCAGAAGTGATTGAGACTTGGGTAGCAGGGGGGTTAAAGTGAAATGCTGAGCACGTCAGCGGAGGTGTTTATGGGAACGGCAGAGGTGTCACGGAGGGGCAGAGGGGACGCTGGCACGCTAAGGACCCCACTAAGTCTGATGAATTGAAGCCAGGAGGTGAAGATACGTGTGTGTGTGTGTGTGTGTGTGTGTGTGTGTGTGTGTGTGTGTGTGTGTGTGTGTGTGTGTGTGTGTGTGTGTGTGTGTGTGTGTGTGTGTGAGTGTGTGTGTGTGTGTGTGAGGACAAAGGGGACTGTGATGGATGATTCCTGGAGTAACAGCAGCCAAGATTAGTCAGCGCTGTACTTATGCACACACACACACACACACACACGCGCGCGCACACACACGCAATACACAACAAAAGTGACTCAAGCCAAAAAGGTATACAGATTCCTGCACAGTACACACACACACGCACACGCACACGCACACACACACACACACACACACACACACACACACACACACACACACACACACACACACACACACACACACACACACCTTGAATGAGCAAAGAGACTAAGCAGACAAGGACAGTCATACACCCCCCCCCCCCACACACACACACACACACACACACACATGGAACTGGAATTAGTAGTCTGGTGACATCACTAGCTGTCTGGGATGCTTGCGGGATGTGCTTGCATGTGTGTGTGTGTGTGTGTGTGTGTGTGTGTGTGTGTGTGTGTGTGTGTGTGTGTGTGTGTGTGTGTGTGTGTGTGTGTGTGTGTGTGTGTGTGTGTGTGTGTGTGTGTGTGTGTGTGTGTGTGTGTGTGTGTCTGCTACACCAGCCTTGTGTCATGCTCCTCCACAGAGCCAGTTGCTCCAGCCTGAATGATGGATTGCAACGGTGAGAGTTCTCAGCATGTTCACACACACACACACACACACACACACACACACTCACACACACACACACACACACACACACACACACACACACACACACACACACACACACACACACACACACACACACACACACACACACACACACACACACACACACACACACACACACACACACACACACACACACACACACACACAGTATAACACCATGCTAGTTTTAGATCTAGTATACATTTCTAATGCACCATCCAGTGAAAATAGTTTTTTACCATTATAAGATCTGGGATCTGGGAACCCCAAATCAATCTTGAAAGATTAGCGGTTAGTGGTTCTCAAAGTGCGGCCCAGGGACCCTCTGGGTTCCTTGAGGGGGGTACAAATGGACCCTCACAGGTCTGTAACTCTGAGAGCTCTCAGAGTTATGGGTTTTCCTTGAAATTAAAAAGTTTGAGAACCACTGGATTTTAAAATGCTAGAGCGTAGATCTGCATCTCATCTTCAACCATTCTTCATCTGTAGAAGGTGTACTGAGCACACACATCCAATTATGCATGCATACCCAGCTTAACTGCAGTATTCTCCTGGTGGCTACGAAGCAGCTCCTCTCATGTTGGGGATCAGTGCCTTGCTTGAGGGCACCTTCAAGGCAGTTGTCAAGGGAGGAGGTGAGAGGAGGTGAGTGTGTTTCTCATTTTCCCTTTCCTGGCACATAATTTGACCACAGATTTTTACTGTGCAGCACCTGGGGATTCAACCTGGTAGTCACCACAAACTTTCTTCAGTCAAACTTTTTGTTGTCTTTTGTTGGGGGGGGGGGGGGGGGGGGGGGGGGATATTCACACACAATATATGTCCTACTGGCAGCATGCACACACAGACGCTCTAATTGTGAAAATCAATTTTTGAAAAAAATCACAGAATCAAATGTTTTATGGTCATGATTCACCAGGAGTCTCGATGAATCGATTCTAGGCTTAAAATATTTGATAGCAGTCGGTAGCGCTGTCGCCTCACAGCTAGAAGGTCCTGGGTTCGATTCCCGCCGGGGACGCTGTGGGCATGTCTTCTCCTCCGCGTCATCAGCGCCCATACCCTAGGTGGGGTTGGCGAAAGGGCCTACTCTGTGTGGAGTTTGCATGTTCTCCCCGTGTTTCCTAGGGTAGTTAATACCCTCACAAAAACATGTAGTAATCCTGGTTGCTATACCGCCTCCCCCATGACAGCTGGGGCGCCTGATGGAGGGGAAGGGAACTGGTTGGAATAACGTGTTCCTTCCACGCGCTACGTCCTACCGGGGAAGTTCCCCCTGTCAGGTGACAAGAAGGTCAGTTGGCTCGCATGCATTGAAGGAAGCATGAGCTCGGCCCTGGCCTCCCTAGGCTGTGGGGGACTGGTGTAGCGCTGGTGTAGGGCTGGTGTAGCACCCAGGATCACTTAGGAAATTGGCACCCGGGTGAAAAAAAATGGGTTACAAAAATCGCGGGATAAAAAATATATATATATATATATATATATATATATATATATATATATATATATATATATATATATATATATATATATATATATATATATATATATATACATATATATATATTTGATAGTAAATATTTTTGGAAATCTCTATGGGAAACATGTATGGGGTCTGAATCGGTGGAAGCAGAAAATGGCCGCCACTGCTATGCCCTATAAGTGGTCAATGTTCTTTTTGTACCTTTCTCCAGTGTTTGTTGCACCCCCCCCCCTTATTTCAGTGTGTTTGTGGTCAGATGTGTCTGTTTTAACGGCTTTTATATGAACACAAAAACTATATATCTCCAATGTATTCAACCAGTGGTTAACATGAGTATCTCCAGAGTATCTCAAAGATGTCCATGAGACACTGAAAAGGTATTTGTAAATGAATATTGTAAAAACGAATGAAAAACTAAAACGTTTTGAATCTTATGCTCTCTCCTTACAGTACAATTCTGATCTTGTGCAACATCATGAACAATCCAGCTTTCTCAGCTCATAAACGTTTCTTGACGTCAAGCAAGTTTCCAGGGCAACTTTACATTAGAGAACACTACTTTTTACATAAATATAGTGTTTTTCATCTGATTGCTGCAAGACTTTTGAAAACCTATGACTATTTATTTCTAATCGACACCAGTGGTATCTCGCCTCCACTGCTCGCAAAGTGCATCTGGACATTGAGTGGCCTTGATTGAGCAATTTGACCTGCTGCGGTACACAGAAGTCTAAAACCTTTGATTTTGTATGATGTGGCCAGTGTCTAACCAGGGTCTGTGTGTGTGTGTGTGTGTGTGTGTGTGTGTGTGTGTGTGTGTGAGAGAGAGAGAGAGAGAGAGAGAGAGAGAGTTTTCAAGATAAGAGTCTTACCTATTAATGGCGGTAAAAATTGTCACTTTTGACAAGGAACAGTAAAGGTGTAACAACGTTGAATGAACTACTCAAATTTTAACAGTGGGAAGGAAATCATAAGGTCTTGCCTTGAGGCAATCGGCTGAAAAACACAATAATTAGGATTTTGTAAACTTGAAGTATCCTAACCCTTGGGTGCATACAAGGTGCAACATCCAGTTATAGAAGCATCCAGAAAGCTGAAAGACCATGTTGGCTTCAGAGAGAGTCCTGGTTGGAACAGCTCTATGATGAGTGTGAATGAGGAATACTCAAAAAGTTCTGTGAGTGATTCAAACACATTGCTTTTATTACCTTCATAAATGTTTTAGTTGCCTTAGGTTCAAGATAATAATAGGGGCAAATAACAAAATGTCCAATCATTTGAAAAACTACTCCCGTGGATAGGCTATCATATATTAATTTACTTGTATTGACCCTATAAGAAATTTCATGCCCACTCAAATGGTACCGATATCTAGTCTGGCCCATGGACTAATATTGGCACATTGGTTGGATCGGCAGATCTGGACAACTGGATATCCAAACAACTCGACGTTTTAATAGTTTAATATAGGAGGATATTGTGAAACATATGACACATATTTGCTTCATGTACAGTGTAGCAGTGTAAGATCAGGTCCACATCTATTCTTCATCGTTCTGAGCCACTTGTACTCCCTGTGTTCATTATTGCCACAGTGACACAGATGTTGATTGGAGCGTGATGATTTGGTACAAGGAGTACTTTCGTTATCAACAAAGCTCTTCATCGACCAAGGTCAATTAGTGTGAGTATGCACCTGGTCAAACAGATGATTAGTTCCAATTACACTCTGTAGACTCTTGTCAGAAAGAACATGGCAGACCATCTGGACAGAAATTACATTTATAAGCCCTCTGTCCTCACCGGTGATTTGCAATTGGTAAATGTGTGTGCATGCATGTGTGTGGCTTTCTATAAACGTCTCTATAAACCTTTTAGAACACAGCTTATTTCTCAAATAAGAGGAAGATGATACGGCACTATTTCCCATTACGCCACACAATCTTAACAATGACGAAATTGCTTCACTCACCCTGAGTTTTTTCTATTCACCAAGCTGTGAGACGGTGCGATACAACCTGACCTGTTCTTCTAATGTGAGAAAATCACACCTCAGCATTACAGCTCTTCATGTGAATGTCTCAGTAAGTACTGCAAATAGGACTGAAACTGCAAATCTTTCAGCCTACAAGCCACCATTTCAGAAACTATTAATTAGCACCATGATGTACAGTATGAGGTGACGGTATATAATGGTACATTTTCCATGAGATCACAAATGCTTTAACTGTATCTACTTTAACTCCAACTTTATTGTCACATCGCTGGTGTAGCAAAGTGGGTATAATATTTTTTTCGTACAAACTCCCATCATTTGTAGTTTTCAGGAAAAGTAATAGATTGAAGAAAGAACAAGGAAAACGGGTCAGAGTAAAATATACACAATACAAGGTCAGATTTTCCAGATGTTGCTGATATGAGATATATTGTATATGTTCTTAAATAAAAATTACAATGGAATGAGGCAGTTAAAATAGCAGCAGAAATTAAGTTAAAATAGCAGAACATAGACCTGTGCATATACTGTAGTCTCACATGCGGGTAAGACATCATTTGGCAGCATCTGTGAAGTATGTCAATGTAGACATAGGTGGCCAGTTTGAGTACAGTTTGAGTAATACTGCAATGTAGAAATACTCTGTTACAAGTAAAAGTCAGGAATTCTAAATTTACTTGAGTAAAAGTACAAAAGTTTTGGTGTATTTAAAGTACCAAAAGTAAAGTACTCATTATGCAGAATGTCCCATTTCACAAGTTTTCAAATGTATAAAAAATCTTTTGAAAATATAGTTTGTAGATCGGCTATTTTCAAATGGACGAAATGTATACTGCTCAAAATAATTAAGGGAACACTTTGATCCCTTAATTCTTTTGAGCAGTTTTTGTTAACAGTATGTACACAGTTCATGAAAACTCAAAATAATTAAGGAATCAAAGTGTTCTTTGAGCAGTAGGGCTGAAGTGGTCATGTATGTTTTAGTATTAATAATCAAAATCTAAAAAGTAACTACAGTAGTAGCTAAAGTTTTTTCTAATAATTGTAGTGGAGTAAAAGTACAATATTTGCCTCTGAGATGTAGTGGAGTAGAAGTAAAAGTACTGAAAATTGCAAATACCCCAGTAAAGTAAAAAAATACCAAAAATTGACAGTACAGTAATTGAGTAAATTTACTTAGTTACTTTCCACCACTGCTTATACAGAAAGGTAATCCAGTGTGGCGGCCTGTGTTGTCAGGACAGCCTGACAACAGGCGATACTCACTACCTGTCGTGCTCAGCACCTGTATTACAGGTCTGACAGACATTCATTATGAATCAATAAAAGGTGCTTTGAATTATCAATATTAAGTCGTTGTTGAAATATTAGAATTGCTCCTCTTCCTTATCAGGAAAATACCAGCTTCGACAGATAGCTACGTTTTGAATATAAATGTAGGATGGCTCTGGGGACACAGCGACGACAGATCTAATAAGAGACAAATTACTCCTCTATCACAGTCCTAATTTCATGTGCCGTCATGGTCTGTTAGCCTTTGATTTGAGACAAGCCACCGAATCTGGCTAGTGGTGAATGACTCAGCAGCATTTCAAGTGATGCACTTGGGTGATATTTTACAGAGGTTACTATCGTGCAGCCAGTTAAAGCTTCCACAGAAGGGATTTTCATAAGCCACATCGGTGAAGAAAAAAAACATCTATGGTACACTGTGACATTACAGCTAGCAGTAAGTGAGAAGAGAAATGGCCCGTGGTATTTGTAAGCTTTGAGAAAAAAAGGGGAAAAAAGTGCTGAAAAGCTCTAGAATGTGAGGGGAGAAAATGTGTTTTACAACATTAAAATAAATAATGCCATAGTTTGAACAGCCTCTGGGCTTAGTGGCAGCGGTACCGTGGGTACCACACATTTGGAAACGAAATCTGTCCATTGTTGTGAATGTGTACAATCAATGGATACATTTCAGCCTCAACACTACATTTGTAGCGGTAGTCGGAGAGGTACTAAAGGTAGCTCTTCACCTAGCTAGCAGACTAGCAGACTGGCAGTTGAATGAAGTCGGCAGATCAGTCAGTTAGAAGGTGTGGGTTGCCAAATGCACCTAAGAGCCGACACCGACAAACGGCTACTATGGTGCTAAAAATGTCTTTTTGATGTCTTTTTCAACAACAAACATGTGAAGTGAACATGTACTTTCTTAAATCATTTGAGAAATTATAAATAAAACTACTGCACTGAAGGGTGCT
Source organism: Gymnoscopelus microlampas (assembly GCF_963454915.1). Classification (NCBI taxonomy): domain Eukaryota; kingdom Metazoa; phylum Chordata; class Actinopteri; order Myctophiformes; family Myctophidae; genus Gymnoscopelus; species Gymnoscopelus microlampas. Next base: position 27,162,996 of record NC_139952.1, read on the forward strand.
TAGGGCAAGGGCACAAGGTTATCTGTATTTAAACTAATTTGGTCTATCACATCTTTCATACTTAATGTTAATTAAAACAATAAACACTGCATGTCTGCAAGTGGCAGCGCAATGTGCACACAGCCTTATCATTTTGCTTCAACTAATGATCAATATAATATAATAAATAGCTAGAATGATTGCATACATTCACATGCATAAAATACACACACACACACACACACACACACACACACACACACACACACACACACACACACACACACACACACACACACACACACACACACACACACACACACACACACACTTAAATGTTATATGTTTACACTAATATTTAATTAAAACTAATGCATACTTGCCTCATACAGTACACATTATGCACGCAAGCGCATACATATTCACATTTATTCAGTACACACACACACACACACACACACACACACACACACACACACACACACACACACACACACACACACACACACACACACACACACACACACACACACACACAGCCTTTTATGACTGTATTTCTCCATCCACAGGGGCTTGCCAAGGAAAATACCTGTGGTAAAAGAATGAAAGTGACCTAATGGGGAATTACTAAGCTATATTATCTAGACTGAAAATAACACAAACGGTCATCATTTTAATGCACAGTTTCATATAATCTAGTGTCTGTCATCATGGGAAGTTCTCAAAATGAAACCACTTCCCCCTTGGTGGCATATTTGGTGGCTACCGATTGCACAGATTTTTTTGCATCCCAAGTTGTTGGAAGCCTCTTTCAACCAACCTATGTACATGTCCTAGGCTGCCAAAGATAAACACAAGTTGATTGCACCTAGCAATCTAGATCACCTAGCTCTGTGATGGTATGGAGGAGCGGCTGGTATTCAATGACTTCATAAAAGCTTATTCTAAGCTAGTCAAAGGTACAGGCCACTTCAAGAATGGATAATGTATTAGCAGAGAGATGTGCAAAGATTTCAGGATTTTCAGTACAGAGTTGAAACATAGAAGGTTTGTCACAGGAATGTTTGTACATTCTGACAGACTGTGTAAAATGTTGAGATATGTCCTTTGTTATGAGATCAACTATTCTGTTGTGGCGTGCTATGTAAAGGCCTTTATAGCCATAACAGCCATTCAGAAAGTGTGACATGGTTTCTGTAACAAGCCCTGTGGTGTGGCACGCACGCACGCACGCACGCACGCACGCACGCACGCACGCACGCACGCACGCACGCACAAGCACACGCACACGCACACGCACACGCACACGCACACGCACACGCACACACACACACACACACACACATACAAATCCTTTCTGGCCTGAGGGTCATCTATTCTACCATCTAAGCACTATGAATCAGTAGTGTTTGTCCACACAATAAAATCCTTGGTTTTGATTTAACTCAACGCGTGTAGAAAATAGTTACATAATGATAACAGATAAACTTTACGGATCCAAAAGAGGAACAGTTCTTGTGATATATAGCAGCATTCAAACACTGAAACTATTGAATACACATCTCTGTGTCTGCATTGCAACTGCCTATCACCTGAATAACTCTGGCTATTGGTACTTGGGCCAGGGGTGTCCTCTGTACCATTAAAGGGGGGAAAACGTATGATGCGTAGCCTGCAAGCGAGTTCAGGCAGATACACTTGAGAGGTGAACACATGCGCAGCACTATGTCGGTGTGGTGTGCGTTGATGTGCCGTGGCAGTCCTGTCACTGTTGGTTCAATAAAACCCTAAAGTCCAGTTTATAAACGACTTACACAGAAATTACCGTTCACCTGAGCAAGGCATCTTTATTGACAAACAAGGGAGATTCCCTCTATAATATGTGAATAAACGAATAGCAAACTAGAAAAAGTGCTCCTCAGAGCACAGGTCTCCGCCAGGTCAGGTACGTTATTGTGGCCTCCTGGTGGCGCTATAATAGGCCAATGTGAAAGGGGTGTCATTTCTTCTTGGGCTTTTCACGGCAAGCAGACACTGCATTCATGATTTGAGGCTTTTGTTCCAAAAATGTGTTTTGCTAAGATTAGACCTGCTGGTGGCGCTATAACAGGCCAATGTGAAAAGGGTGACATTTCTTCCTCGGCCTAGTGGGAATGTATTTGCGAAATGTCACGGAAATCGCAAGCTGCGTTCATGATTTGAGGCATTTTGTTAAAAACGGACCAATTCTGCAAACTTTGGAAGCCAACCTTAGCCAATGAGGATGGAATATGGAAAATCGGACAGATCCGTGTTGATCACATGACTATAGAGATAATGTGTACCGATTTGCATGACGTTTGGATACAATCTGTAGGAGTAAATGGGTTTTGCACAAATCGACCTCCTGGTGGCGCTATAACAGGGCTATGTGAAAGATTTGGGGCAGAAGTTCTAAATTGGCATCCAGGGAGTGTGTGTGCACAGTTTCGGAGCGAGCGGGCCAACGGTGTCGGAGATTAGCTGTTCACAGACGGACACACGGACGGACGGACGGACGGACGGGGGGTAAAACATACTCTCTCGCCATGCCTTCGGCCTGGCGGAGACAATTAATGATATTAAAACAATACGACCTGATATATCACGATGGCAATTCGCTCCACATCAAAGTCTGCATGCAAACAAGCGTTCAGTTGAGCACCTGGAGAATTCTGAAGTGCTTATATCTATTACATTCAGTATATCAACGCTGTGGCTATCAAGGCCTGTCTTCTAACTAGAGCACTCTCAGTGCTCCACACTCTATAAAGTAAAGGTTGACGGCCCAAGGTTCCACAATGGACCATCAGCGTATGACTAAAATATTAAGAATCTGATAAATCTGTCATTATGTATGTGGTCTCCCACGTGTTTAAGCTCGGGTGAGATTTTAAAATCTCCAGTGTGCACCCAGCATTACACACAGTGCTCATGCCTGTCCTTTCCTGCATCTCTCTGCCTCTACTTGCCCCTTCATGTTCGTACTTGCCTGTGACGGCCTACATCCCAACCAAGCTCAGCTGGGGCTTGTTTGGGCATGTTCATATCTGTCTGATTCTGCTCCGCTTGCATCCTACAGTGCATAGCAGCTTTACGTAGTGCACTGTACTGTATGTTGCAGGCTGTGCACAATGGGACCGAGTAATAAAAGAAAACATCTGCGCCCAGTGGATTACATAAGAAAGATGAGTAAGTGTGTTTTCTTTTAATTGAGTTGGAACTCAGAGAGCTTAGGGCAGGGTGGGTATTATTTTTAGGCAGGGTTGCATAATAAGGCCGTGTCATTCTCATTAGGGCATTGAGGATCAAATGGGGGAGCGGACACCCTGCATGGGTATGTGGTCATACAGAGCAGATGGGGCTGAGTTGACTTAAGTTTGCAGCATACTTAAAAATAAGAAAACATTTTGGGCTTGCATAAACCAAACAAGTTCTCTGTGGACAAAATTGTTTCATACTGCTTTGAGTGCTGAACGTTACACCCCGCCCACTGTATACAGTGCTGGAACAGTGACTTTGCCACCGGGATATCTCCAGGTGGCATATCTTTTTGTGGATATCTAACCTCGTCAGCCTTCTTCAACACTGTCCATGGCACAGTGCATTGACAGCAGGTTGTGGAAATAAAACAGGAGCATTGTGAATTTCTGACCAATCACACAGAATGTTCGCATTGGTGCCTCTGCGACGATGTTCTGCTAGTTAGAAAATCTTGGAGGTGAAAGAAGTACCGAAAAGAAGGCACTGCATTTGTTTGTTTTTTCCACAATTAATTCATTTTGTTCTCACAACCTTGTTGAACTGCATTTCTGCGAGAAGTATGCTGCAGTCTAAACAGACATGCTGAGGGTTGAAATGAAGAGAACCAGACATACTGTACAGTAGGTCAGTGTAGCAGAAAGATGGCCTTAATGGCCTGTGTTTCTAAACGATGCTGATTTATTTTGACAACGGAGGGCACTCAAAATACATTTTGAATTTTGCTCTTAACCCTTTTGAAGGTGTTTAATATTAACTTGCTCTCCTGTTGAAGTTGATTACTTAAGAAACTAAATGTGTGTGTGTGTGTGTGTGTGTGTGTGTGTGTGTGTGTGTGTGTGTGTGTGTGTGTGTGTGTGTGTGTGTGTGTGTGTGTGTGTGTGTGTACTTACATGCATACCTCTATGTTTGTGTGCATCTTTGTTAACACACGTGCATATTTATTCACCTAACAATGTATGACATTCTAGCAACCTTTTCCTGTAAGCTAGCCCCCGTAGGATTTGGTCCAGTGTCCTGCCATGACTTATGACTCATGACTGGAACTCAGCAAACAGCAAGACCATCGCTCACCAAAAGGTCACCCCCGTTGCGATGGTGACAAAAAGGTCAAGCAAGCACGAGGTTTACTCATGCCTAAAATACCTGTCACTAACACTAACTTGTGGAAATATAGGTCAACAAGGATGCCTAAAAAAAACGTCTCTCAAAGTTACTTTCGCAGTGTCCTCAGATTAAATGTGAGATGATTCACAGCTTAGCACAGTAGTATAGTTGACAAAGCTACTTTGTAAAGGCACATTGATGGAGTTAAAACTATATGTTTTGTGGACCAGATTGATATGATCTAGAAATATCGATCTAACCAGTCAAATTAATATAGTGATGTCTTTTGGGCCTATACTTCAGTCTTTTAAACATGCCTTTTGTAACTCTACTATACTTTCTCTACCAAGGCCATGTAGCTGGCTCCATATTTGCTATCTGGTGCCGGCTCCATATGTTTCCAATCAGTAAAAACATGTCTTGGTCAACACTTTGTGATTAAATGCCAAATGACCTGTATCTGTGTAAGATGATCTGTATGACCGGGATATTGTTACTAATTTACTCTGTCAGCTGTCACCCTGCCACAGATAAACCTGCCACATGTCCTATGATATCGAAGGAATAACTTGTTTATGGAACCAAAAGTTGTACACAAGGACACTATAAGATGAACAACAACTTATTATGATGACACCCTGATGCCTGACAGCTCATCAGATATGATCTGACGTCTGAGGGTCTTAAAGCCAATCATAAGGATGCACCTATGTCTGATGTCATTGAAGTCCAACTGTGTATAAATACCATTGTTTGTTATTGTTATATTAGTGTGTGATTTTATTCATGTCTGTAACTTGTACTGTCCTCGTGAGCACGCTCTGAGCAATACAGAATTGTTTCATCCATTGGACGTACATCCGTCTTGTCTGACTCATTTCTTTATGTCGACTGGTCAAATCTTGGGGTCTTGAAGAAACCATCTCTTCATCTTTCTTGGGCTCAGCCCTATTTATAGGGTACTTATTTAACCCTATCACACACTAACAATATTATATCACTCACATCTTCAACATCAGCACTTGTAGTAGCTCCCTTGCACATGAGTGATAAATATGGTTGTAATATCAGTTGTGTACACACATGCACACGCACATGCACGCGCGCGCACGCGCACACACACGCGCCTCACCCAGGTGTGTAGTGTAAGATGTGTAGCGTTCTGTACGTACTGTACGTACGTTCACCAGCTGATACATATGTGTACACCCAGCAGAATGAATGGGCTGTCGTCAGGCCAGCTTGTATTCTGTCAACTAAGCTGCAGCATGCACGAGGCCAACGAAGGCGTGAGGTAAGCAAATCAGTCTAGACGTTGTTGTTTTCCCTACCTATACTGTACGGTATATCCTGCACAACAGTCTGGCAAAATACACATGTAGGGTAATTGGAAAGTATCATGCACATTTTAAGATGATTCAGCAGTCAATGGCTGCAGTGCGGGCCGAAGGTGAACTCGGAGAAAAAGAAAAGAGAGCTTTGAACGTGCGAGCTGAAATAAGACACTGTTCTGCTGACTTCAACTGTGTGACAACTTTCTTGGGACCCAGGGAAAATGTTATCTTGGACAGACAGACAGCCAGGTGGTTTATCTGTAAAGGCCTAAAGGTCCAGCCAGGTGTGTGTGTGTGCGTGTGTGCGTGTGTGTGTGTGTGTGTGTGTGTGTGTGTGTGTGTGTGTGTGTGTGTGTGTGTGTGTGTGTCTGCGTGCGTGCGTGCGTGTACGTGTGTGTGTACGTGTGTGCGAGTGTGTGTGTGTGTGCATTTGTCCTATTGTCATTGGATTTGTTTCTTACTATCTCTTACTTGTCCATCTGTTTGTCTGTCCGCCTGCCTGTCTGTCTGTCTGTCTGTCTGTCTGTCTGTCTGTCTGTCTGTCTGTCTGTCTGTCTGTCTGTCTGTCTCTCTCTGTCTGGCTGTCTCTCCTGCTTCAATCAGAACAATTTTCAAGTTAATTACTTCCTTGCCCTGAGGAGCACGCACATCTCAGAAAGAACGAGTGTTACGAATGTGTGTTGAATAGTGATTTGTAGGATTAGATGTACTCGCTAAATTGCTAAATTGTGTTAATACGTTCAGAACTACCAAAATTTGCTTCTCGGAGCACAGGTCTCCGCCAGGCCAGGTAGTAGAAGTCAATCTTAGGCAATCAGGATGGAATATGAAAAATCGGACAGACCCGTCTTGATCACATGACCACAGAGATAATGTGTACTGATTTGTCTGATGTTTGGACAAAATCTGTAGGAGTAATATAAAAAAAATAGTTTTGCAACAATCTGCCTCATGCATGGTGGCGCTATCAGGCGTATGTGAAACATCTGGGACAGAGGTTCTGCTCTGGCCTCCAGGGACTGTGTGTGCACAGTTGCACGCCGAGCGGTCCAACGGTTGCCGGAGATCAGCTGTACACAGACGAAGCTGACGGACGGATACACACACTCACACACGCGGACGGACGGATGGACAGGTGCAAAACATAGTCTCGGCCACGCCTTCGGCCTGGCGGAGACAATTATTGCACTTGTAAAAACAACAATAATAATAATAATTTCAATGTATTCTTTTATGTGGGGCCGAAGGGGGCCAGCTGTGTGTATGAATGTATATGTATATATATATGTAGTTATGTATGCATGTACAATAGGTATGCATGTACAGTATAATATGTATGTGTGACCACAAAAGTTGACCATCTGTAGTTCCTTGTCTTATATGGTGCTTCCGGTCCCGGTCATCTTTGGTGCTTCCTATGGTGCCTCCCTGTCATCTATGGTGCTTCCTATGGTGCCTCCCTGTCATCTTTGATGCTTCCTATGGTGCTTCCCTGTCTTCTATGGTGCTTTATTGTGCTACCCTGTCTTCTATGGTGCTTCCTATGCCCCCACAAAAGCAGACCAATCACAGTGAAGTATATAACTCAGCTCCATTCACAAACTGCTAATCTATTAACTTGATATTCATAACTACAGACTGCAAAGGGAAGCCACACTATTAGACTTGTTTTTCATTTCTGAAAATGTTCTTGGAACATTTCTCAAAATGGGGTTTAGTGGGTATAGTTATTATGCTTGAATACGTACAGCATGTATGTATTCAAGGGTTTTTTGTGTTGAAAGTATTTTATTTTTCACATAAATGTAAAGGATAATGTTTGAACAGTTAAATAAAGGGAAACAACATGAAACCAAACATGTCAGTGGCAGACAAAAGCAGGATGTTGGTTATCAGTGATAATATGGTATTGCGTAACTATCAGTTTATGGAAGCCTTATCTATACATCATTATTCATTTAGCCTCATTAGTTAAACAGGCGTTATCAATGACACACTGAACTGCTGTGTCACCACTGACTTATATAACTACATATGGCGCGAAATAGGGCTGTTACGACCCAAACATGTCAGTTGCACACAAAAGCAGAAGGTTGGTCATCAGTGATAATATGGTATTGCGTAACTATCAGTTTATGGTAGGCTCATATGAACATCATTATCCATTCAGTCTCAGTAGATAAACAGGTGTTATCAATGACACACTGAACTGCTGTGTCACCACTGAATTATATAACTAACTACATATGGTGTGAAGTAGGGGCTGTTACGATTATGACATTTTAGTTGATGGTTAACTTTCATACAATGGTGATCAATGATTTCATTGTTACAACGCGTTTTAAGCTTGTAGATCTGCTGAACATTTCTTGACACTTTTTGAAAATGTTTGCGTAAATGCCCCCCAAAAAAAGAGCGTGGAAATAATAAAATACGACATTTATGTTCATTTCATCCAGCTGTTTCATACAGATGAATGGAAACGATTCTAACGATTATGCAAAATAATGGTGATTAGCTCAAATAATTGGCATCAGGCGATTATGAAATAATTGTGACAGGCCTAGCGTGAAGCTGGTGAACTCCTCTCAGTAGAGCAGACTAAATGGGGTTAGGTAAAAAACACAATCATGCATTTGGATCTGTATCTCTGCTCTGTGTACACAAGGCTATAGAAAGTCTTCTGTGGAAGCGACACAGCAATTAAGAGACGTGTTGATCTGATGATATCAACAAAACATGGGTTTTACAGTCTGAAGGGAGCAATGAATAAATAATTCAGCTTGATTGATGCAGACAATATTGAAACGGAGACCATTGTACTTGTGTGTTTTCAAGGCCTGCCTGTCTATATGGACAGTTTGCTGGCCAATGTTGCATATTGTCACAGGCAATATGGAAACTTTTTTTCCTTCCTCTCTTTTCACCACTTTTATCTCATTCCAGCTGGAGACAAAATCCTTTCCAACTTCTTAAAAAACACACAATACAAAGTCGTTTTGGCAAAGCTTGCATATGGTGATGTAATCCATAATCCTTGCGGAATTGGATTATTGCAAGAAGTTAAAGCCTACTGTATTTGTGAAATCAAACGAAAGTATGGTAGCACTTTACAATAATGACCCGTTATAAAGCATTTATAAACGTTTATAAGTAGTTTGTAGACTATTAACAAATCATTAACAACCTGTTTGTTGACATTCGTAAATGATTACTAAAACCTTTATAACTACAGTTACAAATCATTTATAAAGTATTAGTAGGTAGTGAACTATTCATGAATAAGCCATTTATATACATCTGTAAAAGATTATTAAATCATTTGTAACGACCCATTCTAAAGCATCTATAAACCTTTATAAGCAGTTTGTAGACTATTAACAAATCATTAACAACCTGTTTATTGACATTCGTAAATGATTACTAAAACCTTTATAACTACGGTTACAAATCATCTATAAAGGTATTTTATGACTATTCATGAATAAGACATGTATAATACATCTGTAAATGATTATTACATCATTTGTAACTGATGTTACATAATATATACAAGCTATTGGTAGCTTGTTCATGTTTAACATATGCTTTGTTAAACATTCCTAAAGTATCTATAAATCCTTAATACATGTTATTATGTGCCCTATAGTAAAGTGAAGACAGTTCATCATTTACAACTGTCTGTTAATGTGTTTGTTCATGTTTAACATGCTTTGTAAAACATTCCTAAAATATCTAAGACTATGCATTATTATACTCTACCAGGAAGGCTGTACTTGTCAGCCATCTGTTAGCTCAATGGGTTGAGACGCAGTATTCATGATCCAGAGGCCATGAGTTCAAATCCCATTGATGTCTTTCCTATGATTCTTTCCTTTGCAGACTGGCTTCCAGAAGATCAACTGAAAACTACCAGGAAGGCTGTACTTGTCAGCCATCTGTTAGCTCAATGGGTTGAGACGCAGTATACATGATCCAGAGGCCATGAGTTCAAATCCCACTGGTGTCTTTACTGTGATGCTTTCCTTTGCAGACTAACTTCTAGAAAAACAAGTTAAAACCACCAGGAAACCTGTAACTCTCAGCCAACAGCTTAGCTCAACTGGTAGAGCGTCTGTCCAATAACATGACTTGACTTGACTTGAGTGGGTTCGATTCCCACTCGATGCAAGTGTCCCCGGTAACTTGAGGCAACGAATAAATTGACTGATATCCTTAGTGATGCTTCCCTTTGCAGACTAACTTCTAGAAAAACAAGTTAAAACCACCAGGAAACCTGTAACTCTCAGCCAACAGCTTAGCTCAACTGGTAGAGCGTCTGTCCAATAACCTGACTTGAGTGGGTTAGATTCCCACTCCGAGTCATGTGTCCCCGGTAACTTGGGGCAACGGATAAATTGACTGATATCCTTCGTGATGCTTCCCTTTGCAGAATAACTTCTAGAAAAACAAGTTAAAACCACCAGGAAACCTGTAACTCTCAGCCAATAGCATAGCTCAACTGGTAGAGCGTCTGTCCAATAACATGACTTGACTTGACTTCAGTGGGTTCGATTCCCACTCGAGTCAAGTGTCCCCGGTAACTTGGGGCAACGGATAAATTGACTGATATCCTTAGTGATGCTTCCCTTTGCAGACTAACTTCTAGAAAAACAAGTTAAAACCACCAGGAAACCTGTAACTCTCAGCCAACAGCATAGCTCGACTGGTAGAGCGTCTGTCCAATAACATGACTTGACTTGACTTGAGTGGGTTCAATTCCCACTCAAGTCAAGTGTCCCCGGTAACTTGGGGCAACGGATAAATTGACTGATATCCTTAGTGATGCTTCCCTTTGCAGACTAACTTCTAGAAAAACAAGTTAAAACCACCAGGAAACCTGTAACTCTCAGCCTACAGCATAGCTCGACTGGTAGAGCGTCTGTCCAATAACATGACTTGACTTGAGTGGGTTCGATTCCCACTCGAGTCAAGTGTCCCCGGTAACTTGGGGCAACGGATAAATTGACTGATATCCTTAGAGATGCTTCCCTTTGCAGACTAACTTCTAGAAAAACAAGTTAAAACCACCAGGAAACCTGTAACTCTCAGCCTACAGCATAGCTCAACTGGTAGAGCGTCTGTCCAATAACATGACTTGACTTGACATTAGTGGGAAAGAATCATAGGAAAGACATCAATGGGATTTGAACTCATGGCCTCTGGATCATGAATACTGCGTCTCAACCCATTGAGCTAACAGATGGCTGACAAGTACAGCCTTCCTGGTTGTTTTCAGTTGATCTTCTGGAAGCCAGTCTGCAAAGGAAAGAATCATAGGAAAGACATCAATGGGATTTGAACTCATGGCCTCTGGATCATGTATACTGCGTCTCAACCCATTGAGCTAACAGTTGGATGACAAATATAGCCTTCCTGGTAGTTTTCAGTTGATCTTCTGGAAGCCAGTTTGCAAAGGAAAGAATCATAGGAATGACATCAGTGGGATTTGAACTCATGGCCTCTGGATCATGAATACTGCGTCTCAACCCATTGAGCTAACAGATGGCTGACAAGTACAGCCTTCCTGGTAGATTATAATAATGCATAGTCTTAGATATTTTAGGAATGTTTTACAAAGCATGTTAAAGGGGCACATAATAACATGTATTAAGGATTTATAGATACTTTAGGAATGTTTAACAAAGCATACGTTAAACATGAACAAGCTACCAATAGCTTGTATGTATTATGTAACATCAGTTACAAATGATTTAATAATCTTTTACAGATGTATTATACATGTCTTATTCATGAATAGTCATAAAATACCTTTATAGATGATTTGTAACCGTAGTTATAAAGGTTTTAGTAATCATTTACGAATGTCAATAAACAGGTTGTTAATGATTTGTTAATAGTCTACAAACTGCTTATAAAGGTTTATAGATGCTTTAGAATGGGTCGTTACAAATGATTTGATAATCTTTTACAGAAGTATATAAATGGCTTATTCATGAATAGTTCACTACTTACTAATACTTTATAAATGATTTGTAACTGTAGTTATAAAGGTTTTAGTAATCATTTACGAATGTCAACAAACAGGTTGTTAATGATTTGTTAATAGTCTACAAACTACTTATAAACGTTTATAAATGCTTTATAACGGGTCATTATTGTAAAGTGCTACCGAAAGTATTGCAGAATTTGAAGCTATAATTCATCATCATGTGTGTTAAACACAATTCTCATTTTTTCTGATAATTCATGGACAGCCAAGCAGGAACATGAAAAACTATACCTAAACTCTGAAAAACAGACTGAAAGAAGTCGGTTGCTCTGTGCTCAGCGTGGCCAAACCGATCCAGTGGGATAGCTTAAAACACTTTAGAACTGGCATCCCTATTGTGGGCATGTTTTTATATGCAGAACAAAGTAAAAGAATAGCATAAATAGCTAATCTACAATCTCAAAACACATTACAATAATTATTTGCAAATAAATCAAATGAACTACAGCAAGGTTTTTCAAAGTCTGAGAGTCTTTCTTTGAGCCAAGGGTCAGACCGCCACTCCCTCCCTTTCCTATGACATCTGTGTGTATATGTGTAATTCTGCTAATTCAATGAACTACAGTACATGACAGAAAATGTAATATCAAACAAATGCAGATAATCAAGGGTCTGCTGTTACAGAGTGCTCATCATTTCACAATTTGTTTCCTGGATTAAGGCAAACTAATAAAGAAACCAAAAATAAGAAGTGCTCCTCGTTTCACAATTTGTTTCCTGGATTAAGGCAAACTAATAAAGAAACCAAAAATAAGAAGTGCTCCTCGTTTCACAATTCTTTTCCTGGATTTAGGCAAACTAATTATTTCCTGGATGTTTCCTGAATGTAGGCAAACTAAAATGTGATTTAGACAGCATCTTAAGAATGTGATTTAGATAATGTACTGTATAGCATGATATTCAGACAGATGCTAGGTTCACTGTTCATCTGGTATCCTAGTTTCTTGAGGCACTACACAGTTCTCTCTGCATTCTACTTATGTGCTTAATTACCTTGTTTATTGTAAGTCGCTCTGGATAAGAGTGTCTGCTAAATTCCTAAATTGTAATATAGATCATACAAATACGTCATAGTCTTTGTTGGTAGAATCTGTGGGCATAACCATAGTTGGGTCAGCTTAGGGCAGAGGGAACAAAGACATCCTCCAGCTAAATGTAAACACATATGCCTGTCCCATGATGACTAATACTACATTGACGTCACTATCGTTTTTGATGTCCTACTCCTGATTCAGGAGTAGCAGTGTAACCTTGCTGTAGTTCACAGCAGTGGAAATCTAAATGATAACGTTCTCACAATAGTCCAGGCAAAGTAGCATTTCCAGACAGACTAATTAAAAGAGATTTTTTTTCAACAGATATCATTTCTATGAGGTGTCTAGAACCACATACTAAAAGTCCTAAGAAATCCTAGATGCGGAAATATGTTTAATTCTCATCAATTCAAGATGTGCACTAATACCTCTAGAAAACTAAACACCCTAATGGGCTTTTTTTCTTTCTTTTGTCCTATCACAATGAAACTTTCCACAATGAATCTTAACATGAAAACTAAACTTTTTTGTATTACAAGTTTCTTTGAAACCTAATTTGAATATGCAAATTAGCTTAATATATATTGAATATGCCCAAATTTGCATATCACGGAAATTACTTTTCCCCCAAATGTATTATATTTACATTGTTGTTTGTTAATGATATCAAACACACTGATCAGACTTTCATGAACCATTTCATCGAAATATTGTGTATGACAAATGCATAAATCCGTCAAATCTTCCTCCAACCATCCTATTGCTAACGGTTGATGGCAATGCTGCTTTTGGACTGGCCTCTAACCTGAAACCTGCCCGGCTTGGTTGTACCTGCCGGGGGTATAACCCCCATCGTTATAGTCCTAAGGGTCACAGAGGCACACAAGCCTCCCCACCACGACAAGGTAGCAACAACAGGGGAGGTTCTTTTTGTGTTTTTTTCTTATGTTTTCTTTTTGTGTTTTTTGTTTATTTTATTGTTCAAACGTGATCCTCAACTCCTTTAGTATGATTCTTTGTTCTTGCACCCCCTATTTCAGTTCTTGGTGTGCTTAGTTCTTCCGCTCTGGATCATAGTCATCAGATAAATCAGGCAACTGGTTTATCTGATGACTATACCTTGGATCAGGCTGATGTAACAAGAGTACTAATAAATCTGTATCATCTCCTACTAGGACCGTGTCTTTGGTTCTGGCTGAGGCAATGGCGGTTTGGACAATGAGCACATCAGCATCATTCTTTGCATGGTCTGTGATGCACCCAGCCCTTTCTAGTTTATTACTTAGATAGACCAAGAAGCGTTGTTTATTTTCCTTATTGTTAAGGAACTGGTCCTTTTTAGATTGGATGATCATGTCACCAGAGAAGTGTACAGTCACACCAGTTTGTCGCAGTTGGGTGGCATCTTTTATTGTTGGTTTGTCTTTGTAGCCATCAAAGACTATGACAGCAACCACCAATTCTGTATACAGAAATATGGTGACTGGAGATGGCATGTTATAGGTGGTAGATTCATGCCAATAATGACTGATCAGCCTGAAGGACCACCAGAATTACTTGATGTGGTCTGCTGTAGCTGCAAGAAAGACTGCAGCACGAAGAGATGCACATGCAAAAAACATGGACTCCCTTGCACTGCCATATGCGGAGAATGTTGTGGTACTAGCTGTACAAATTCTTAGGACTTTTAGTATGTTGTTCTAGACACCTGTTGAAAAAAAATCTCTTTTAATTAGTCTGACTTTTGGGTCTAAAATGGGCTAGATTGCTTGGACTAATGTGTAAGTTGCAGCCTACAGTACAGTTGTAGCCTGTCCAATACAGGAAGGCAAGTAGAGTTTATACATCGTGATTGCTTTATCAACCTACAAAGACAGCATGACTACCCAAACTAGAAATTCAACTTGATGTTATAAGACAGAAACAATGGAGAGATTGTTTTTCTTCCTCATCTATTTGGTCCTGTCAAACTGTGATTTAAATGTATAATTTCCCATATCACTCCAGTTCAGGTCACACATACGCCCACAAATAAACGTGCCTTGCCTTCCTCCTCGTTTCCATTGTTATACTGTATGGTGGGGACGAGGAGGAAACTGGCACAGATAAATAAGTCACAGTTTGACAGTACCTATAGTGAAGGCATGAGGAAGAAGAACAAAAAAACAATCAAGTTGAATATTCTCTTTCGTTATCATCATCATCATCATAACCTTAATTGAACTCGGAGTACAGTTTTCAATGTAGCCGAGATACAGAACACAATTCTCAACAGGTAGAGACATTCATAGTATATTATATAATATTAAAATACATGAATCAGAAGACAGAAAATACTCAAAAAACTAAATTATTCAATGAACTAAAACAGATAAACCAAAAATGTATCTTGAACACAAGTGTTGAAACCATTGCCCTGAATTGACCCAAAGAAGGAAGTAAACATATTTTTAAGGACTTCTGGAGCTCATTCCAAGCAGATGGAGCACTGACAGAGAATGCTGCCTAGCTCTGTAAAAGCAAAAGCAAAAGGAACCGTAAGGTTGTAATCCTGATGTCATTTAGAAATCCTGCTTGCCTGGGTCGGACAGACATACTACAACTTGCACATGCTCATGGAAAAGCAACAAGTATCTACATTTTCATGGATACATTTTTTTTAAACATTTTTCAAAAATAATGTCATCAATTATAGAAATACAATTAATTCCATAAATGTAAAAAAAACTAACTAAACTAAAGTAGTTAAAATAGCAACAAGCTCACAACGCATTACATTGCATGATTCTTCTCACCATGTGTCATGAATATCCACACATCTGTTTTACATTTTGAATTTGACCTTGATTGTGACCTTTGATGACATAAAAGTAGGTTAAATCATCTCAGCGTATTGATCACTCTCACAAAGTTTCATGAAAATCTATCAATCTGTTATTTTGTTCACAGGCAAACATGTCCAGACAGTATATGGTACAGGTACAATGTATATTTATGAATTCTTCTTTTTCATCATCATTATTCCAGAGCGGAAGAACTAAGCACGGCACGCCAAGAACTGAAATAGGGGGTGCAAGAACGAAGAATCATACAAAAGGAGTTGAGGATCACGTTTGAACAATAAAATAAACAAAAAAAGAAAAAAAACACAAAAAGAACCTCCCCTGTTGTTGCTACCTTGTTGTGGTGGGGAGGCTTGTGTGCCTCTGTGACCCTGAGGACTATAACGATGGGGGTTATACCCCCGGCAGGTACAACCAAGCCGGGCAGGTTTCAGGTTAGAGGCCAGTCCAAAAGCAGCATTGCCATCAACCGTTAGCAATAGGATGGTTGGAGGAAGATTTGACGGATTTATGCATTTGTCATACTGTACATATGAATGGTGTTTTGATGTTATTCTATGAAGTCACAATATTTCGATGAAATGGTTCATGAAAGTCTGATCAGTGTGTTTGATATCATTAACAAACAAAAATGTAAATATAATACATTTTGTGGAAAAGTTTTTTTCGTGATATGCAAATTTGGGCATATTCAATATATATTAAGCTACTTTGCATATTCAAATTAGGTTTCAAAGAAACTTGTGATACAAAAAAGTTTAGTTTTCATGTTAAGATTCATTGTGGAAAGTTTCATTGTGATAGGACAAAAGACAAAAAAAAGCCCATTAGGGTGTTTAGTTTTCTCGAGGTATTGGCACACATCTTGAATTGATGAGAATTAAACATATTTCCGCATCTAGGATTTCTTAGGACTTTTATTATGTTGTTCTAGACACCTCATAGAAATGATATCTGTTTAATTAGTCTGACTTTTGGGTCTAAAATGGGCTAGATTGCCTGGACTACAACTCATGGAACAGAGCGGTGCGGCACAGACTCAGTTTGGCCCGAGAACAGTTGTGGAAAAGCGCTATAACTTATCTATCGCCCTCTTCTAGCCTTCTCTCCTCTTTCCTCACACGACCCGGGTCCTTCTCAAGAGTGACTTCCTGTCTGCCATCTGCATCCTTTTCCCATATACCTTTCGGGAGCCAAATCAATTTGGGATGAGGTTTCTTTCACCTTGAGATAAGGTTGGCTGCCTGGCGGGCATGGAAAAGATTTGTAGTTGGAAGCTGGCAAGCGGTTGCTGGATGCACATTAAAGAATTGTGCTAGTGCTCTCTGCTTCACCTAGCCTCAGGGGAGCCAGAGAGAGAGAGAGAGAGAGAGAGAGAGAGAAAGAAAGAAAGAAAGAGAGAAAGCGATAGAGAGAGAGAGAGAGAGAGAGAGAGAGAGAGAGAGAGAGAGAGAGAGAGAGAGAGAGAGAGAGAGAGAGAGATATTGAGAGAGAGAGAGAGAGAGAGAGAGAGAGAGGGAGAGAATTGTGTGGCTGTGTGTCAGAAAGAAAGGAAGAACTGAAAGAGTGTGAGAGAGTTCCCGTTGGCAGCATGATAATGATTCCTCAGTCTCTCTCAATATTGTGGTTTGTCATGTTCCTCCATGCCGTGCTTGTTATGCTTATACATTTTACATGATCAAAATTTAAGTTTAAAAATTGAGTCATAATGCATTATAAGTTGAATTATAATCACTTTATAATGTCAGGTACTTTCTTGTTCACATTGGTAATGAACAGATTGACAGATGAAGTCGGGCAGGAGGTAATGTGGACTATGATATTCGCAGACGACATTGTGACATGTAGTGAGAGGAGGCAACAGGTTGAAGAGGGTCTGGAAAGGTGGAGGCATGCACTGGAGAGAAGAGGAATGAAAATCAACAGAATATGTTTGCATGAACGAGAGGGAGGACAGTGTACGGTGAGGATGCAAGAAGTAGAGGTGTTGAAGAGAGGTGAAGAAGAAAGTGCCGGCATGGATGGAGGAAAGTGCCAGGAGTAATTTGTGACAGAATTGGGTACCAGAAAGAGTGAGTTGGAAGATGTAAGACTGTAGTTAGACCAGCCATGCTGAAAGGCTTGGTAACGGTGGCACTGACAAAAAGACAGGAGGCGGAGCTGGAGGTGGCAGAATTGAGGATGCCACGATTCTCATTAGGAGTGACAAGATCAGAATTTATAATGTTAATTTGTCTTTTTGTATTCATTTTAGTATTGTTTTTATACTTTAATGTGTGTATTTAATTGCATGTCTGTGCTTTGTTCAGGACCCCAGGCAGACTAGAGGCTTATTCATGACTGATGAGTCTCTAATGGGGATCCTTTAATAAACATAAACATAAACATGTATAGATATGGCCTTCATAGAAAGTGTTACATTTCTGACCAATACTGGAAATGTTAAAGCAATACTTCCACTTTTTGAAGAGACTCAGTGCAGCTGAGAAGTGCATGGACAATCCATCATAACTGAGAAACTCTTCATATGGAGCAGCAGTCAGCTGGTCTATCTATCATTTTCCATATCTGTATTATTGTGTGGTTGTGTGTCTGAAGCCAGTGACAGGGTGAATCTATTCCATTCTGTGCTGTGCTTGTGCCCAATACCAACCCTACTGTGGATTCCAAGGCCACACATCTCAGCCTCTTCAAATATGTGTTAACCACTTAAGCCCTACATACTTACCATCGTACCTACTGTAAGTATGATGAACAACGAAAATAGTAGATCTACAAGCTCACACCACGCTGTGAAGTGGTGCGTTGTTAGCTTGTAGATTGGCTATTTTAAGTATTTTTTTAAAACCTTTTGCCTATAATAACATCTCAAGACAGATTCAGCACCACTGCCTTAAAAATCAACTTCCTGTTTTACACAAAAATATTTCCCCTTTTTTTTACCGAATGGTATCCCAGATCTGTACTGTTCTTGTTTTATGTCCTATTTATTACGTTTTGTTATACAGTATATGTATTTTATGTTGCTGTTTTATTTTCATTTTGTGAGATTTTTTTTACAGTGCTGTCTTGGCCAGAACTCCCATTCTCACATTTTTAATCTCAAAGGGAGTATTCCTGGTAAAGTAAAGGTGAAACAAATACAAAAGACACATATCCTGTCCTGTCATATCATGTTGCAATCACATATTTTTCAGTGGAAAGCCAAGCTACTACATACTCTTGATTCCACAGAATGAAAAAATAATTCCATACACCCAGAATGCAGCTACTGTATTTAGTGGCATCACATCATATCTTTCCCCAAAGGGGGAAAGGACTACATCATGTCACGTTTCCAGGCATTTGTGCGACTATGGGAGTTAAGAGTAGAGCACAAAGCTGTAGCTAGTGAGGGGCTATTTATGGAAACCCCATCTGTGTTTCACTGTTATTGCAGATTCTTGTATCAATCTGAAAATTAGTCACGCACTGTATATAACACAATGAACTATTCATTCCATTCTCACTTGTGTAGTCTTACTATAGACATTTCCACATTCTGCAACATGATGGGAGATACGATTTAGAGGAAGAGTATGTTTGGAGTGGAATGGAATTGAGTTCATGAATTTAATATGTAGCTACAGTATGACGCATATATGTTTTTGTGGCAACAACTGACATTTGATCTGCAATGATGTAAAATGACTACTTATTACTATCTCTGTATCATTGCTGTAGTTAATATTTTGAGGACAAAGTTAATATTTTTGGGGGTGCTTGGTGGCCCAGTTAGTGGACGGACCACATGATGCGCCTTGTGAGACGCCAGGACCCGAGTTCAAATCCGACTCCCAGACCTTGGTTTCCTGTCTCTGCACTCTACTATCTAATAAAGCAAATATCGTTAAGAATGTAGGTCTTTGCTAAATGAAAGCGACAGTATTTGTTTTACCTTTGGCTCTCAACCTCTCTCAGCAGCAGCCAGGAGGTCCAATTTTCCACAGAATGAGCACTGAACGTAAGCCCTCACAGACAGATGTGGGGGTAAGCTTCACTTTGCATCTGAGCTCACAGAGTAAAGAGTGGATTTCTAGGTCAGTGAAGCAGAGTACAGTAAAGTGTGCATTTCAAACAGACTGTAGGCCTACTACTGAGAGAGACTGAAAGAGAGGGTGAGTCATACTTTATTTAAGTGATACGACAGCTCATTGGAGGAAACCCTCCCTTGTTGTTATGTCTTATTCACGAGCCCACCAGTGTGGCACTGTAAATGTTTAATTCCATAAATTGAGAATTGCTTTTATTTTAAGAGCAGTAAAACGGTTAAATGTTTAACCATTTAAGGTTTAACCTTCTAATCAAACAATTTGGCCTCAATTCAGTAATTGAGGCCACCACAGGTGAATAATTACTTTCAACCTGCAGTAGTAGGTAACAATGATTAACAATGTTAAGAGGTCAGTCATTTCTTTTAAACCAAATGAACGGGGCGAATAATTGATGGGAACACCAGATCTACAAACTAACAAAGCGTCGCAACTTGTTAGGATGAGATCAGCCATTTTCGGCAAAGAGATTTCATGTAGAGGGAAATACTAGAGCCCCGGTAGGACTGTTACAGTCAACTAAGTCTATTAATTATTAACTATAAGTATGTTAATGCTGAACATTGTTGCAGAATGGTGCTGGAAATGGAGACTGGAGGCAAACCAGGACAAAACCCAAATAGTACACATCAGACAAAAATCACTACAGAGAAGTTCAGTTGTGTTTAATTTTGGGTCAATAAGGTTGTCATATACTGACCAGTATAAGTATCTTGGATTGACATTGGATGAGCACATGACATTTAATGATGCTGTCGGTATCCTAGCTCAGTCAGCAGGCAGGGCACTGGGCTCTGTCATGAACAAAGTAAAACACTGTGGTGATTTAGGATTCAACACCTATACACAACTCTACGAATCAGGGGTATGTCCGGTGTCTGACTATATGCTTCTGGTGTTTGGGGTTTCCGGGAACATACAAGTTGTAACACTGTGCATCATAGAGCTATTAGATCCTTTTTGGGAGTCCATAAATTGACTCCAGTGTTGGCAATTAACGGGGATATGGGATGGGAACCTTCAAGCATCAGACACAAATGTGAAATGGTTCGGCTATGGAATAGGCTTGTGAAGATGTCTGACCAGAGACTCACAAAAAAACATTTTTAAGTGGGATTTTAGATCTGAAGCATACATACATACTGTACACCTGGAACATGCATGATGGTAATACCTTTATTATATAATAGGGCCATTATGCAATACTTCAAACCACCTCTCAACAACAAATTGTGGGCCAGTTAGCTGGTGGAAACTGGTCTTAACTGATGCAATCAGGGACAGGATTGAGGCCATTTTGGTCTATTATTAGACCATTGATTGAATCCAGTGTTGGCAATTAACGGGGATATGGGATGGGAACCTCCAAGCATCAGACACAAATGTGAAATGGTTCGGCTATGGAATAGGCTTGTGAAGATGTCTGACCAGAGACTCATAAAAAGATTTTTAAGTGGCATTTTAGATCTGGTCACTCCTGGACAAAAGGAGTGAATTTTGTACTTCAAAATTAGAAGTACAATGTTTTCCAGATACAAAGAACAATCGTGTAGTGATATATGGTATAAACCCAAGTTGCAAACTTATTGTCTCATATTATATGGACAGGTACACTGTAGAACCGAATGTGAAGTATAATTTAAGCAAAAGACAACAATCTCTCTGTGCACAAATACGGTCAGGAACATTACCATTAGCTCTGGAGACTGGCAGGTTTAATGCCACTCCAGAGGAAGAGAGATAGTGTCTGTTTTGTGAACTTGGGGAAATTGAAAATGAGGTACACTTTTTTTTTTATTGCTCAAAATATGATGATACAAGAAAGGTATTTGTTAGTAAGATGTCTTCTATTTGTGGACATTAGGGTTGTCCGATATTGGCTTTTTTACCGATAACCGATATACCGATATTGTCCAACTCTTAATTACCGATACCGATATCAACCGATACCGATATATGCGGGGATTATTGTGATTAGGGTAAGCTCAAATTTCATATCACACACACCATATACAGTAAGAACTCCTGTAACTTATTAATAAAGCAAAAAAAAAAAAAAAAAAAAAAAATTTTTTTTTTTTTTCAAAAACCGATACCGATATTTTCCCGATATCAATTTTTATGCTAATATCGGCCGATAATATCGGGAGGCCGATAATATCGGACATCCCTAGTGGACATTTCTTTGAGTTAGATGATTTTGAAAAAAATGAGATATGTCTTGTTAGAGGAGCTTTTGTTGTGGCAGATTTTATCTGTCAAGCTTGGGAGAGAAGACAGAACACTTTGTATAATTCTGAGATGTAATTGAATGTATTACGTGAATATACTGTAAAACATATTATAAGCGTAAAATGGTGTCTTATAAACCCATGAGGGTTGGGCACTTTGTGTGCAGGACACAGAAATAAAAAATATCTATCTATCTATATAGGGAAGTGTACACTTCTCCTTTAAAGTTTGAATAACAGACTCATACAGTACGTGCTTCAAAAGTTCAAATGCTGTTGATGTTCAGAGAAGCATTATTTCAGAAATAGCGGGAAGAAGAAGCATCAGAGAAATAACTGAACCACAACAGCTCCCTGGGGAATACAGTGCATTGCCTCAATTAAGTGGAGGACGATAATTTCAAGGAAAGCTGTTCTGGTAAAACCGGCATCATACTTTGACGGTGTTGCTTCGCTGCTACTTTCGGCATGTGACCATGCATGTGACCATGTATGTGACCATGTGTTGACCAATATTTTGTGCCAGGGACCCGTGTACCAGATTTGTGTGTTAAAATATTCCACATTTGTAATTCTTTTCCAATATTAATTTGAAAAGTGTGAGCTTGTAGTTCGGCTATTTTCAAAAAGCAAATGTATATGGGCTTAAAGTGCTCATGTGGCCTAGTTGCTTCTTTTGGGCTTGTGCTCATAGACCTGGTGGCTTATTTCTCTCACAAAATCCGGCAACACTGCATGCGACACCATCTTAAAATAAAATAATAGCATAAATTAGGCTTAAGAAAATGTGTATGCTGTTGTAAAACCAGCATGAAATACAATGCAGGTCACGACACACATCTACACTGCATGCAGACCTGAGCAAAGTACGGCTTCAAACATCTGCACGACTTGAGACAGATGACATTTTTTACAGCCCAGAGGCATAACCACATGAAACTTTGCGGCCCTATTCTGGGATGAACGTTCAGCAAAAACAGCAGCTCTACAAGCACACACGTGCATGCCAAGAGATTTTGTGTCGAGGGAAAAAAGGAGGGTGTCTAGCTTGGGAGGCATGCGATAATCAGACAGACCTTTTCTCCGACTATGTGGCATCCGCGTGCGGTTAGGGTTAGGGTGCGGGTTTGGTTCGGGTTTAGTATTGAAACGTCGGAGCGCTGCGCTGTCGGAGGAATGCGCTGTCGGACTAACGTACTGCACCCGTCTAGCTTAGACCCTGGGGGACTCCGGTCAACAAAGTTTAATATAGGGTTTAAGTGGTTACACAATCAAGATAAGATTATAGGCCTACTTCACTGGTCATGAATGTTTACTTTTTCAAGCAAATACAAAACCTGTCATCTTGCTTTATGACTGCACACATGTATGTACATACATACTGTACACCTGGAACATGCATGATGGTAATACCTGTATTATACAATAGGGCCATTATGCAATACTTCAAACCACCTCTCAACAACAAATTGTGGGCCAGTTAGCTGGTGGAAACTGGTCTTAACTGATGCAATCAGGGACAGGATTGAGGCCATTTTGGTCTATTATTAGACCATTGAGTGTGTTCACAGTGACTCCACGGCAGAAATCAGGTGTATAGTACAATGATGTAATCAGCACAGACAGAGTATGTTAATCATATACTGTTTATATAGCCTATTTTTATGGATTAGATAAAGATGATGGTTGCCAAGCACTAACTCTGAACCCTTGAAGGTCCATTTGGTTACATGTATATACTCTGTACACACTGCACTCTCAAGGTACCAGATACTGTAATGCTGTACTGTATTGTACTACCAAACCACCTGGCTTTATCAATGCCTCAGCTTTGGAAAGATGTTACACATTACATCTCTTCTTTGTAATGTACTGTAGATGGTTCTCAATGTGGAGTTTGAGAACATTTGAGAATGTATTTTCTTTATATACATCATGTGATTGAAAAAGAAAAAACAAAACACTTCTCCCCACTCATTAGAACTCTTCTCAGAATACAAACTAATTGACAATGTGTTGTACAGTCAAACTAACTGGCCAGTCAGTGTGACAAGCCAATGGAAACTGAGGGATTAGCTATCAGGGATGTGATTGAGAGTTGATTAGTCATGATTGGAAAGTTGTAACTTAGACAAGTCTCTACTGCCCTCCCCAGGAAGAAGATGGAAAATGCAGGATGGCGTAGAAAGAGTACTTGAATATACAGGTAGAACTGTTACTTGACTTCAATATTACTCATGTTACTAGAAGTAAGATTAGTTTTATTGAAAACTGCTCATATAACACCTTTTTGTTCAATAAAATTGTATTACAGTGCCGAATATCATTCATATTGAGGACTAAACTGAGTAACTGAAATGTTCACTGTGTGCTGAAAATAGCGGACATAAGATCACAATGCAACGCATGGCGCACGTAGCTTTCATTTGTGACTCAAACGATCAAAGAATTAAACTACAAAATGGGCTCCTCGGAGCACAGGTCTCCGCCAGTACTGTTCCTGATTAATCCTGTCTTACCTCACTTCAAAAGATATAAATGATCTTTTGAAGTGACACACCTATTTATAGTTCTCTATTTCATCATGCGTCTCGCTAGCCAATCAAAGCACACCCTTTCAACATATTGCCACGTGTCACGTGAAGCTTGACCAATGTTAGCTTGGTGGACACACGGAAGGACGAGAACGAAAACATAATCTCCTGGCGGAGACAACTCAGGTAAAAGAAACTCTAATCCCCTATAAATCATACATGGGCAACTGGCCGCCCGGGGGCCACATGCAGCTCCCACCTTCACTAAATGCGGCCCGCAGGTTAATATCGGAATACCGATATATTATTTATTTCAGCTGTTACAATTCCAAACATGCAAACATGACCCCCTTTAATTACTTCAGTTAATGACTAGTATAAAAATTCTATTGTCTTTTTAATGTCCAATGTATTTGTATTTAAGTTCATAAAGTTAACATAAGTATAACTAAATGCATTTGAAATTAAATAAAAATGTTACTTTCAGGATTCTAATTAAAAAATAGCACAAAAAAAATCTGGATTCCAATTCAAAAATATCACTCAAAACTGCAACATGTTTTGAGCTTGTAGAACTTGTGCTACTTTTGTGTGACATAGAATGGCGAAGTACAGCATTCATTTATGGAAAAAAGTTAAAATACGGAGATAAGAGGGGTCTGCCCGACAGTATATTATGCAATGTGGCTCTCTGGAGTGAGTGTGGAAAGATAGTGGCCCGGAACGTTCGCCCCGCTTGTTGAGAACAGACTAGGCCTACAGCCCTTAACATTAAGTTAGAAAGTTAGATAATAAACAGTTACAACGACGGAGGCGCACTGTCTGAAGAGGACTTAAGCTACGAGAGGGGTAACCAGAACACTCGCCCCAAAATTGGGGATTTGACCCGGGGCAAGAGTGAATTGGGGCGACCGTTCTTGTATTCATTAGAATTGCCTTGTGGGTGCATGTTGAGTGGACAGTGGATGGTGGACAGTGGACAGTGGACAGCGGACAGCGGCCAGCGGACAGTGGACAGTGGACAGTGGACGGAC
Source organism: Gymnoscopelus microlampas (assembly GCF_963454915.1). Lineage (NCBI taxonomy): Eukaryota > Metazoa > Chordata > Actinopteri > Myctophiformes > Myctophidae > Gymnoscopelus > Gymnoscopelus microlampas. The sequence continues at coordinate 27,188,514 of NC_139952.1, forward strand.
TGCGTCACAAACGTAACATGCCCATACTGTATATGGAGACCGTCTCCACATAACGTTATATAAATCTTGGTGGTGCCACTGATGATGTCACACTCTGACATCGCTCTGTGATAAATATATCACAAGCTCACGGATGGACTTCAAACTCACCATGCGCATCTCTGAGGACCAGAGGGAAAGCGATGTCCATTAGAGATGGATATACTGCCGATCCAACCGATATTCCCATATATAGGCATGCCATATACCGTATGGACATATGACAGCAGGGATCTCCATATGCATGGCATAAAAAGCACAAACAGAAACAGAGATGTCCCTATAGGCATAAAAAGGACACAGAGACAGACGGGTAGGCTACAACTGATATTCTGACAATGGGTACAACAGGTATTGCATAACCGTGTGGGGCATTCATTCCAACTTGCATCGTTCGCCAAGTTGGCCGGTGCCCGAAGGCCAAGTTTATAAAAATCTCGTTTGTCAGGCAGATTTGGCGTCACTCAACACAATGGAGTTGATCTTTGTTTTGTCTGAAAATAGTACTTGTGTTTATTTAATCATGAGTACGATGGTCCTTGTGAATCTAACACTTGATAAACAAATGTAAAAAAAAAGGACGGGTCAGAAAGCCGACACTATTGTGCAATGAAATACACACGAGGCTAATTAGTTAATGTTTGCATCCTGACTGTAACCATTTCAATATAAATTCATCCTAACAACTAATCTCTCAGGATACCTGAAAAAGTTGCTAATTTCACTAACAAAATAATAGTACTTTCCACCCCTGGTTATGTGATAGAGTTTATAACTCTATTAAAATAAATCTCCTTTGTCAGACAGATTTGGTGACTTTGGTGTCACACAACACAATGGAGTTGATGAGTTTGTCTGAAAATAGTACCTGTGTTTATTTAATCATAGCCTAAATAAAGCCTACAGTGTCCTAGGGAATGTGCCAACATTTAATAAACAAACATAAAAAGAGGACGGATCCTGAAGCACACAGGTCAAACGCTTTTGATTTTTCATGTGTTGGATACGAAAATTAAACAAAGGCTTGATTTTTTCATTCCTGCAAGAATCTGCCCACTCCTATGGTTGGAAAATAACAACCATATCAACAAAGTACAACTACAACTAGCACAACTATTTGAAGATTAAGTTAAATAGATTTTGGTTTGTTTTCAAATATTGCCATGTACTTTGAACCTACTGATGAACTTTTACTTTTTATGTACATACCTGCTACTTTTCATGCTATATGTACAGATGAATGTAAATATCTTATCTTTCCTGTGTTTTCCTTGCTCTCACTTCTGACCCTGAAAACCAAGTATGATGAAGCTTGCACAAAAAAAGAATTTCATCCTCTTTTAACACCTGTAAACCTGTAATATGACAATAAAATCTGATTCTGATAGGTCCCTAAATTGTCCCGTACAATATAATACCACTAGATGGCAACATTGCTCCGTTTTCAAAGCTATGGTCACCCTGTATTGATTGATTGATTGATTGAATACTTCATTAACAGTTTGCAAAAAAAAAAGAAGCACCGAAGTGCAGTTCCATACAAAAGTATGCTAAAAGGATAAACCCCAGAAAACACTATGGTTTGTTTCCATTGGGGTTCTGTGTATTCAATTCATCGATACAATACTATGCAAAAACATCGTATAAACGAGTAGTAATCAAAAAGAAAAATATGCACACTAAACAGTTGGGGGGTGGGGGGCATTTCTGGTGATAAGCTAGTCTTTTTACAGGGGCCAGTTACGAATTGCAGCTACCTGTAAGTGCTCTTTTAGAGCAGTAGTAATGTAATGTAATCCTGCGAAAATGCTGGAATTTTAACCACTAAAGAGCTAAAAGAGCCTGCCTGCTTTGACCTGCAGGCAGTGGGCTACCACTTGTCAACCATCGCGCGTGTGTGTCCGTGTCCGTGTGTGTCCGTGTGTGTCCGTGTGTGTCCGTGTGTGTGTGTGTGTGTGTGTGCGCGCGCGTGTCCGTGTGTGTGTGTGTGTGTGTGTGTGTGTGTGTGTGTGTGTGTGTGCGCTCGCGTGTTATTGGTTTATTGCGTGTGGAGTGCAGACTGGTCTTCTGGTCTAATAGAGATGCTGTGCAGGTCTCCATGCACACTGACAGGCAGTTCCGGTCTGTAACCTCAGAGACAGACTGGACGACTCGCTCTCAACAACAATCTTTGTCCTCTCACGTCATTCTGTCTCCTGGCTTCTGTTTTTCTTTCATATCTTCACATTGTGCATTCTCTGGTGTCTGATAAGTTACTCTTTCCCCTCTCTCTCTTTCTAACACACGTTGAACAGAATAATAATGTGGGTAGTTCAAACCAAAACAAAAAACAGGATTGTGATCACCTTGATATCCAATCTGTGATCATCTTGGCAAACATTATGTCAATAAGAAAAAAGAAATATATGGGCATACTGATGACATCAGGGATATCCATTATGTGAGTGTATCTGTAGTTCACATATATCGAGAACCATCGGACCGATCAACTCTGCACACACATTGCAGAGGACCCGAGGGACTGCGGACAAGTCAGTCGGATAGGCGGTTGCCCAGAACTGCCTACCCACTTTCACCTATAAGGGGTGTCACAATTTCAGAAACATTGCAGAAACATAATTATTTTCACCAAATTAGGTATAAATGGTCATGTGACAATGACCGTCAAACAGGGTTTTGATACTCGATACTATTTGCCTGTAATTGCCATCAAAAATGTGCGGACGGGACCTATTCCTCCAAAAAATGCCATATAACATTATATGACATTTTTTGTAAGGAATAGGTACAAAGCGCACCTCCAAAAGCGCTTTCACTTTTTCCCATAGTGGCCTCCACAAATGTGAAAAGAAGCTGTACAAACTCTATTACGCCCCATTCAGTAGAACCGGCCCCTGATTATACAGTCAGCTAGGCACCAGCTGAGCACTGGAGATGGCCACTACCGTTGTCCACCCCAGAACAGCACACATGGATTTAAGTTTTGAACCAAGCAAAAAAGTGAGTTGCAAGCCTTCCCTTTTCTAATCATGGCACAATTCCCCATATGGGCCCCACCCATTTCCGCTTAATTAGATTTTCTGCCATTTTGCTTTTAATCAAGAGGATGCCATTGTGTACTATGATACTTATCCTGTTCATATGCTCCCAGCTGCAGCAGGCATTCAAACAATCTTTAGGGTAAATGCCAACTTTTCTATTAATAGATTCACTTCTGAAAGCCCTTAACCGAATAAAAGTGACACCCCCCCCCCCTCCCACCCAAAAAAGAAAGAAAATCTATCAAAGCTCTGTGAACACATCAAAGACAGTTTTGTACATGTCATCACTTGCAAGTTTAAAGGAACAATAGATGGGGTGTTCTCCACGGATCCTTGTGAAACAGCTTTCAAAGAATAGAGAAAATCAGTCCCAACTGTCATTGTGTGTAGCAGAGGCCTGCTGAGCCTCTTGATGTGGCCGATATGTCTAACCAACAACGTGGTCATGCTAGATTTCGCTCTCTCGTCTCTGAATGTCTCAACACGTGCCAAGTACATGTGGGGGCGCCACTTATTTACCATACAGTACAGCTTTTGGCCACATTCTAGAACACAAGCAAGGAAGCAAGAAACGGAACAGATTAGCAGTGGGGGAGTGTGATAATAAGGGATTGAGGTTTTAATGAGCACAATGTATTTACTGATTATGTTTCTGAGGGGAACTGATCACTTCTGCTCATAGAGAGCCCTCTATTTTCTCCACCTCACATTCCTGCGGTCCGAATTGAACTCGACACAAGATTTTTGCCAAAAATCCTTGAATGAAGTTTCAAAACACAGCTGTTGTGATTTTCTAAATGCAGTTTGAATGTAATTTGGTTTTCCAATTTTTTTTTCTTTTCAGGAAAGTAGAGAGACGGAACTGAAAGAGACAGGGTGAAATATGGTTCTGGTTCTCAATGAGGGGTCCGGGGACCCCCAAGGAATTCAAAAATGTAAAAAAAAAAAAATCAAATGTTTCTAAAATAGCTGATATACGAGCTCACGTGTTGATGTGACTCATTGTGAGCTTTTAGATCGGCAGTGTTCGCGTAGATTTCACCGTCGTACGACTACTATAAGTATAAAAGTGCGTAAATGACTACACTTATTAGTATTAAAGATGCTATACTGTTATTTGCTGTGTTGTTGTCTTTTTTATTAGAACTCACTGGGCTTTTTTTATTCTTTTGATTTGCTCCATTAAAATGTTTGTTATTGTGTGACTGAACTATCGTCAATGCAAAAAAAGGGGGGGGGGGGTACATTCATTGCAAATAGGAAGATATTTATTTTATTTCAGCTATATATATGTTATGGAAAAGGCCATCAAAACGACAACTAAAAAGCTCAATCCATTGTGAAGTGATGAAGGAGATGGACAGGCTTTCAGAAGCAGAACTCCTTAGTGTGTGTGTGTGTGTGTGTGTGTGTGTGTGTGTGTGTGTGTGTGTGTGTGTGTGTGTGTGTGTGTGTGTGTGTGTGTGTGTGTGTGTGTGTGTGTGTGTGTGTGTGTGTGTGTGTGTGTGTGTGTGTGTGTGTGTGTGTGTGTGTGTGTGTGTGTGTGTGTGTGTCTATTTCCTGCCACTAGATGTAGCTATACTCTGCATAAATCTTTTCAGTAACTCAGTGGGCGTGGGATCATTTCCAGAAGAGAAGAATCTGAACTAATCTCTCCCCAAAAACTAGTTCCAACTTATAATGTGAATGTTTCTTCAGTCATTCAAGCCTGTGTAATCCTGCAGCTTCACCCAGCTGATTGCTGCTCAGAGGCTCAGGCTGTTTGTTAGGGGTTACGTGTCTTCCTCAGGGACACTTCATCACATAACGTTCAAGGTTGTACTTTATTGTTACATCTTGTGTACAGGTACATTTTTGTTCGGCTTCCGTCAGACAATGCAGGTGATAATAACAATAAAAAACGTTTTTTTTAATGAAAGAGAGAGGGCAAACAAGAGAGCATCGTTGTAATGTTTTCTGTTGTGTACTTGTGTAACCAACCAACCTCAGCACAAATATCTCTTGATGACGACGTGAAACCTAGCGTCCCTGATCAGGGCTGGCTATTTAAACTTCCCTGCCTAGTGCCTACCCGTTCATTCCTCGCTTGTCCTCCTGACTGCTTGCTGTGCTGCTCTGGTGCTGCTGCCCCTCTGCTGCCCGTTGCCTCGCTGTCTGCTGCTGCCCATAAAGTTTTGCAATCCCACCGCCTCCCCAGCATCCATCTGTAGGCTCTGTTTCTATATTCTCCTTTGGAGTCTTAATTCATTTAATTCCCTGTAATTCAATTTGGCATATCACGTAATTATACAATGTTCATGCTTAGAGGGAATGAATAGAGACAGAGCCCTGACCCCAAACTATGCTTCAGATATCTATGCTCAAATTAATGCACAATAAAAAATATATTGTAATTCAATCCAAGAGTTGTCTGACTGAAATCACGTTTCGACACGTTGTGAACTTACTAGAGGACCTAGTATAGATCCCAGTCAACTAAGTATATATAGAACAACATTACACGCTCAGAGAACTAATGTGAGAGGCACAAGACAGTGTAGGCATGAGATCAGAATTAGAGCATGGGTTGTTATTGATTGTCACCCTGCCTCTGACCTTATCTTTAGGCCTAAGAGAACAGTAACTGAATGACTCCTGTGTTCTCTGTGCTGCCTGTTAATACAATTGCTCAAAACTGTGTCAACTTCAATGATAAAAATGATGACTCTAAATATGTCACCGGTAGGATTGTACCCAGAGCCATGTGTAGTACATCTTACCCCATCTCTGGCCTCAGCTTCCCGTCTTTCTCTATACTACAGTATCTAAATAAAATTAAAGCAATAATTGACAAGACAAGACAAGGTCTAATAACGGTGTGGATCTCATGTGGCCTGTCAGTGTCAGTGACGTTGGTCATCTATGACGTATCTGTGATGTATGACTGCATTTGGGCAAGGTTTCAGGCTGATCCGACCCACACTGACTTTCATTCTAAAATTAAAGAAATTTCAAAGAAATAATTAACTTTAATTTGAAAAAAAGTATTGCTAAAGTTGACCTTTAAGTGTCATGCTCTACCTGTATGTTACTATCCTGGTGCGGTTACACCTGATTTATCTCTCGGTGACGGTGACAAAGTGTTGTGTGACGTGGTGCTCGACACTTTGTCACTGAGACATAAATCAGGCTTAACAGCCACTGGTAAATTGAACCCTTGCACTCTGCTACTCTCTCTCTCTTACTGCATTTTGATATTGTTTTGAAAAGCACTATGTAACTCTATTTGTAAAAGCACTATACAAATAAAGTGAATTCATTACTCATTATCATTATACCTAGACATTGCACATGCAGTAGGTACATGCAGATGGTTTTCTACATCATTGTGTGTTCTGTGAGATCATCTGACAATTCCATGTCATCATATAGGACACACATCTTCAAACTTCAACTTCTCCCTGGTCTACTGCAGCTTTTTGGGTTTAGAGCTGCAACTATTGATTATTTTCTTATAGCGATTATTCTATCGATTACTTTTGTATGTTTTTTTCATTTCATTATGAATTATTTATTTATAATATATTATGGAATCTATGGCAAAAATGGATTATAGTCAGATTAACCCATAGCCATACATTATACTTCATCATGCAACAGTGCCGCGCAAAAATACCCCCAAAAAGCTGATCGATCTCCAAGCTCTCAATGCACTCTAATTTAAAAAAATAAAATGTTCTCAGAACATTTTCGCTTATGACGAGAGGGGAAAGGAAACAACTAAATAAACTTTCATTTGCTTCCCCAAAATGTACTATGTTATTTTAATTGATTAGTTCAATTAACTGTTGTACCCCTATTTTGGTTTCATTCAGCAAAAGGACAAAGGAGAGGGTGCAGCACATTAATTATACATGAGCTATTATGTCACCATCGCCCTACATAACAACAGTCCCAAACTTCTTTTAATCCACTTTGGCTTACTTTTTGAAAAGCCTAGAGGGATTAAAACCTTAGCATCCATTCCAAATTTAAGCAGAACCGTTAATCTCTGTATTTCCACATGTCAATCAGGTTTAATTGGCCCCTGTCCGCCCCTTGCATTTACAGAGATCTCATTTTAAATAACAGCAGAAGCCAGACAGTGTCATCTAACCTCGCTCAATCGGTTAATTGTGCCGTCACAAACACTTTGCAGTCTGTGCATCAATCTAAATAATAAACTGATACTGATAGAGAAGAGAAATAATGAGGAGAAGCGGAATAGTACAATAATGACAGATCGTATGGGTGGAAGTGTGATATTTTGGGTGTGTATGTAGGTTAATATGTTGTAGTTAATGACTAGCAAGTCTTATGTTCATGCCAGATATGATGAGTAAGGCTCGTAAAAGTTGTAAAGAACAGCTATTACAAATGTCAAGCTTGTACATTGGCTATACAGGTGCTCAGTATTTTAGCAAATATGGCTTCAGTGGTTTTAAAACTAGACCACTCAG
>NC_139952.1:27198571-27206071 GCF_963454915.1 Gymnoscopelus microlampas
TTGCCTGGTGTTATCCAATCAAGGGCTAGTGTATCAACCTGAGTTGCAGACGAGGGGTGATGTCGAATGACCCAAGGTTGGTACCAACCCGAGGGTAGCGACTATCGCCAGACGATAATTTGTTTATCACATACTCCTCATTTATTCATAGAGACAATGAGAAAACAGCATTCGATCAACAGCCTTCTGTCACTGTTTAGTACACAGTGGCACTTTATAGCCACTTAAAATCCTATACAAGTATACTTAGTTGACTGGGGTCCCCCATGGTTCTATACAAGGCCCCGTGCCCCCCCCCCCCCCCAGCTACACAGAATATCATTGCCGAAAATAGAAGATCTACAACGACGTGTTGTGAGCTTGTAGATAGGCTATTATCGCAGAATGTCCACGCCAGAATAGGGATGCTAGAGTTCAAGTGGTGAGCCTGCAATGATTGGTCAGCTACTCCTAGCTGTAAGCCTGGATGAACCTCGGCCTCCAAACAGGGTTACCGGATGGTTTGGTAGAATAATTGCCTAAGGACACGCTGGAGTTTATCTGGGCCCAAAGGAACCAAAAAAGAAAACCGTGACCTTCGGTGGTTCACAGAATGGCTGCATGATACCAACAAGGACAAGGGCCAGCCAGCAGCCGCCCAACATCGTCAGGAATTCCCTGCCTGACTAACGTTAGCATTGTGTTCACTGCAGCAGGTCCTTGTTAATAGTAATGTTGATCTAATATATTTTCTATTTTTTTTGTGAATAAAAAGGCTATGGGTATGAGTACCCATAGCAACACACAGTATAAACTAATTATCGTCTGGTATTCATGGCTGGTATTATCCAACTGGCATATCAGCTGCTGCTGAAGCAGCCGTGCAGTGATGAATGAATGCCTAGGTCAGGGGTCGGCAATAGGCGGCCCGCGGGCCGAAATTGGCCCCCCAGAAATAATATCTGGCCTGTGAGATAATTTTGAAAATTTTTTTTTTTTTTTTTAGAAAAAATTTTTTTGATTTTTTTTTGGGGGGAGGGATTTTATTTTTATACAGTATCAGACCGATATCTATAATATCCAAATACAGAAAGATACAGTATGAATGATTTACTGAAAAGTGTTATAAAAAAAGTATTAAAAATTAATGTTAAAATAATTATAAATACTTATTTCATAGAACCTGAACCCACTTTTGAAATCATGCACTCATAAACACGATGCATTTTAAAGGATTTATAACATTTTATAGCTAGATTAGAGGAAAATGAAGAAGAAAAAAAAAATCACCAGAAAAATCGCCTGTGCTGATATTTAAACCGGAAAAAATGTTGATTTATATTGGTCAAACAGAACCGAATTAGACCCAAATTAGACCCGAATTAGACCGAGTTAGACCCGAATTAGACCCGATGCGCGCGCGTGCATGTTCGCGGGGAGGCCCGGCCCGCGATGGAATGTCTGGGAGTGATATTGGCCCTAGGCTTATCTCAATTGCCTACCCCTGACCTAGGTGATTATGTTGGAGGTTGACCGACAAAAGCCAAAGGACAAATTAAAAGAAAAAGCAGAGGCGTGATTGGTCCTGATTTCCAGCATGTATATTATTTACTATACACATCAAAGGAGTCGGTTTCCAAGGATGCACTTTTCATTTGTATTTATTCCCTGTATACACTGGAACAATTCTCAAGGATGATTTTCCATCAAAGGAAGGATTTGTAGATAAATAAGTACCAGTGAGTGAGCGTGTGTGAGGTCAATGAAGACCACCTGACTCTGGCATACAAGGTACAATGGTGAGTGAGAAAACTGCAAACCTTAGAGCACTGTGATACACCGTATCTAACCAGTGCAAGCATTTGGTAGTGCCATGCATGTAAATCAGATCACCATAGTCCAGTAATGGAAGGAAAATAGCCTCCACCAGGCTTTTCTTTTCCGGAAAAGCAGGATTTATTTCTAAAATAAAATCCTAGGTTGAGGTTGAGCTGCTTTACCAATCATAAATGAGATTTTTGAGCTAGTAGATCTGCCATTTTCTCAGAATGTTCACCAAATGTTCGCCCCAGACTACGGATGCTAGGGTTCATGTGGTTAAGCTGCAATTTTTAAACCAGGCATGGATAGAAAGCAGAGGGATGGAGAAGTTGCAGAGATGGGTGAGCAACACCCTGATGACTTTGCATTCTGAGGGGTGACCAACCGACAGATGGACTCGATGTAGCCCACTTCCTTCTGTCATCACTGGAAATCAACAGTCATTGAGACTGAGAGAAACAGCTCTTGGGGGGCAATTTTCAGTGAGGTAGTTTCAGGGTAGCTTAGTACCAAGCCCCCAGAACCCAGTGCTTGCATTGAAGCGAAATGGAAATGCTGGCCATTCGTAGGTACTGCAGCTTAAACGGACGGGGCCACTGCAAATGTACGAGCGAAAACGGTTTCGACCAATGGGCTTGACTCACGAGCTTGCGCACAAGCTTGCGCACAAGCTTGCGCACGGGGCCGCGCACCTCTGTGACGTAAAAAGCGTCACTTCTGTGACGCAGAACGTATCACAGTGGCCCCAAATAGGCTACGCCCATCACACTTTACAACCCGGAAGAAGGGGTGAATTTGCTTCATGCGCTGGGTGAGCAACTCAATGCAAGTGGATGGAAGGCGATATCCGGTGCCCTCTCTATTATTTTTAACTCTATGCTTAGTACACATCATTTCATGCTTATGAAGCCATGCTTATGAAGCCAAGCAACAGTTAGTCAACAGTCTTTTTTTCCTGTCATTAAATCTGTCAAGTATAGTCACTATACTTGTGACTTGTCACGTACCTAAAATGAAACATTGTGACCTTCTACACGACAGCAGCTACAACGGAGAGATCAAGAAAAAAATATATGGATATAAAAAAAGATTGCAGTGTCATTTTTATATCCCACTTGCATGACAGAATTCAATGTCAAAACCACGAAAATTCAAAAACTGACTTGGACTTTCCCCAAGATGATTTATTTTAATCAGCACTGTTAAGTGACTCAGTCTAATAGCATATGCCAATGAGAGAAGCATTATCACAAGGTCGCCCTCTCTTCATGTGTCTAGGGTCCAATTCCCTGCTGCACCATACGTATAGTAGCATAACAGTCTGGACTCAGTGACGGAGATGGATGCTATCCATCTCGCATCAGTAAATGAGAAAATATGAAAAGTTAGCCCCCTGGGAAATTTGCTTGCCTCTCCCTCCCCATAATTGTCAAGCACAACAGAGAGTGATTCTCTGTAAGCACTGCACATATCTACTGTCTACTCTAAAACGCCTGATCCTGTCTCCTTTTAAAGATTCCCCTAGGAGTGAAGAAAAGCAGTGCGGTTGCATTTCATTTAAAATGATCACACTTTAGACTGGTCGAGGTGCTTTGAAGAAGACTCCTGTCTCACTGCTGATGAACTTATTAGCCTACTGCAGGATGACTGGTTCCTAATCCTATGGGTGGCCAAAGGACCACAATGGAAATAAGCTCGCAAGTTTTTTTCTGTTTTATGCTTTTGACAGATATGTTCATATGTTCCAAAAAAATAGCGATCAATCAAATGGGTGAATAGGTTTGGTGTAAAGGGAAAAAAGAGCTGGGACCTACAGAACCCTGGGAGACTTACACATGTTATCATGATGTTAATGCTAGATATTAACATATTCTACTTTTCTCCTTCTATACTTTTGAATACTCTATGCGAGAGCAATGCACCAAAGTCAAAGTGATTTGGACTCATATTCATAAAAAGATAATGACTCATTTGACAGGGTCCCCCATTTCAGAAGATGGACGAGTGTGTGTGTGTGTGTGTGTGTGTGTGTGTGTGTGTGTGTGTGTGTGTGTGTGTGTGTGTGTGTGTGTGTGTGTGTGTGTGTGTGTGTGTGTGTGTGTGTGTGTGTGCTCCCTCGTCCAACAGCCTGCAGCTAAAAGCTTTGAAATGCTCCTTTATTGTATTTTGAAGGGCATCCAGGCCTCCAGAGACCACCATCAACAACTCTCTGAGGTTATCGCCAATGTAAATAATGTATTCAGCATTATATATAGCCCACACTAACATAATAGTAACACTGCCATACATACTACATCAATAGTCATGTGACTCCATTAGACATATGTATTCTTAGGTGATGTTTCATTCCCTTGCCTCTGCCATGGTCTCAACAATTTGCAGACAATGTAAACTATAGATATTCTGCTATTGGAATGACAAAATAAATGGTAAATCTATTCAAATAAATGGTACATTCATTTTGTAATGTGCTTTACAATGTGCATTAGATTCAATCATTCACATGACGACAGCAGAGGCAACCATGCACCAAACATGCACCAACCATACGTCCATACCATACATACAGTACATCAACCATACATCAACCATACACTAACCATAAACCAATCATACAGTACATCAACCAGGCACCAACCAGGCCCCAGCACTGAGCGGCTAGTGGATCAGTAAGCTCTCAAGACAAATTCAGAGCTCCTTTTTGCCGATGGGTTCCCAGATTGGTGGATAAGTACCTTGCTCAAGGACACATTGACACATATACAGGAGGAGCCGGGGATAGAACTGGGAACTTTTCAATTCCAAGCTCTACCTCCTGAGACAATTTCAGACGAGAACACACAGTGAGATCCCCAGTGTTATTAATTGGGTTACACTTGTAACCCAATGTTCTCTCTCTGAGTTACAAAATGAACACTGAAGATTTTACTGTGCAATAATGGTTCTAGTCTCTGAGCAGCATCAAACATTCTGAGCAGCATCAAACAGTACCTTTAGATTTGGTTCTAATTCAGCATACTCAACCTCTTGTTACTGTACATCTCCTCTATGACATATTCATAATCACCCATAAGCAAATGGAGGAGCTTAAATTAATGATATTTCTATGAGGCTCCCTGCATAGCTAAATGCTACTGATTGTGTTTGTAGGCATGCAATGCCGTGATTTTTTTTCTTTTTTTTACCAAAGTTTTAAAGTTTTTTTTACAGAATGGCCTTGACGATTTGGTGAGTCATGATCACAAGGACTTGAGCTGACATCATGAGGATTTAATGTGTGTGTGTGTGTGTGTGTGTGTGTGTGTGTGTGTGTGTGTGTGAGTGTGTGTGTGTGTGTGTGTGTGTGTGTGTGCGTGCGTGCGTGCGTGCGTGCGTGCGTGCGTGCGTGCGTGCGTGCGTGCGTGCGTGCGTGCGTGCGTGCGTGTGTGTACGCACGTGCGTGTGTGTCTGTGTGTGTGTTTACGCGCGTACTTGTGTGCGCACGTGAGTTGGCCTGCATGTGTCTGTGTATGCATGGTTTTGTGATTGTGTTGGTATATGTGTTTGTGCATGTGTGTGTGCATTTGTGTGTTTTTCACCTCAAGGTTTCTTCAAGAATGACTCAGTGGCATTGAATGACTCTGCTCAGCCGTAGCAGGATGTGCGTGCGTATGCGTATGCGTATGCGTATGCGTGTGTGTGTGTGTGTGTGTGTGTGTGTGTGTGTGTGTGTGTGTGTGTGTGTGTGTGTGTGTTTATTTTCTATTCATGAATGATAACAAACTGTATGGAATCATTATCGAAATATATTGCACACATTACACTAAAAAGAGTGACATTCATGATGCAAAGAATGCCACTGAAAGGAGTTGCAAAACATTCTGATATCTAGTTTATCATGCTCTCTCATACTTAAAAAAGAAAAAAGGATTGTCCTTAACATACACGGGAAGAAAAAGGGTGTTGAGGAAAAAGAGAGAGGGGGAACGTGGTGGAGCGAGGGATGAAAGAATGAAAGGATGTGAGTGAAGGAGACAGAGTTGCAACTGTGATGCTCTTCAGAGCATTGTGTTAATGAGGATTATGATGTCCTACCCTGAGGCACACAGGACATGGAGTGTGTGTGTGTGTGTGTGTGTGTGTGTGTGTGTGTGTGTGTGTGTGTGTGTGTGTGTGTGTGTGTGTGTGTGTGTGTGTGTGTGTGTGTGTGGGGGGGGGGGTGCGAGCGAGCGTGCATGCGCGCACGTGTGTGTGTATATGTGTACGTGTGTCTTTTAATCTTGAGTGTGTGTGTGACCGTGTTGATTTGAGAAGTTAGTCTGTGTGAGTGTGCATGTATCTGTGCATGAGTATGTCTTTTAGTGTGTGTGTGAGAGTGTGTGTGAGTGTATATTTGTCTGTCCTTTTATGCGTACCTGTTCAAAGGTAATAGGACGACCACATGCAAATGTTCATGGGTCATAAACAAAGAGACAAACAGACACACACATGCAGTGTGCGCTGTGTGTTACATACTTCCTTAAGGGAGGTAGAATTGGATTACAAACTGTGATGAGATTAAACATGACAAGATGCGTCTGTCTGTCTGTCTGTCTGCGTGTCTCGCTCTCTTTCACATTAACACAAGCTTCCATGCTCCTCACTTCCCTTCCCCCCATGGTCACACCCCCCTCCTCCTTCTCCTCACTGCTTCATCTTCTCCTCTCCTCTTGGGTACCCAGTCAAGCCCCCCTCATTCCGCAACAGCCAATGGTACACTCCAACCCCCCCTTCTCTCTCTCTCTCTCTCTCTCTCTCTCTCTCCACTGTGGACCAAAGCAGCCTCTACGCACAGCCACTCTGCTCACGCTCCCACATACATACTCGACCTGTGAGCGCACAAGCATACGCGCGTGGAGTGGATCTGACAATGCGTCGTGGGCGAGTGTCGTCGTGTGTGGGGCATCTTGAACGCAAGCGCATGTGTACAGAGTGAGAGATAGTGACAGACAGAGACAGAGGGAGGAATAAAGGGTGATGTTGCGTGACAACCAGACATTGCTGTAATCGGACTAGTGTTTTTTGTTTATTTTTGTTTTTTAAATTAGGTGCACTACAGTAGCGCGTCTCCACGAGTCACGACCCACCTTGGTTAGCTTGTAAGGAGCCGACTGGTTTCAGATGTCCACCTCTCCACGAGCAACACACGGAGGAAGCCAGAGAAACTCTTGTAAGTACAGTAGGACTTTTTTCCCCATCTTAAAATTGAGAGACAGAGAGAGACAAATACAGAGAGACAGAGACAGAGACAGAGACAGAGACAGAGACAGAGACAGAGACAGAGACAGAGAGAGAGAGAGAGAGGGTCACAGGGTATTCTGTCTGGGTGTTTGTGTCTTTAGTTCATAATTGTTATTTGACCTTACACAGTAAAATCCTCAGTGCTAATTAAGTGTACACTCCAAGATCTGTTAACAAGCCTGTACAATACAGTAGTTCATTGACTGGGGTCCTGTCCAGGTGTATGATTGGTCAGCTCCTTGTTTCTCTGTGCACCAAATTTCTACGTTCTGAGCTTGTAGATCTACTATTTTCACAGAATGTTCTCCTATTATGACACGCCAGGGTTAAAGCGGCTATAGGATCTACAGTATTGTACCGTTTAAGATCTTTTGGTTTCAGGTGAAGACCTGACCAACACAATTCTAAGGCAAATAGAAACATTAAAACTAACACAGTAAG
>NC_139952.1:27211071-27278571 GCF_963454915.1 Gymnoscopelus microlampas
GCTCGCTGGTGGGTGGAAACATTGTATGTCCAAAACTGTTACTTTTCAGGAAATGGGAAAACAATTACCTGTGTTCCACGGATCCAATGTAGTTAGTATTTAGTCACAAGCTCTTGTCAATACTTTTCATTGGTTCAATATTTATACAGACGCACTTAACCACTTTCACTTAAAAAAGTGTCAGAAATAGCAAAAACAGCAGATCTACAAGCTCATAACGTGTTGCAATGTGACGCCTTGTGAGCTCGTAGAGCAGATATTTTTGCTACTTTTGTGTGAGACTGTAGTGTGACGAAGTATAAGCATTCATTTACAAAAAGAAAATGGCGGTATATTGAGATACAAGGTTTCTGCCCGACAGCAACGATTTCTCCCATGACTTCAGCCCCAATTATCTCACTAATGAGGTTATTTACCATACAATGTAAACACCAGGTCTCCTCAGACAATGTCTGTAGAGGAAGCGTGTCTTCATTTATTCTGATCGTAATCAAACAGGGAGGTCACATTCTCTCCTGGGTCCACGAGGCAGGCTTTGATTGGAGGACAGTGGCCTTCATTAGCTTCAGAGATGGCTTTAATGTGGAAGATGAAAGAGGCTGCGTTGTCAAAAGCCATTAGACCTGAGCCTAATAGCCTCTTTACTGTAGATTAGGACTCTGATGTTGCATAAGTGATGTGTCTGTGCACTTGTACACATTTTTTACACACTCTGCCAGAAGCATGTACAGTACATAATAAACACTCACTCACTCACTCACTCACTCACTCACTCACTCACACACACACACACACACACACACACGTACAAAACAAACAGTGACTCCTAATACCACAATAATGATGCTAATGAACCATGGATGTTTTAGCATGCGTATTGATCTGCATCTCTCCATCGTGTTCCCTCACCTTCTTCTCTCTCTCTCTCTCTCTCTCTCTCTCTCTCTCTCTCTCTCTCTCTCTCTCTCTCTCTCTCTCTCTCTCTCTCTCTCTCTCTCTCTCTCTCTCTCTCTCTCTCTCTCTTCCCCCCCCCCCCGTCTCCTCTCTCTGTTGCTTCCTGTGTTGCTGGGGTGTCCACCTGTCCAGACAGGTGTTGTTGTGAGAGCCGTCTCCTCTGTTCACCTTCACATTGTCCACTCAACTGAACAGCATCGTCTGGGATTCCCACTGATATCTTAGCCTCCCATTAGTTTACAATAGAAACAGCTGTTCTGGGGAGAGATTGGACCCAGGAGGTTACAAAGACTCAGTGGAGGATGGAGGAATGGCGGGAGGGAGGGAGGAGGTGAAGGGAGGGTGTAAAAGGAAAGGGCAGTGAGAATGAGAGAGGTGGAACATCAATTACAAGCAAGGGGAGTAGACAGTGTTGCTGATAAACAGCGAAGACGTGCATCGCAGCCACAATGCTTTGTGAGCTTGTAGGTCGGCTATTTTCAGTGTGCGACACCTTTGTAAGACAAAGTATAAATTGGGCTAAAGACAGACAGATAGACAGACATACACACACAGACAGACAGGTTTTCTAATTGGTCAAGGGGGTTTTACTGTACGGAGCAATGCACTGACATCACTTCTTTGCGAATGAGTGAAGAACGCATCGCAATCACTAGGGACGACGGATGTTTTATTCTTTTTTAGATTAACTTCAGTAGAAATATGCAGTTAAGGAAGACAAGGGTGGAACCAGGGCTGTGTCAGTCATCAGTGGTTCCCTCTGTGCGGTTCAGGGACCCCCAGGGGTCTGTACAAGTAAATACATCTAGAGAACGTACAGTACATGAATGCCTATTTTGAAGGGAGTCTCACTGTATCAGATCAAATCATGTCTAGCAATTAAAATGTTGACCCAGAGGTGTAAAAAAAAAGATTTAAAAAGGGATTCTTGAAATTAAAAAGTTTGAGAATCACTGTCTTACGTGTCCCTCACTTAAAACAAGCACAAGAGTTTTTTGGAGCAGTGTTCAAGATTCCATATCCCAACCCTTCATGTAAAATCATCATCTGATCAACACTGCACTGCCTGTAATTTCTTACTAGTATTGTTAGATGTCTTGTCTGATTTTAGCCAATGACCTAATTTGATCACATTATGGAATCAATATACTAAAGTTGATGGTTTGAGTTAATCTGCACCTTTCTATCTGCACTTGTAACATTAGATTACACATGCAGTTTTATCAGTATGCAGTTATACCACACACATCTTTATTTATGAACTTTTATAGCAATATAGTTATTGTATATAAAGCTGCCTGTTGCAAGTTCCAATTCTTAATAGCCATTGATTATGTTCTGGCACGCCATGTAATGATTTACAGTAGAAAGAAATTAGCCCAAGGCTAAACTTAGCCACCTTGGCTTAGTGGATTTCAGTGAGGAATTTAGGTTGTCAAATTATTTTAGACGCCTTCTCAACTGAGTCGGAGAGGAACGAAAAAGGAAATTAAATGACAAGCCATCATGAATGATTTCATGCACACACAGATTATGGAAAACACACAAGTTAAACAGGCAAACGCACACATACAGCTATACTGTACACGTGCACAGGCTTGGGCGCACATCATGCACACTGACAAGACTTGCGCTGGTATTCATGCACAACACCATGCACAACACCACACATGTAGAATCACCGCAGACAGACAGACAGACACTCTCTCACACACACACACACACACACACACACACACACACACACACACACACACACACACACACACACACACACACACACACACACACACACACACACACACACACACACACACACACACACACAAGACAGATTGTGTAGTGTTGGCTCCCAAAACACAGACACACGCCACTGTTGCGATTCATAATGACTTACACAGCCACAATTATACCTTTGTGCAATCAGACAATTATACAACACAGCAGGATGTTAAACACAAAGGGGTAAGTAAATGAAAGTGAAATGAAAAGGGATGCGCACAGAGACAAGGAAGAAGGGAGGGAAGAACAGATGCAATAAATGGACGAATCAATAAATACATTATGAAAAGAAAGGGATACTGAACAGAAAACAGAGGGATACTGAATATATCTGAATTTAGACGGAAAGACAGAATGCTAATTCTATCATAATCTTGTCTAATATGTTTCCACATTTATTTATTTTTTAAGATATTTTGGGGGCTTTTCTATTCGATAGCACAGTAGAGAGGGAGTGACATGCAGCAAATCTGCCGCTGGGCTCGGAATTGAACCCGGGACACGCTGTCAGGCATCAAAGCATGTGGTACATGCATGGTACGCCATCGACACCCCCATGTTTCCACATTAAACAATTGTAGTAACAGCTTCCCCCTTCTTTCCTCTCCTCTCCTCTGACAGTCAGGGAGTTCCTTTAATTAGATACATGCTTGAACAGAAATTATTTAAAACCTGTGTGAAGGTGATGTGAAGGTGAGAGAGACAGAGACATGGTGAGAGAGTTTATATGTGTGTTTGCATGCAGTTAATTTGATTTAACTTGATTACCAGAATATTATTTTTGAAATGCGTCTTGCGTACCAAGACATACATGGTTTCACATTAATAACAAGTTGAATATTTAAACAAACAACAAAAACGAATTGTACAACATATATTACATCAGATATTATGAATTGGCTGCAGTGAATTAATTAAATCCCTCCCTTGGACATTCAGTGCTTAGCTACCTGGACCATAGCATCCCTATTCTGGACATGTCAAAATAGGCAAACAATAGCCAATCTGAAAGCTCACATTTTTTGGCGAACACGTTTGGTGTAGAGTAAAAAAAAGTGGTGGGCCAAGGATAGACTCCTGGGGGACACCAGTTGACAAAGTTTATACGATGTAAGTGCTTAGTGCACAGAGGACCACTGAGGCCTACTTACTGACTCTGATTTAACAGTTTGACAGACTGAGGAGTTCTGTAGTCTGGTGAGTCGAGCTAGTGAGACTCTAACTCTTCAGTTTTATGGCAAAGCGGAGTTTTTTCCAATAGAATATGAGAGGGCGTAATATTACCTGCCAGAGACAGCATTCTTGTAGTATACACAGCTCACAATCTTTGAATAGATATTTAGCAGTCTAGCCAGTCTAGCTTTAAGCTTAACAGACATGCAGGGATTCCATAATGCATAACACTCTGCCTCTGCTTTTGATATTTCCCCCAGTGGTCAAACACTCTTATGGCCGGTGAGGATATTTTTCATCCGTGCTTCTGGTCTTAATTAATTACATTCATTTCCTTTTGGGAAATGTAGACTGTCTGTCATGTGGTATATTGAACCGAACCCTGGTGGCTTCATTCACAAACTGCACAAATAACTTACTATTGATAGCTAAAGATTGGTCAGGGAGGCCACAACATTAAGACAAGAGTATTTTTATTTCCACATACATATTCTTTAGAGTTCTATTGTACTGTGTTAGGCAAGTCCTGTTTGCCATGTAACACCATGATGGACATCTTTCCTGAAATATACATGTAAAAATGTTGTGGTCCTGGGCTTTTATTTATTTCATATATTTTGAGGATTCAGCACCCAGTGAGTTTAAATTGTTAACTGGGTCAAGTGTGTTTTTAGTCCATTAACCACTTAAACCGTATGCACGTACTTCGTTGACAGATGTTTCCCAGGGGTCCATACTTGGTCCCTTCCTTTTCCCCCTCAATAACAAATCTCTTTGCCAAAAATAGCCGATCTACATTTTAGTTGACCTATTATGACATGCCCAGCAAAGGGACGCTTGGCTTCATGTGTTTAACAATTTTCTCTGTAACACATTGATGTAACACACCAGTCTTAAAGTTTACTTCATCGGCAGTCCAAGGAACAGATCCCAGCCCAGGTTTTACATTCAGTAAAACACTGAAATGTGTTCAGTATGATATGATGAATAAGACATGACGTATGTACATGATGGAAGAACACAACATGAAGTTCGATGTTATGAAGGGGATGGGGGTTAGCATGTACAGCATTATGGAATCAATGTATTTAGATAAGATATGATGATAAAGATGAGATGAGAGAGTGCATGATAAAGAAGGAGGCCAACATATGGCTTGGAGGTGTGCGTGTGTGTGTGTGTGTGTGTGTGTGTGTGTGTGTGTGTGTGTGTGTGTGTGTGTGTGTGTGTGTGTGTGTGTGTGTGTGTGTGTGTGTGTGTGTGTGTGTGTGTGTGTGTGTGTGTGTGTGTGTAGAATGTGTACTGCATTGTTCATGTATAGTGAATGCTCTTTGCAATATTCTGTCCTGCGGCAAAAGGTTAAAAGGGTAGATTTAACAATTCATGCAGGGGCTGATATAATGCTCTTCTTTTACTTACTGGTGCATCAGAGGGGGAGAGGAAGGGGGTGTGTGAGAGAGAGAGAGAGAGAGAGAGAGAGAGAGAGAGAGAGAGAGAGAGAGAGAGAGAGAGAGAGAGAGAGAGAGAGAGAGAGATGCACTTAAAGAGAAAGTCCTCTCTGTTCAATAAAAATACAATTCTATAAAATCTTTAACAGTGTCATACAGTCCATTGCAGGCAGTGGCAGTGAAGTTGGGGTTCAGTCAGTCAGTATGACTACACAGGATGGGACAAGTAATCAATCAATCAAATTATGCCACTTCACTTCGATAATACATTATCCAATAAAGATCACTTCCATTCTGGATGCACCCTCAGTCACATACACTACGTAACAACTTAAAGCTTTCCAAACACCCATGGAGCTGAGACCGCGGAAACTAACCAACCCTTTAACCACTAACAGACAAGCTTCAGACCAGCGCTGTGCTAACCAACCACATATTACAGTAAACCCAAAACAAACAAAATCCTATTAGGCGCATTGGGAAAAATAAAACACAAATGTTATCAGGCCCTCAATAGAGAATACAATTTGTAGTCTATCTGTCGTCTGACAGAGACTGACAGGATTAGTGACTACGTGTACTCTGGACATCTAGACATAAAAGAATACGTGGTGACTGTATGGCAGAGATCATTCACTTCACTATCATTTGGTGAGCAATACCATCGTATCCTAAAGTATACTGTAAGTTAAGCATTAATGTAGTTGGCAAGTCTGTGAAGAAGCTGAGAAGGGGTGGAGGAAGGAGCCATTCACAAGCGCTCGCTCGCGCTCTCTCTCTCTCTCTCTCTCTCTCTCTCTCTCTCTCTCTCTCTCTCTCTCTCTCTCTCTCTCTCTCTCTCTCTCTCTCTCTCTCTCTCTCTCTCTCTCTCTCTCTCTCTCTCTCTCTCTCTCTCTCTCTCTCTCTCTCTCTCTCTCTCTCTCTCTCTCTCTCTCTCTGACTTCAAAGGATCAGATTTGTAGATGGATCCTCCGTCCTGCCTGGCCTCTCGTTAACCTCAGACTACATACTGTAACACCAGCATTCCCTGCAGTCCAGCTCACTGGGAACTGCTCTCCTATTAATTTAGTTACAAATGGATACATTTACATGTGGGTAAAAGGACTGGTTGCTAAATAAAACTTCGGCCTAAGTTCATGTTTTTGACTCTCACCTGAAAGGCCTGTTGTCACTCTGCAGTCTATTATTATTATAAACAGGAGTTTGTTATTAGCTGTTATTAACAGAACAGCTTAAATAATAAAGCACAGCTGCTACACAGATGTTTCCTTCAACACCTGCTTGAGTTTTTTTTACTCCAGTTGAGGAAAAAGGTGCCTAGCAGAGAAACTAATTCATCATTTATTAGTTTCCCCAAATAAACCCCCCTCTTGGTTGCACTCCTGTTCTAGCTCCTACCCTGACATGGGTTCATATGCATGATTGATCAAAGACAGATCCAAACGCAGCATGTGGCTTAACCGTAGAGCTGTAAATCTATGTGGATACAGTAAAGCATATGTTCTTAGTGTATGACGTATAGAATATTCATACCCAGGGAGATCTAACACCGGGTTGTTAACTTAAAGCTGCAATCCGTACTCTCACATTGGACACCGCTCACATTTCTACCGCTCTTCCAAGAGGGAATGCACACATGGAGAGAGGAGATATTGAGCTTTATACTTCAACCAGTAGGTATGGATCATAAAAGTTCCAGACTGTAGCTTCAAACTCTCTTTTCTTCTTTTTTTTACACTTTTTGACTTGAAACTTTCTTTGTTTTTCTGAAAGTGATTAGGACTTTTAGGCCCCATTTAAATCTGGCATTAAATGTGCATTAATGTGCATTTCATATACTATAGTATTCAGATACAGTAAGCTACATTTATAGCCTATTGTACCTGGCATTAAAATGTGCCCCTGACATATAACATATATTATACACACGGAAATCATATCTCTCCTTCCCACGCAAAATGTAGATTGCTATGCTCGTTAAGCTACCTCCGTTTTTTTAGTTTCTTTCCTTGACTGCTGACTGCAAAAGGAGAAAATCCATACAAAATAATTGGAAGCAAAAGGAGAGGAATCGTATCTTATCCTGCTGATGTGCGGCATGGTGTGTGTGTGTGTGTGTGTGTGTGTGTGTGTGTGTGTGTGTGTGTGTGTGTGTGTGTGTGTGTGTGTGTGTGTGTGTGTGTGTGTGTGTGTGTGTGTGTGTGTGTGTGCGCGCGCATGTGATGCATCCTGCAGAATGCATCAAAGCACATCTGAATATTCTGAAGGACTGAAATATTTAGGCCTTTCATCCCTGAAAACAAATGCAACATGAAGCCCTTTAAGTCCCCCCAAAACGGCACAGATTAGATTGTGTTTCCTTACATTTCAGTCAGGGGAGCCTTCCACCACTTTGAATCATCAAAGAGTAAAAGTAAAAAATATTTTGTGAAAATAGCCGATCTACAAGTTTGCACACTTCTGGGAGCTCGGTATAAGTAACTATAAAGTAATTTGTTGTAACTAAAGTTTTCAAATAATTGTAGTGGAGTAGGTGAGAACCTATGAGTTGTAGTGGAGTAGAAGTTTAAAGTATCAAAAAATGTAAATAATCAGTTAAAGTAAAAGTACCTCAAAATTGTACAGTAATTGAGTAAATGTACCTACAGTAGTTCCACCACTGGCTGTAGGTTCCTCTGTCAAGCCCAGACACTCTCATTATTACCAGCCTCTTCTTCGTTAAACAAGACATCTCCATTCTATAACTGGCACAATGGAGCTCCCCTTAAGGCTGACAATTAACCTGCTAGAACACTTCTCTTTTTTCCCCTCCTCTCCTCCCTCCTTTCTCTCCCTCGTTCAATCTCTATTAACTGCACACTGAGGTTTTGACGATGCAAGCATGTTTAATAGTCTCAAGAGGGGTCTGGATGTTTTTTTTATTTTATCTGTCTCCAGCAGTACAGCATGACGTCGTTATGTGTGCCTACAGTATGGATGAAGGATTTATCAAGGTAATGAATTGTATATCCAGCTTTGCAATAGTTCACTTCCTCATTGTCAGGTTGCTGAGAGCTCATTGGCGCTCTGATTTATTTGGCCGCCTACGAACTCTTATTCTAGCAAATATATCCCTTCCTGGCACAGGAATGAGTAACAGAAATGTCATTTTTATTCATTAAGATGCGTTTAATCCATGACATTGTGAATGGCTCCGTTTTGACGCATTTGAATGGCAAATGAGGCAGGACTGAGGCTGCAATGTTTTGATAAGTTAAATAATTACACTTCCATGTATTAAGTTATTATAATTATTATTTTCTTTAAAGCTCATACACACAAAACTGGATACTCAGTGTTGTCTTACCAACCTCACATAAGTATACAGAATGGATTTAGTAAGTTTAAACATTTTTTTTGCTCTAAACCAGTTCAAATAAAGTGCAGGTACAGTATGCTCATTTAAAACTACCGGTACTTAAAAAGATGAAAAATATTCCAGCTGGCTGTTCACTGTCAAACAAGAACATATTTTCCAACCGTAGATCTAGTTAGGGAATTTTAGCAATATGTGTGGACCATCTGTGAAAAAATTTACTACCAATAGCTTTCTTCACCAATGTGTTCTTATAGGTGTCTAGAATCACCTCTCAATTAATGCAAACCCAAATCCTCGTGGAAAATCCTGGAGAGCCAATCAAAGTTAAGGAGCCCAGAGGGCTTTGGTGAAAAATATTTAAAAAAATAAAAGTCTAAAATGAACTTGTGAGGTGTCTAACTAGGGGTTTTCAGGGGTGCTGAATCCATTCCAACCATTATTTTTGAGTAAAAATGTCTCCCTGGACATCTAATATTGGTATATTGGTTATTGTTAGTGTATAATCAGTGTATAATCAATGGTAGGGGATTGGGGTGTTGTTGAATTGATTCTATTCTGAAAAATAAAATAAGAAAATATTGCAAAACACTTGATAAGAGTGTGCACCTACTGTGCACATGCTCAGTGGGATACACTGTCTGAATGTGGGGAAGGAGCGGGAGTGTTGCATCCTGGCAAATATGTCTGGACGATATTAAGGTACGGTAGTTTATCTACTTTTTGGCATTTATTTTCCTCTGCTGGCAAAACTTTTGATTACTGTGAATTTAGATGTCAATTTTCTCTAGCCTATTGCTTACATTGAACAACCATTAGTTAAACAATCATGACACTTGTCTTTTAGTAGACAACATGGAAGAGGATTCTGTAGCTTGTGGCTTAAGGTGCTTCATCTGTGGTGGTCCTGAGACCTGAGAATGCAGCATTAATCAGAAGACTTCATGAGGACTGGAAAAACTGAGATGACCCCAAACGAAGATACCATTTGGAATGCAAAACCGAGCTATACGGTCGTGCAAGAAGTACAGTATATCCACTGGATATCGTAAGTATTTTTTCATTCTGATGAAAGTTGCCACTTGCAGATTTCAATGTTGTGAGTGACATCATAATTTAATAAGAACTTTAAACATAATCTATTCTTTAGAGCAAGATGAGCAAGTCCAACGGCCAGACAAGAAGAAAAGACGCAGGGCATTGTCTGGGTCAAGTAGTTCAAGTGCTAGCTGGCACACTTGATCTACCATAATACTTGCATCCTTTGCAATGAAGGTATCAATGTTGGCACATTGAAAAGAAACCCTGGTAAGTCTTTTGTATGTAAGATTCAAATTAATTTTGATAATTGTTTTTCTTGCTCCTCATTGTAGGCCTTTTACCTTTTATCCAGACAGAGCTTGGCAGTTGTATCGTGCACCTGATAATGTCTACCAGGACCGACAGAAAAGGAGTTTGATGCAGAGAGCAAAGCGACGAGGTGATGACTGGGGACTTGAAGTCGCTGGTCGCCTGGTGGCAGAAGAGGCAGTATATCATATTCGATGCAGAAGAGACTTTGAGAACCCTGTTACAAAGTCTGAGGTAACATTATATGGATACACAATACAGCTGTACAATACAACTCACATTTCTTATCCTGAGGGAAGAAATATAATTTTTAATAGTGAAACTTTTGACTTCAAAATAATGTATTCTGCAAGATTGATATGGGTCCAGGAATGAGGGGGACTAATAAAGGATAAGAAATGTGAGTTGTATTGTACAGCTGTATTGTGTATCCATATAATGTTACGTCAGACTTTGTAACAGGGTTCTCAGAGTCTCTTCTGCATCGAATATGATATACTGCCTCTTCTGCCACCAGGCGACCAGCGACTTCAAGTCCCCAGTCATCACCTCGTCGCTTTGCTCTCTGCATCAAACTCCTTTTCAGTCGGTCCTGGTAGACATTATCAGGTGCACGATACAACTGCCAAGCTCTGTCTGGATAAAAGGTAGCCACATACAATATGTGCATGATTCAATTATTTGACTTTGAGTGGAAGCCTACAATGAGGAGCAAGAAAAACAATTATCAAAATGAATTTGAATCTTACATACAAAAGACTTACCAGGGTTTCTTTTCAATGTGCCAACATCGATACCTTCATTGCAAAGGATGCAAGTATTATGGTAGATCAAGTGTGCCAGCTAGCACTTGAACTACTTGACCCAGACAATGCCCTGCGTCTTTTCTTCCTGTCTGGCCGTTGGACTTGCTCATCTTGCTCTAAAGAATAGATTATGTTTAAAGTTTTTATTAAATTATGATGTCACTCACAACATAGAATAGGATTGAAATCTACAAGTGTCAACTTTCATCACAATGAAAAAAAACGTACGATATCCAGTGGATATACTGTACTTCTTGCACGACTGTATAGCTCGGCTTTGCATTCCAAATGGTATCTTCGTTTGGGGTCATCTCAGTTTTTCCAGTCCTCATGAAGTCTTCTGATTAATGCTGCATCATCCACACTCTCAGAATAAGACAAAAAATGTGCATAGCCTTTTTGGGTGACTTTTGAATCTCAGTCTCAGGACCACCACAGATGAAGCACCTTAAGCCACAAGCTACAGAATCCTCTTCCATGTTGTCTACTAAAAGACAAGTGTCATGATTGTTTAACTAATGGTTGTTCAATGTAAGCAATAGGCTAGAGAAAATTGACATCTAAATTCACAGTAATCAAAAGTTTTGCCAGCAGAGGAAAATAAATGCCAAAAAGTAGATAAACTACTGTACCTTAAAATCGTCCAGACATATTTGCCAGGATGCAACACTCCCGCTCCTTCCCCTCATGCAGACAGTGTATCCCACTGAGCATGTGCACAGTAGGTGTACACTCTTATCAAGTGTTTAGCAATATTTTCTTATTGTATTTTTCAGAATAGAATCAATTCAACAACACCCCAATCCCCTACCATTGATTATACACTGATTATACACTAACAATAACCAATATACCAATATTAGATGTCCAGGGAGACATTTTTACTCAAAAATAATGGTTGGAATGGATTCAGCACCCCTGAAAACCCCTAGTTAGACACCTCACAAGTTCATTTTAGACTTTTATTTTTTTAAATATTTTTCACCAAAGCCCTCTGGGCTCCTTAACTTTGATTGGCTCTCCAGGATTTTCCACGAGGATTTGGGTTTGCATTAATTGAGAGGTGATTCTAGACACCTATAAGAACACATTGGTGAAGAAAGCTATTGGTAGTAAATTTTTTCACAGATGGTCCACACATATTGCTAAAATTCCCTAACTAATCTGAGATGGACAGTTTGACAGGCTTGTGATGTGATTGGAGACATCTGAGAAATCATACAACGCTCTACCTCTATCTTCCTTGTTGACAGATGTAAATTCTGCCCTTTGTTTGACAGCCCGCTGTCACGTCCTGTCACTTTCTCAGTGCATGGTACCGGCTCAACTCGACTCTACTTGCCTTTTGGGGTTTTGCATTGGGCAAAAGTATCAGGTACCTGGTACTTTTTTGGTATCATCCTCAGTCAAGATTCCAAGCGAGCTGAGACGATACCAAAAGGTGATGTGGAAACACTGCAGACTACTGATTGGTCAGAGAGAATCTTCACTTGTGTGATTGCATCCCAATGACCTTCCCTATACATAGATTGATTGATTGATTGATTGATTGAATACTTTATTAGACAGAAATACAAACAGCACAGGGTACATACATTTGGGCTAAAAGGATACACAAAAATGTCCTGGGAACTTGGAAAAGGATAACACAAAAAAGTCCTGGGGCTGGAAGCTCCTGAATACTGTTAAACTTTTAAACTAGCCATTGTAAATGTAAAATGAATCAATATGAAACTGTTTTTGTTGGACTGTATGGGTAGAACACCGTTTCCAGACTGCATTAGTGTTAGCACTAGCATTTACTTTTCCATTGCTTAGAAGCAGCAGCAGGTTGGACATCGTAATGACCATGCCATGAATTTCATCATTTGTGGGGAAAGGACACTTGGCCTTTGGTATTTTTTAGGGCACAAAGGCCAGGACAGGAAGGCCATCAAATGAAATGATCATTTAAAGTCCACATAAATAATGAAATTAACTTTAGGTTTAAGGATGATTTAATTTCGAATACATACTGTAGTACAGTATAACTATCAGTGAAATAAATACATAAATAAATAAACGCTATGGATGTATAGAATCACATTCACGCATTAGAGGTTTTACTTTTCCTCCCCACAAAATGCATTTTGCAGTAATGACTTTGGTTGATTTTTTAATTATTGAAAATAAAGTATTTCTTAATAATTCTTTCATGTATTATTGATATAAAATTAAGATGAACTTGATTGATGATTAATATGGTAATAAACTTTAATGTTATAATCAACTGTCATCTATCAATTTCTATTAATTTTTAATCATCTATTTCACACACGCACACGCACATGCTCTCTCACTTTATATTTATTAGCTCAGGCACTCATGTACTTTCTCACAGGCGGTAAAACAAACAAATAATGTTTTTTTTTTTTTTTTTAATTGTCCTTCGGCTTTGTGAATCCTCAGTTGGACCCAAATGTCTTACATGGCCTCCAGTTATTTATTATGAGGAATTCAAAGTGGCATGTTCCCCCACCACAGCATATAGACCATGTTATCTAACCACAGCCTGGGTTTCATGCTCAGCTGGGTGTTAGATGCACGTCAGAGACTGTGAACATATTATGGGCTGCGTGTGATTTCTATATGTTTCCTCTTATTATTTCAACCAGCTGGCTCCCGTGTGTGTGTGTGTGCGCGTGTGCGTGTGCGTGTGCGTGTGCGTGTGTGCGCGCACGTGCGAGCGTGCGTGCGAGCGTGCATGCGCACGTGCGTGCGTGCATATATACCGTACAGTATGTGTACACCATGTACATTTAACCCCTTGGACCCCAGCGTCCATATTCTGGGGGCAACATTAGTCAAAAATAGCAGATCTACGTTGTGAGCTTGTAGATCCATTTCTGGGAAAGAGATTGGTGTAGGCCGTAGAGTCTGTAGACAGAAAAAAGTGGTCCAAGTACAGAAATAACTCAGATCCAGTTTACCAAGTCTAGAGGGTTTAAGTGGTTAAGAAATTTAAGTTAAATAAAATAATACAATTTCCATTTTCTTTAAAGCTCATGCGCACAAAACTGGATACTGGATAAATTAATTTGCTCTAAACCAGTTAAAATAAAGTGCAGATTTATGCTCATTTAAAACTACCGGTACTTAAAAGATGAGAAATATTCCAGCCAGCACAACAGTATGTTTCACTGTCAAACAAGAATGTATATATTCCAGAAGAAAATGCCAGAAGCCCTGCAGCAATGGAAATGTTCCCAACAGAAATATAGAGTTCTATATACAACTTCACCCAGACAGATAACTCCCACGTCTACTCTACCTCCATATTTGCTCATTTTACATTGATTCAGATCAGAACAAAGCAAACAGTCAGACATGGATACATGATATATCTGAGAGCTTATAGGAACACAGCAGCTGCTGCAGCCACCACACGGTTTTACACAAAAGGGCTATAATTATACAGCTTAAATAATAATAATGTTTAACCACATGACTCCTAGCCTCCCTATTCTGGGGCAAACATTGGGCAAAAATAGCAGATCTACAAGCTCACAACATGTCGCAACATGCCACGTTGTTAGCCTGTAAATCTACTATTTACTGCCAATAGAAAGGCTATACCCCTAAACCTTAACATCAGACATGAGATGGTATTATATCACAAAAGCCACAAACACACCGCACAGCAGAGTTTAGCTGTGCTCAATTTTCTGTAAATAATTAATATTACTTTAGGGCTCATTTCATGCATTTTATGCAAGTACTCTACTAAATATAATAGTATTCAAGTACACTATACAGCATACGGCTTTATAAAGCAAGACTATTTACAGAAAATCCCTTCTGAGGTATCAGCTGACAGATATTTGGTTGTAATTGAGTGTTTTTGAGAAAACAGCCCCCGCCTGTTAAGTTTTGGTTTAAGATATAAAAACCAAGCCTGCATGACTGTTTTATCTGCGCTCCAAAGCCAAGCTCTGATGTATACCTGTTTTCTAGACCATAAAGCTCAATGTTTTCCTCATTATGCTGTTTATATTGTTTTCACTTCCATTAAGACCCCAGAGCCAACGGCGCTTACATCAAATCTGCCTGAAAGCTCTTTAGATGATAGAAGAATGAGGCAGCCTTTAAATCCTCCACAGAACGTTCACTATGCCATTGTAAGATGTTGCATCATCATCACCGCTAATAAGGTTGTGGCACTGTACAGTAGGTGCTCACGCTCTCACAATAATTCAGGTTTAACTAAACAAAGTACATCAAAGTACCTGCACACTTCATGATTTGGGCCATCTTAGACAGTAAGTTCATTACATGTCACACTGCATGATGGGAAAAGCAGTGGCACGGGGACCCCCACGGGTCCTTACGGGTGTTCTAGGGGGTCCTGGAACTGGAATAAATAAGACTATTCAGATCATAGGCTTCAACTGTTATCTCTCCACAAATGTATCTGTACTAAATCTAATCTAACAACATACAAATTCTCTTATGCAGTCTCCGGCAAAAAATCTTTTCACATCCATGGCCTAAAATACATATCAGTTTGGGTTAGATCATTTATACAATGTTTGAGATCCACTTTTTTCTAGCCTACCTTCAGTTATTACAAATATTAGCAACATTGTGCAATAATAAGACTACATTATTAGCCATGGTCACTACAACCTATGTCACCTGACATCTGCTAGGGCGATATTTTACATCAAGAAAACAAAAAGGAAAAATGCAAGACAAATTTGGACCCGGTCTTGGCATGGCAGAAAATTGTACATATTTATCAAAGGGAGCTGATAATATCTCCAGACATTTTAATGAAACTGTCACATTAGATGTTTAATGAAATTGGGATGAGATAAGCAGGTTATAATCCCATGAAACGTGTAAAATTGCTGCAGTCATTTTCCTGTAAAGGTAGCGGTTTCTGTCAACACAAACAATGACCGTCCATTTAATTTTAACATGCTGGTAGTGGTATAATGGTCTCATGTGGGCTGTGACTCCACCTGGATTCAAACCCTGGTCTCCCAGAAGGGAAACCAAACATCTACTGCTCTGTCAAAGGGGAACCCCATCTTTCTTAATGGAGCTGTTAGGCTTTTGGGATTCAGGCAGGTTTACTCTACTATGGCAGCACCAACCAGACACTGCAAGAACTTTGTAGGAACCTACAACGCCATGCATCGGACCACAATCCCATTTAGACCCTGACACACCACGAGTAACATTTTTTGCCACGTTTTCATCACAATGTGGAAGTTCCGCCTGGGACTCCACTAAGATGGCTGATATCGTACAGTGTGTGGTCCAGATTAGTAGGTAGGTAGGTAATTAAGTAAGTAGGATAAGGGTGGGTGGTGGGTGGCTAGGTACTGTAGGTAGGACAGATCAATCGATCGATCAATCTTTATTGATCCCACGAGGGAAATTCTGTCACCATGGCAGTTACAGCAGTCATAAAAGCACAAGAACAGATAATAAAAAACACAGCAGATGAGGGGGAAAAAGCCAGCTATAAAAAAAGGATAAAGAGAACCAAAAAAGAAAGTCATAGCGTGGGCAAGAGCCACATTAGTAATTAGTTGTGTGTTTTACGTAGACTGGCGGAGATTTTCCAGCAACAACTGAGTGAGCGCTGGACACGGAATGCATTGGGGAAACCGAGGCTGAGTATGTAGCGAGGCCATCTGGGAATTGGAAGATCGGCAGTTTGAGAAAATACATTTCGCTTCCCCTGGGGACCAGTAAATAATCCCTTTCCCAGTTTTCACCCATTTTTCTCCTTCTAGAATTCAGGCAAAAAAGAAAAACTGAATAAATTGCCCTTTATATGTATGAACACATTTTAACCAATGAAACCCTATACTTCGTTGACCGATGTCCCCCGGGGTCTATACTCCTTGATTTTTCCCTCTACGCCAAATTTCTTTGATGGAATTAGCAGATCTACGAAAGAGATTTGACTAAGAATAGGGACACTAGGGTTCATGTTTTTAATTAAGACTGAGGAACATCAGGAACTGTTCGATTATGTAATGGATCTTGTTTCACTTTAACACAAAAAGTAATCTTTTATAAGGTGCAATATTTTGTGCTCTACCATCATGTGATTCAAAAAGTGCTTCACACAAAATCCACAATAGTGCTGCACAAACCTTTCAATCTCAACCATTGGCTGTATGTATTGTAATAATCAACACAACAGATTTGCATTCCTATCCTAACACACTGCAGAACACATCGGACATCATGTGACCTCACGTGTGACCCCTCCCCCGTCTCACAGTGTATTTGGTATGTTACATATCCTATTGTGCGTCCCGCTGTGATTGGTTGGGCTGTTTGCTGACACCTATGAAACCCTGATGTAAATGATGATGGGCAAACCAAGATGTACTCCTAGATGATGGAGTGAGAGGCTAATGCTATTATAAGGACATTAGGATGTGTGTTTTCCTGCAATCAAATTGAATCTGTCTGCTCATCTACCTTCTCTGTGTTTATTAAACTAAGAAGAGCATGACAAGGGCATGATGTACACATTCAAGTCTGATGATACAGATGATGATATCAATTGTTCAGATTAATACGTCCTTCCGCATCCTACAGTATATTATGTTTTATATGCATGTGATTGAAACTGCCTTCGTCTGTCTTTAGAGTAACTGTTTATACTTGTTGTACGACAGAGTCAAAACTAGCTGATGCATTTTGAGCCGTCGTACGATGGACTATAAATTAAGCATTATGATGGACTGAACATACTACAGCTCCCTGCCTTGTTACATTGTTCTCCAGTTGCCTGGTTACGTGTAGAGTGAACTGGAGTGATTTGCACTGTCTGGTCACACACCAACTCAGGGGGGGAAGAGAGAGAGAGAGAGAGAGAGAGAGAGAGAGAGAGAGAGAGAGAGAGAGAGAGAGAGAGAGAGAGAGAGAGAGAGAGAGAGAGAGAGAGAGAGAGAGAGAGAGAGAGAGAGAGAGAGAGAGAGAGAGAGAGAGAGAGAGAGAGAGAGAGAGAGAGAGAGAGAGAGAGAGAGAGAGAAAGAGAGAGAGAGAGAGTTCCCTGTTTACTGGCATGAAGATTTCTGACTGAGATCTACTCCTTCAATGACCTGTTTATTGATCTCCTGTATTTTCTTTCCTTGTCTGAATGCATGCTCTCCCTGGGTGAGGGACAGTGAACTCTACAGGCTGACTCACTGTTTGCTGTCAGTACAATATTGCCTAGTAGTGCTCTAATAACAGAGAGGAACAGACAAATGTCTGTGCTGCTATTCATTAGGGAGGCGTTCACGATCAAGGCCACCTCTTAACAATGGAATCGCTTTACACTGCGGCACACTATCAGAAAATAACAGGAATCAAGGTGTTCTTGTAATCAAAGCAGGCATTGTAAGCCTGCAGTAGTCCGTAGTCCTGGCAATGTGCTATGTTGAGAGGAATCGCTACAGAATGATAAAACTGTTCAAAGACACAGAACAGTTTGTAGAGTTTTTGATTCACTCTCTGCTGGGTATGATAGTTGTTGAGTGTGTGGTTGTCATTGATCAGTGTTATATGAATATATTACCTAACATTTTTAATTAGAAACATTTGTTTAGGAAAGAGAACAGAGAAGTTAACTTGCCTGTTCAGTTCTCAAACCCTGTCTGGAACTTGTTTTGTCAAATATTTGCCATTATTATCAGACATTATCTCCAGCTCAGTGGACTTGTGATTAGAGAGTTCGCCCTGAGTCTGGTTCAGTCCCTGGCTGAGTCACACCAAAGACTGAAAATGGTACCCAATGTCTGCTTTGCATACAGCATCAAGGATTGGCTTGGGGGTACAGTAAGTCCCTGTCATATACAGTACTAGCGTCATGTCCAGGGGGTGTGCATCAAGCTGCCTTACGCAATGGAAACAGGAGATCCGTTCCTGACTCATGGGACAAGGAACCATTGGTTCCCAAGGCTATACTTACTTCTTATCCAGAGTGATTTAAGGGGCATGAACCCTAGTCAACAAACCACACGGTAAGCGGTCATTCCGGTCAAGTAAACAGAGATTCCACAGCCTGGGAATCAGCCAGACAAAGAGTCAGGACAGACAGCTAATGGACATAAGAGTGTCCATTAACCTGTCAGTAGACTAAGCTAAACCTCAGGAAACAAAGTTGACAGGGCCGACATGTTTAGATAACTAAGTGTACATAAAATAAATTGCAATCGCAAATGTAAACAGAATTCAGAAATGAATACCGTAGTTACAAAGACTTTTAAGCCTAATATGTTTTTAAGCACACACACAAGGATTTGGAACTGTTGGGGTGCCAGTAAATAAATGCAAACTCCAACCCTTCCCCATTGCCAATTCAATACTGTTTATTGTTGCTATAAAAGGTCAAAGAGCATTGTAGTGGATTATGTGTGTGTGTGTGTGCGCGTGCGTGCGTGTGTCTAATCATCTACCGTATGCATTTATTTGTATCTGACAACAGTAGGGATAAACACATTTTTCAGTTTCAAAACAGTGGCTGACAGTGGTGTGTGTGTGCGCGTGCGTGCGTGCGTGCGTGCGTGCGTGCGCGCGTGTGTGCGAGAGTGCGTGTGTGCGTGCGTGTGTCTAATCATCTACCGTATGCATTTATTTGTATCTGACAACAGTAGGGATAATCACCAAATCACCAAAGTCAGGGCGTTTGACTGACCTGCTGAGACTCACTTCCCTCTCTCTGTGATAGTGGGGTGTGTGGTTTGGTGCTAGATGCAAGGCGAGTCATCCTTAATATATGCAATGTCGTACAATGGTGTGAAACTCACTCAAAATCCCTATAACCACTTTAACCCTATTGTATACTGTAATTAGGCTATACAAAAATAACCCCTTTTTGAAGTGTGAATAATTTGGAATAATTTTTTACATTTTTAACAACACAAATCTTCTCTTGCAAAACCTTTTCAGGTTTTGCGGCCAAATACATATCAATTTAGGGGTCCTTGACATGAAAATGTCTGAGAAGCACTGCCCTAAATTGGGATGTACCCGGTGTGACCCGACTTCGGATAAGCGGTTGAAGATGGATGGAGGGAGCAGACAGTGTCGTATGCAATGTGTCTCACCTGTGTCTGAGTGTCTGTTAGCCTTGCAAATCACTGTTGTCTCGCTTTGTGTCGTGGTGATGCCACACAGGAAAGTAGGGGACCCTGAAAAAGACAATCGTTTGTTTTGTTTTACAGTCTAAATGGCATGGCAAGCAGCTTGTTGACGGGCGTTTTCAATTTTTTCCTGTAAATAAATATGCTCTGTTTGTCTCTCATTTGTGAGCTCAGCTATCCATGAGTCATCCATGCAGCCTCTGGCCAATCCCTTGTCACACTTGCTTTCCCTCTATCTCTCGCTTAAGTTTATTTATTTATTTACCAGAGACAGTGCACATTAATCAACATTTCATTTCAGTTTTCCACATCAAGGTAAACGTGCCAGATTTTTCATCTGTAGTCCTTGGACACATGGATAGAGAATTATACCTTTTATTTTTTACAATTCCAAATATGACATCTTTGCATACTCTACTGACAGAGCATGTGCATGCAAATATGTACGACTAAGCATACAAATGTAAACAAGTACAAAACACTCATGTATAAACATAATATAATATGCTGATTAAAGATGGCAGGAAGTGATTCGTTTTTGGGAATGAAATGTAACTTAATTGTGTAACAGCTGGTGCAATTTTGTAGAGACCGAGAGAAGGCGATGTTTCTGTCCATTTAAAGCTGCAATACGTACCTAACCTAAATTAGAACCGGTCTCCCGAGTGGAAGACCAAACATCTATCTCTCATCCAAGATGTAATCCCTGCTTGGCATGTATCGGTTTGTCCTTCACCCTTTTATTCGCATATATGGAGAACCCTGATGTCATCAGGATGGGCATATCGGTTGAGTTGTCAGTTCTGGACAACTATTTCTCCATATTATATCCCTATATATGGGCATATTGGTCGGATCTGGGTTTTGGACAACCGCCTTTCTGTCCATCTTGACACCACGCACACATATAGAGATTTTGATCATTTATAGAAAGATTAACATACTCTACCATGCAGATTGGTTAAAATAACATATCATTTCATTAAAATACGCGGTGGTGGTGGCGAGTTATTTACAGCACTGGGGGTCCCTTTGTTAGAATCCCCGAGCACTTGAGAGATAGCAAGACATCAGGAATCTAAAAATACCATGATTGAGTGAGCAGGCGGCAGTCGCTTTTCTCCACTGGACTTTCCTGAGGCTGCATGCTGCTGTCTCAGGATGTAATATCAGACTTTTACACCAAAGGGAATCAAATCCATCTAAGGCCAGACAGTTAATTTAAACTGAGGCGGCAGAACAAGTGGGGGGATTTAATTTCAAATGACAGATATTAGAGGGCTTAATCTGTTTTGGTGAGTTAGATGTCTAAAGTACATCAAAGGACAATGAATGAAGCGGCAATGATTGTTTGCGTCTTTGTTGATTTAGGTTGAAAGCAGTCATTTAATTGTGCCTCTGAGACTATGGCTGGTCTGAATTTCTTTTTTAAAATGGGGGATTTTCACCATGTGAAATAAATGAAACTTGGCTGCAGAAATAATGATTACTGCTGTAAAAGCATAGCTATCTATGGATTAGTTGTGTTTATAGAAGGAATTGTGTAATGCTTAATTCACGATAGTGTGGCTAGCTGAAAGTCCACAACGTGCCACCCGG
The DNA here is from genome assembly GCF_963454915.1 of Gymnoscopelus microlampas. Lineage (NCBI taxonomy): Eukaryota > Metazoa > Chordata > Actinopteri > Myctophiformes > Myctophidae > Gymnoscopelus > Gymnoscopelus microlampas. The sequence goes on from NC_139952.1 coordinate 27,232,676, forward strand.
TGACACATTGTGGGCTTGTAGATTGTCCATTTTCAGCGCAGTGAGTTCAGCCTACACTGTCATTGTCCTGAATTTGCCACTGAATGCCCACAGTGGCTTGCTTGGGCATACAATGCATGCATAGTTGCATACAGTACACATACTTCCAGTTCAGCAGTGGTGGAAAAAGTACTAACATTTTCGACTTAAGTAAAAGTATCAATACTGCAATGTAATCCGGAATAAAAAATGTACTTAAAGTAAAAGTAAAAGTACAAAAGTATTGGTATCAAAATGTAATTAAAGTACCAAAAGTAGAAAGTACTCATTATGCAGAATGTCCCATTTCACAAGTTTTCAAATGTATGTAATGTATAAAAATACATAGCAGATCTACAAGCTCACAATGCGTCGCAAATCTACAAAGTAACTAGTAACTAAAGTTTCCAATAATTGTAGTGGAGTAAAAGTATATTTGCCTATCAGATGTACAGTAGTGGAGTAGAAGTAAAAGTACTGAAAATGGGAGATACTCCAGTAAAGTAAAAAATACCTCAAAATGTAGGTATTTTTAAGTACAGTACTTGAGTAAATGTACTTAGTTACTTTACACCACTGCAGTTCATTATGCATTGTGATTGTGATAAAGCATGCATGCAAATATAACTATATAAAATGGTAAATGCTGAAATGGTGCATTCATATACAGTAGCACCTTCATCCAAAGCACTTTACAATGTGCATTACATTCACCCATTCAAACATTCATCTCATTCACACTCCGACGGCAGAGGAAACCATGCAAGGCGCCAGCCTGCTCATCGGGAGCAGCTAAAATAAGGGTTCAGGAACCCTCCTGAGCCACTGCCGCCCCCACACAAAAAAACACCCAGACGATATTGTACATGCACTGTGCACATTCAGACTGCAACAGAATGCACACATACTGAACCAGGCAGAGATACCATGCCACTTCCTGTGGTTTGTGTCTTGCAGGGGGCGTGTTTCCAGTACTTACAGCAACAGTTGTGGAGACACCAGATAGGTTGGTTATTTTTGAAAACACACAATTAATTACACAACTCCTGTTCCCTATCGAACTGTCCTCCCAAACAGACATCTGGGCAGGAAAGATAACATGTTATTATAGCCGTTACTGGAAATGAACAAACCAGGAGCTGTGTGGAGGCAATCTATTAACCCATTCAATCCGGGAATGCATCATCCGTGTCACTTTAGATTTCTTTGGCTATTCAAAAATAGCAGATATACAAGCTCATAGATGAGCTTGTAGATCTGCTATTTTTGAAAAATCAACAAAACATTTTTGCAAATCTTTGAATATATATATTTTTAAAGCGAACATTTGTAACTCAAATCTTTGCTTCTGGGAGTCCCTGGAACAACATATTTTACAAATGTTCCCTTAAAAAAATATATTTAAAAAATAGCAGATCTACAAGCTCATTGCGCGGCACTCGGTGCTGCGATATGAGCTTGTATATCTGCAATTTTTGAATAGCCAAGGAAATCTAAAATGACAGAGATGCGTACCCGGATAGAATGGGTTAAAACAACAAACAGCTGGTGGTGATCAGAACAGAGTTTGCTTAGGTCTGCGTGATGTTTGTAGAAACAGATGCACCACGGTTAACAGCCCATTCAAATTCAGGTACTGTAGCAGTACACCTTGTTTGTTTGTTTTTGTTTTTTAACCACATGAACTCTAGCATACCTATTCTGGGCATGTCATAATAGACAAACATAGTGAGCACGTAGATTGTCTATTTTCGGCAACGAGATTTGGTGTAGAGGGGGAAAAAACGGAGGGGACCAATTATAGATCCCGAGGGGACTTCAGTCAGTGATGTATATTGGGTTTAAGTTGTTAATCAAGGACCTATTATTCCATTTGACGTTTACATACAGATGGCAACAGCATCTTCTAAAATGTTGCTATTTTGTAACTAAAAGGTTCAAAATAGCAAACAACATGAATGATGTTCAATGCTGATTAATGAGTCTTACATGGAGGGAAAATGTTTGTTTATCTCCTCCACTGCGAGAAGAAAATGGGTTTAATTTGAGACAATGACTAATGGTGTGTGTGTGTGTGTGTGTGTGTGTGTGTGTGTGTGTGTGTGTGTGTGTGTGTGTGTGTGTGTGTGTGTGCGCGCGCACGCTCGCGTGCGTGCGTGCGTGTGTGTGTGTTATTAATCATCGAGTGTGTGCCAATTAGGAGATTATTTAATTTCAGCATCTGTTGTGACACAACACAATGCAATCACCTAAGACCTGTGGACTGTGTGTGTGTGTGTGTGTGTGTGTGTGTGTGTGTGTGTGTGTGTGTGTGTGTGTGTGTGTGTGTGTGTGTGTGTGTGTGTGTGTGTGTGTGTGTGTGTGCGCGCGCACACACACACACATATATATACACACACACACACACACACACACATTTCTCCAACCGTAGCAGGGCAGATCATGTTGGGTTTAATAACTCACGTTCTTAAAGTCGTCATCCCCATGGATTTAATCCTACAGTATGTGGCCAAAGGAAAGAGCGCTAAAAATAGCTCACATGGCTAATATGCCTTGAGGGAATGCCTGCCAGAAGATGTTGAAGAGAAGAAAGGCAGGAGGATGGAGAGTTAAGTAGAAAAAGCACATCTGAATACAAGACGTGGTTTCATGTTCAAATAAATGTCAAAAGTCATGAGAATAAATAGCTTTGATCCGTACATATGGAAATAGGCCATACATCTTTGCTGAGGTCATAACATGTGGTCTTTGGATTACAAAAATATAATTTGACATCCCCCATTGACTTCCACTGAATCTTAAGTATAACTGGCATCAACACAAACCTTGGGACATATTTCACATCATTTAACTCTGTGGGGAGTGTTTGATTTACCTTACTGGTCAGTGGTGGAAAGCAACTAAGTACATTTATTCAAATACTGTACCATTTTGAGGTACTTTTACTCTGCTTGAGTATTTCCATTGTTGTTGTACATCAGTGGTTTACAACTTTTTCAGGGCGTGGGCCCCAACATAATCATATTTGAACTGGGGACCCCCCACACTGACAAGCACTTGGAATTGTACTGTAGGAGTTGAGACATTTTATTTGACTCGGTTCCACAGATAAAAATAGCGGATTTACAAGCTTGCGAGGCATTGTGAGCTTGTAGATCGGCTATTTTTAGGTAATAGTTGACAATTTGGCCAATGTTTGATTTTTTTCATTCTATAGTTTGTTGATTACTTTTGACGCATTAATGGTCATATTTTTGTTTCCATTTTAGCGTTAAAAAGGTCTTAAAAGTCCCCCCCACCCAAAAGAAAACATCATTGGGGGACCCCCCTGAGGATCCCGAAGAGATTTATATTATTAGGTGACACTTTACTTAAAGGGTCATTTTAGGTTGTATGTTTGATGTGTCGCTAATCACTCACCAACATACAAAGAACCTGGCGTGTGCCAGATTTTGTGAGAGAAACAAGCAACCAGCGTCATGTCGATCTGCACGAGCGGTAGCTCATGCGGGACATTCAGCGCATGTTTGAGTATCATGAGACTCTACGATGAGTAGTAGGAGAAAAAAAAAACTTTGCATCTGTTAAAATAGACGATTTTCACTCTTACACACTTCTCCCATTATGCCGCTGCAAGGGGTCTGCAGAATGGACAACAGGGGCAGATCTGGAAATATTCAACGTTCCTTTGTATGTTGGTGAGTGATTAGCGACACATCAAACATACAACCGAAAATGACCGGCACTCTCCTTTAAAGGTCGCGTCTATAATGCATTTATAATGCACTTATAAGGCTCTATAACACTTGTTATAAATGTTAATTATGCATAACGACTTATAACAAGGTTTATAAAGTATTACTGTATAAGTGCTGGTCATAATGCATTATAAGCTCAGCAGAACAGCATGTTATAACTATAACATTTATAACATGCGCTATAAAGCCTTATAAGTGCATTATAATGCATTATAAGCGCGATTATAATGCATTATAGACCCGACCTAAAGTGAAGTGTTACTAGTTAGCAGTTATAATGAAGAAATTTGAGTCAATGAGATGAAAAGATCAGACCAGACTGCCTCAAGGGTACTGTGCAAATCCAAACACACACAGCTACTATATCAGACAATCTGAACAGAGACTTCCTGAGGCCCCTAATCCAATACAACTGTGTCTAGTTAACACACACACACACACACACACACACACACACACACACACACACACACACACACACACACACACACAGTAGGGACAAAATCACAAGGCAGAACGAGTGTAGCAGGGAACGATACACTGTTTGTACTGTAGTAGAGAGATAAAAGAGGTAAGGAGGGACAAGAGAGGAACAGAGAGGAGGGGTGAAAGAGAGAGAGAGAGAGAGATTTCCAGTGTCCTATTATAGGAAAATCTCTCTCTCTCTCTTTCACTCCTCCTTTAGCTATAATAGCTAAATGATCCAACGAGAAAGAAAGAGGAGATCTTTGCTGGGTCTCAGGGTAGTTGGTGCTGTGTGACTGATAAAGAGACAGCTCTCTGGAGACGCCATTGTTCCATTCTCTCTCTCTCTCTGTGTGTGTGTGTGTGTGTGTGTGTGTGTGTGTGTGTGTGTGTGTGTGTGTGTGTGTGTGTGTGTGTGTGTGTGTGTGTGTGTGTGTGTGTGTGTGTGTGTGTGTGTGTGTGTGTGTGTGTGTGTGTGTGTGTGTGTGTGTGTTCTCTCCTCAAAGATTCAGATTCACAACCACGCACAAACACGTGTATGTTTGTGACAAATATGTTCTTGCATGTTTGTATACTGTATGTACATACATGTGTGTGTGTGTGTGTGAGGGGGGGGGGGGGCTGGAACCAAGCCAAAGTCCTTGCAGTACATTTACAGTACATTAATAGCAAGTATAAAATAAAGACAAGGCAGTGACATGTTGCCCTGGTACTTGAATAAATACTATCAACTTTTCAAGTTCTAACCACTTCCAATTATGTGAATGTCATTATACTGTTGGCAACAGTGTTAAAAAGTCTTTCAAAAATAGCCAAAATAGGCAATCTACAGCTGGTTTCGACACGCGGTAGGTACCATCGTACGATGAAGTAGAAAATAGGGCTTAAGTGGCAATTATTTTTCCCAATCATTAGAATAATTACCATTAATCTCTATAAAAACAGCTGGATGAAACTAACAAAAATGTCATAAGATCCATCATTTCTACCACGTCGTTGTCCACATGTTAGCGTTCCTTGGCCATAATCTACCCAGCCAGTGAGGAGCACGAGTCCTGTATTTCTGGATGACAATGGCCTGAATTATTTGTATGACAATTAATCAACTAAAATGTCATGATCATGACAGCCCTAGGTAGAGTTAAACACTACCACTATATGACAAGACTTGTGAAGTTGTGAAAATGACACAATATGTAATTGAATTAAAATCCTATCAGGAATGAACTCCAAAAGTGTTGGCAGCTCCGGTATGCAATGGTTGTCTTAAACCCCTTTATACTTTGTTGACTGGGGTCCCCCAGAGTATGTACTGCGTTGCAAGCTTGTAGATTGTCTATTCACTCCAAATGTTATGACATGCCCAGAGTAGGGATGCTAGGCTTCATGTGGTGAAAGGATATATGGTCTTAAGGTCAGTTATGCATGGTGTCAGAACATGTCAGATGTTAAGGTTGACATGGTTCCTCTATATGTGTGGGAGGGGTCTTATGTAAGCGTTGGATGTCACTTGAAGACAAGAACTAAAGAGACAGCTTGTCTGAGACTCCAGCCGGTAGCATTGCCCCCGCACGCACGCACGCACGCACGCACGCACGCACACGCACACGCACACGCACACACACACACACACACACACACACACACACACACACACACACACACACACACACTTGTGTGACTAATGTTATGCATCAGTGATTCTCATCCTTTTTCCTTTCAAGGACCCCCATTGATTGGGCAACAGACCCCCATTTCATACATATATATTTTGAATATCTAGGACCCATCAGTGTTGTTCTTACTCTGAGAACAACAATTCTGTATAATTTCTACACTCAGAGTTACAGAACTGTAAGGGTCCATTTGGTTCCTATTCCTAACTATCAACCCGGACCTTACATTGAGAACCAGTGTTATTATTATTATTATAAATAACACACACAAACACACACACACACACACACACACACACACACACACACACACACACACACACACACACACACACACACACACACACACACACACACACACACACACACACACACACACACACACACACACACACACACACACACAGACTAAGTTCCCATCTCTGTGTGTGATTATGCTCCTCTCTCCATAGTATCTCAAGACAGACTGTTGGCTCACACCATTTTCAAATGCTTCCACCTCTGGGAGATTATCACGTTTTATCAGACCATTGAATGGGCGTAATCAGGAGCTACTGACCTACTTGGAGGCGGAGCAGTCCCCACAACAATATTTACGATTCTGTGCCTATCGGTACATAACTCCAACGGCGCTGAGTAGGCTCAGGTGAATGTCGCACCGTTTTGGACGGCAACTCGTCGATTTAGCTCCCTCGGTGGTCCTTCACGGGGCTCAAGTTCGCCTGAGACTGCGCACCTCCGTCATGGTCCGAAACCAAAACCGAACTATTTAAGTCATCTCCGTTGGCAGGTCAGTATGTCTTGAATAACACCCAATGAATGGTCTGATAAATCGCGGGTAGGTAAGTAGGTCACCTACTTCGCCCATTCAATGGTCTAATAAAAGGTGATAATGTCCCATTCAATGCATTGATAGCATCCGAATCAGGTGTCCACCTGGCATTCTGTACATCGGAAGCGCTGAAAATGATTACAGTAGTTAATAAAGCACATTTTTGCAACTCTGTAGCATTTGAAGATTGTGGAGATGTTGTCTAGCTTGAGAGACTACTCTCTCCAAGTCTGTCCACAGATTGATGCATGGAAATATTAATAAACAATCATAATCTTCCTCAGAATCCAGCAGAGACCAAATACAAATCAGGAAATTCTTAGAATCAGTGTTGTTTGCTATCCCATTTTAGTTTTACAGTTTAACTGTGAAAGACTCAAAGCACATTGAACTAATTAAGCTCAAAATACATGTACTGTACTGTAACTTTTGGCCTTCTATATCACTGTCGCAGGATAAAAAAGTAAAACAAATTGAAACAGACTCTATTTTTACTTTCTTGTTATCTTTTTGCCAGCCATAACTCGGAATAACAAGCATTTCCATGCCAGCAGGTTTGGTTTTAGGTATGTTATCAGCCCCTATTTTTCATGAATACTTGTGCAAATTAATGGGAATGAAAGAAAAAGGAAGGTGGGAGGAGGTTTATGAACTTTTATGTCCTCCTACTGCAGCTGGAATGAGAAACAGGTCATAGAACTGTGATTTATTTTAGAGAGTCATCTGGTTCTGCGATCGATAACCGAGTTGTCTACCCATCCTGAATCTTCCTTTTAATGCCAAAGCAAAGCTTGAGAGTGTGGAGCAAGGCAGAGAGTTACACAGTAAAATCTAACTCAGAGAATGAGGAACCAAATGGACCCTTACAGGTCCATTATATCTTAATTTAATTGGTTCTCATTAATGCTTATCATAAGATGGCACCATTTCTGTCTACTCACTCGGCATCTCAGAAGTGGGCTGTGGATAGATCAGAACTGTGCAATGACATCACTGGTGGGGATTCCAAGCTAATGAAACTACAGCCTTTCTCTTCCTTGAAATTACCACAGACAATGTGATCAGTAGGCAAGTTTTCTAACTATCCACAGTTCAACTCTGAGACACAGAGTGTGTAGAGAGAAATGGTACTGACTTATAAAGAGCATTAGTGAGTGAGTGCATATACTGTACTGTATGTAGAGAAAAAAAGGTGAAATGTTCCTTTAACAGTGAGGATTAACTGGAGCGTACATGCAGCAGTGGGGGGTTGGAAGCGTGAGCCTTCAGTGAGTGTTTTCTATCCTGTGCAGCGTACTGGAGAGCGGGCTTTGACTTAATGAGGGCTGCGTGATTCACGCTGTGCTATGCATGGTTCTGGTTCAGCAGTGATTGACCCGGACCCTCAAGAGGATGAGATACTTGGCCTCTTATCTGCCAATGCATGCATTACTTTTACATCATGGAGCTTGGTCATATGAATATCAATTACGACAATACCAGAGTGGTTTAGAGAGAGTGGTGATAACTGTTCACTCCAATGGACCAATTATTTTACGGCTATAGTCGATCATGGAGCCTCTCACTACTTTCTGGAAGTTAGCAGCAAACACAAGCAGCACAGTAGATTTAGAGCCCTGGGGGACCCCAGTCAATTACCGCAAATACAGTAGATACTGTACTTTAGGGTTTAAGTGGTTAAAGAATCAGATATTATCACCACATCTGAATCAATTTAACGTGTAACAGGGACTATTTAACGTGTAACAGGGACTATCTCTCTAAACTATAAAGCACATTGAGCTACAGCCTATGTATTAAAGGTGCTATACAATTCAAGTGTATTATTAGCGTCATTTTTGTAAGTCTTCTGTGTCTTCCATTGCCAGTGGAGTTGGAGTCAGAGAATGCTCAGAGGGTTCCGGGAGCGGGGCCGCCTGGGGCCCCACCCCCTCAGGTCAAGCTGAAGGAGAGACAGAAGTTCTTTGAGGAGGCCTTCCAGCAAGACATGGAACAGTACCTGTCTACAGGCTACCTGCAGATCGCTGAGAGGAGAGGTGAGAGCTTTAACTAGTACAGGTTAAGAACCTGTTTGTTGCCATCCAAACACAAAAAGAGCTTGAAATGGAATGTTTCTTGCAGCCTGTGATGTGTCTGCACCTACCCAACAACCCCTTACCAAGCATTAACCTGAAATATTCAAACCTGGGATTCCATATCAGACAATTGAGCTGTGATAGCTTTCTCAAGTAGGGCTCCACCACACACTCCCAAGTGCCTGTCACTAAAACACACAAGTAGAGCCATTACTTTGAAAAATGCCACTAGGCCATATAAATGTAGACTTCCAGCGGGATTGTAATAGAATTGCACAGCAGTTTACCTTGTGCATTACTGCCAAAAACCCAGTGCTAAAATACCCGTAGGACACACTGAAATGAGGGAGGGAATGAGATATGCGGCCTGCTCTGAAAGATCTATGAGACTCCATTGGCCCAGCTGTTTGTAATGTGATTTTTTCCCCCGTCTGTTACTTGTCTATCCCTTAATCCACTGGAAACGCTTGTTAGAGGGGATGGGGGGGTGGATAGAGAGGAGGAAAAAGGAGATGGGGAGGGAAAGAGCTAGATTCTAGAGGCTACAGCAGTGATTCAAGGACCCCCCGTTTGAAATGCATTAGGCCAAAGACCCCCATTTGACATGATTTTTATCTAGCTGGGACCCCAATCTACACTGTAAAATCCACAGTGTTAATTTACATAAGGGTCCTTTTGCTTCCTAAATATCAAATCAATATCACTCAGGGTCTATGTTGAGAACCAATGGGTCACACTATGTTTAAAGGATACCTAGCTATACGCACATAGACTGTGAGTGCTGTGTTTAAAAAACATAACGATGTTCTTAATTTTAAGAATTTGTTGTGCGAATTCTACTTCTTCACCTTACCTGTGAATTGTTCTCCATGAATAGATAGGCTTACTGTGGCTTGACATGTAGCAAACACACTTCACGTGGAATGTGTTGGCTGCTGTGCAAATACAATTATGTAACAAAAAAAACATTATTACCAGCAACGTTACTACCAGTGGTGAGACTGGTGAGACGATATTTTACTAGGAGAGAAAATAACATCTGGAAATGAGGCTATTATGTGAGACACCCTGAGTCTGATTTGACTTCATGACACAAATCTGCATACAAGATCACTGCTAAAACAAACAGTATGCAACAGTGTGAGATATAGAGATGGAAGGAGAGACAGGCAAAGAGGAGAAAAGAGGTCCTTTAAAGGGCTGAGGTCATTTCCTCTGCCTCCGGGTTCTGATGGGAAAACCATAGATATACCTGTATAAACATAGATACCGCCGTGCCTCCTAATGTATGCATTCCCCACGTACTGTATGTCTATTGAATCAGGAGGTCTCTCAACAATTAATAATAATCATAACTCGCTGAATTATTTGGGAAAACTAAAAACATCCTTATTTGGTTCTGTCCTGCTTTGTTTCAAATGCCAACGCTGACCCCGCAGGTACAAAGGGCTAACGACAAAGTTTGGAGCTTTTGTCTCTCAATCTCTCTCTTTTGGTCATCTGTCCATCTTACCCCCAAATCACCCCCTCACCTGCTCCTTGATGCAGAGAGAGAGCGAGAGAGAGAGCGAGAGAGTGAGAGAGATGGGTGAGGTTTGTGAGTGCCATGAACCAGTGAGGTACAAGAAGTCTCAAGGGTGTGTGTGTGTGTGTGTGTGTGTGTGTGTGTGTGTGTGTGTGTGTGTGTGTGTGTGTGTGTGTGTGTGTGTGTGTGTGTGCCAGCATCCATTTCCCTTTAGATCTGTGTGTGCACGAAAATAATGCCCAGTTTTTAAGCGATACTGAAGCATCCTCCTCTAAAGAGAACAGTTGGTAATTGGTGTAGATATATTGAAATGTATGAGAGGGTACATGTATACTGAGAAGACGTTGGTGATCCTTAGACTCCAGGTCCCCCAGTATGTCACACAATAAGACCCCAGGTCCCCCAGTATGTCACACAATAAGACCCCAGGTCCCCCAGTATGTCACACAATAAGACCCCAGGTCCCCCAGTATGTCACACAATAAGACCCCAGGTCCCCCAGTATGTCACACAATAAGACCCCAGGTCCCCCAGTATGTCACACAATAAGACCCCAGGTCCCCCAGTATGTCACAGAATAAGACCCAAGGTCATGACATGAAACATTCACCATTCTGGCTCGTGTGCATGAGTGTTGGTGTGTGTCCAGCAGACAGTGTCACGATGCTGGTTGATTTGTATGTGAATGTGTTCATCAGTTTCACGCGTTCAGGTATGTGTGTGTTTGTTTGCAATCAATGTGTGTAGAGTTGGTCTGTTCATGTGCCTCCAATATGTCAATTTTGTACCATCAATGAGTGGAAGAGACAGAAACATGGATGTGATTTCTAAAGGTTTCCGCGTATTATATCAAACAGCTAGCTCCTGTGTGTGTGTGTGTGTGTGTGTGTGTGTGTGTGTGTGTGTGTGTGTGTGTGTGTGTGTGTGTGTGTGTGTGTGTGTGTCCATGGTGAATAACATTCCCCTCTCTCTTTCTTTACTCTCTTCTGCTCTCCTACCCTGTGCTGCCCTCTTCTGCTCTCCTCATATCCGTGAGGTATGGTAGCCAACGGTGTCACCTCCCCCTGCTGTGTGCCAGCCAATCATCTCCTTCCTTGCTCATGTGTTGGCATCACCCCGCACTCTGCCTGGCTGTGTTTGACGCATGCAGCACCAGCCTCATTGTAGAGGTGGTGACTCAAGACTGGAGACTAGTAAACTAGAGCCTAATACACTAGTGTACTACAGTCTAGTACACTAGTGTACACTGGAGCCTAGTACACTAGTGTTATGTGCTAGTGTACACTAAAGCATAGTACACCAGTACATTCTAGTACACTGGAGCCTAGTGTACTTCTATACACTAGCCATAGTGCATTAGTTTATACTTTGTCACATGCTGATAATAGCCAGTCTATAAGCTCACAGTCACAACAGGTTACGCCGCTTGTAGATCTGCTATTTTTGGCACACAACAGAGTATATTATAAGCTTTATTGATGTTGAGTGTATATATGCGTGTTAGATTGCAATACACATGCTTGTAGCATACACTAGCGGTAACTTTGTTTTCTTTGCATGGCGCAGTGTGCTACATCTATACTAACGCTTTGCATTGGGCAGTGAGCTAGAGTTAGCCAGCCTCTCCGTTGATTCATCTATGGTGGATTTCATATTTATAGATGAATGGGTTAAAACACGTGGTATAACCTACATGTTACATGACAACCGTGACAACTTTAAAACAGAAAAACTGAGTCTGCACACTGTATCATGCTCACATGGATATTCTATTACCACTAAAGGTGACGTTTCAAGCGTTTACTGTAACTCTTCCTCAGATGCTCGAAACAACTTTGGTACCAATACATAATCCATGGCAGCATGATCCAGTGTGCAGACTCTATTTGTTCTGTTTCCACGTGTTCTTCTGTCCAGCGCTTGGTATTTTATCCTTTGGATTTGCATGCCTTTTTAGACTTTTAATCAAGATAACTTTAACTCACCTGCCTGATGTGTTTTACTAGTACCTTTCCTGTTTAAGGATAGGCAATAAAAACAGTTGTTACTGGGCTATCTTGGGTAATTTTGATGGTCAAGCACAGGCTTTCTCAAAAAGAACTCTAGACTAAGTTAACCTTTACAACATTGTTCCTAAATGGAGGAAAGATGAACCTAGTTTAAACAAAGCCCTGTCACAGCAACATAGCTTTGAGTTTGCATTGTACCCCAGGGCCATTCTGCAGGGAAATATGAACCCAGTGTTTGAGATGGTTCACACATGGGCAACAAAACAAATGCTCTTAATAATGAAATCAAAACCAAGAGCCAGCCATTTTACAAGTCTTGTAAGTCTTGCTATTTTAGACTGTTGATAGTAATACTGTCGAAACAGTCTAGTTTCTTACACACTGCCATGTCAATTCTTGTAAACTTGTAAACCTAAAGAACACTTGCTGAATAACAAGCCAAAAATAAAACAGCTTACCCATCTAACATTTCTCACTCTCCATTTGCTTTTTTGCTTGGTGTTTGTTGGAAGTGTGGGAAACCAAACAAACAAAATCACTTCCTGTATTCAGCCACCTACCGCTGAACTCTGGGTCCTGTAGTCTCGCATGAACCAATCATCTTTGTCCTCCTGTGTGCTGTCGTGTCCAGAGCCAATAGGCAGCATGTCATCCATGGAGGTGAACGTGGACATGCTGGAGCAGATGGATCTGATGGACATGTCTGACCATGAGGCCCTGGACGTCTTCCTGCATTCTGGAGGAGAAGATAACAGCGCCGCCTCACCTGTAATGGGTAGGATGCACACGCACGCACGCACGCACACACACACATACAGTATAAGTCATTGAACTTATTGCACACAGGCTTAAGTACACGCTCTTATCAAAGTAAAAAATGTGTATACACATGAAAGTGTTATTGATACACTAGTGTCGTTGAGATGAGATGTTTCATTAGCCTAGTAAGTCTACTGTACATGGTGCATTATATCTGAGATGGATGAAATGTCCCTGTTTCACTTTCAACAAGAAATGTATATAACAGCATCTTTAGAAACTAAAAGCATTCCAGGATGAGTAAATCACTCAGCATGCATGATGGTATGCAAATCTAAGTCAAGCCTTTTTTACATGATCATTAATGAGGAGTTAAAGACTTCTCTAGAGAGATAACAAATAAATAATGAATAATGCAACTGTCTTTTATTTTAAAGAGGGGGAATGACAAAGTTCCCCATTGACTTACAATTTGAACCAGGCAGGCTACAAACAAATACAAAACATGTTTTATGCTGTTGTTATATTTTTAACTGAAGACACCATGCAACTTTAAACTACAAGTGTCTTGGGGTGCTACAGTAGCTTACTGGATAGTGTGTCAAGTTCAACCACGTTAACCCTGCAAGGCCCAGTGTGATCGCACGATCACATGTATGTTTTGTAAAGAAATGAGTTTAAATCATTTTTCTTTTCTGTTATTTTTTATTTTTTTCACCTCTAAATCCTCATTGGGTCCTATTGTTTAGTCTTACAATGCCATTGGCCAGGATATTTGCATATAAATACCCCCCACAGAGCCAGGAATCATCACAACTTGAAAAGAATCTGGGCCTTGCAGGGTTAATGCAATGTCTACGGTTCGATTTTGGTTGGAGACTTGTCATGTATGTATTTCCCCCTCTGTACCTTTGGTTTTCTGTGTCCTTCCTACTCTCGAAAAGGAGGCTAATGATGTGACTAGGGGTTAAGTTTGTAAACCAACTGAGGGCTTTTGGCTTTCCCCTTCATATCTATTTATATACTATAATTCACAGAGTCTGTCACACAAAACTTGTCCCTGGCATCGAATCTACAAGCTCACAATGCGTCGCAATGCGACGCTTTGTGACCACTGCCTAAAACAAATAACCCCATAAAAAAGAAAATGACCTGTGTCTTACCTCTCCATCCAGGTCCAGACGTGGAGTCGTTCACCACTGAGATCAGCCTGCAGGTCCCCACCCAGGCAGAGTGGCGTCACAAGCTCTCGTCCCTCTCCTCGACCTGCACCGACTCAGCCAGCCAGGACACCGACGCCGGGGAGGAAGAGGAGGACGATGAGGACGAGGCAAAGAGGGAGGGAGCTGGGGGAGTGAGGAGGGGGGGGGACCCCGTGGTGGTGACCCTGGACGACGAGGAGGTGCACCCCGACACGGCACTGGTGGACGGAGCGGAGCGGGTGGAGCAGACCCACAAAGACTGTGAGGAGAGTGGGTCATAAGGTTTCAACTGAGATGGATTGGACCGGACTAGATGTGCACAAACCCACAAAATGCACATACGTACGCTCACAAACATACAAAAAAACAACAGCCAACTAAACAAACCCAAGGTTCAAATCTTTACATAATCCACAGTAAATTTCATAATTCCATAATAAATCAAACAGGGATTGCCGATCTGTGGTTGGGCAGAATATACTGTACGAAAGGGAATGGTTTTAAAATGGATTAATTAACCACTGCCAAACGTGTTTATATGCACATGTTCCAGTAGTATTCAGAATACTTTAGTATTCCATTTTATGAATTTGTGTATATCCTGTTTACAAGCCAGGTTAAGCTAAAATTCTGACTTTTAGAAATAAGTTTAGTTTAGATAATGAGGTTTGTGTACTTCCAAGGACATTTTACTGGTGCAATCTGATCAAATCCCATTTCTATAGCACAATTCAGAGTATTCCATTTGCTAAAATAAGAATCTTTATGATATACACTAAAGGCTTATATTATACAGCGTATCCCCAAACTTTGCTTGACTTGAATGGGCTAATGTCCAGAATTCTGTGTCTATGTGCAGTTCCTCACTAAGGTAGTCCATGCACTGTTCAAAATGCAACATGGATGAAATTAAGCTTTTGGTAAGCTGGGTTCAGTTCTGCTTGGCATGTTCACCTGACAAATTACATATCAGACCAAGATCAATGTAACAAATTTCACACTGAGACGGATAATCACACAATGACTATGTGACAGACAAATAATCAAAGGAGTTACCTTGCCAGTCCCTGGACAATGGACATGATTCAGGTGAACTTCATCCTTTGGAGTGAGGACCAAATCCATGTTTTGGACTGTGTGCGTGTCGTGTGCACTGGAAAATACCCAGAAGGGTAGAAGAAACGGGTTTAAACTGACAACAGTAGTAACATTGAAAGTTTCAACCACCAACCCAATTAATGTATGGTGTTTATTGTTTCATATAGCTAGCTATGTCCAGATATGGCGGGGGAAACGATATTGGTAGAAATTATTTTGTGATGGGCTTCTCTCATCCCGACCCCTTCTATCGTTGGCTGACAACTTACTCTAAACTGGTTGATACAGTAACTAATGTAGTTTAATAGCCTATGTGTCAGCTAAGCTTACACAATATAGGCTTATGCAATGATATGGGATGAAACTGTCTATTTTCTAAGGGGAAAAGGTGAATATTGTTGTGGTCGGTGTGACAGCATTCTCTCCCCAAAACAGCAGCCTCAAATTCCTCCCAACATGTTGGTTGACTTTAACGTTAATAAACGTCGCCCCCCCATGTGCGTTTTGGTTTTGTTTTCATAAGTGGGCTAGCCTGCATACCTTGTTACAGAATGAAAACCGAATACAAGAGAGGAATTGGGGAGAGAATTGGGGACATTAAAGTGTCTGTGGGCTTACCTTTTTGATGTGAAAATGCACCCGGAGGTCCAGGTGTTGCCCGCCGAAAGTAATCAGTTTGCTATTTTTAGCCTCTATGTTTTTAGCACGTGACGTCATTTGACCACCAGCGCCAGGAGGCGCTCTTGGGGCCAATTGTACGTTTTTGAATAGACCAATTATTTGTTTACCAACATTGAGACTGGACGCACAGGTGATTGTTTCACGCAATCAATTCCCAACCCGTTGTTTCAGGGTGCGCTGGTTTCAGCACACCCCCTAACCTCCTCTTGTGTGTTGGCTAGTGAAGCGCGTCTTAGCGAGACCTGCGCATACTGGTTGCATGCAGCTGGTTCTTATCAGTGTGACGTCGTCTGTTAAGGGGTCCTCTCTCTTAATTAATTAATCAATCAATCAGGCTAATGAATCTAGCAACAAGATTGCTAAGTTAGTTGGCAAATAGCAACAGGAGCTGACTAGCCTGTGATGTACCTTCCCAGTGACAACTCTGTACCAGTATTTCCCAATACCATCGTTTAGTCTCACAATTTTCAAATGCTTCCATCATACTGTCATACTGTGACACGGCTTCGGGCTTCCATTTTGTCTTTGCAGTTGTGTAAATGTGTCCTACTGTAAATCAAATTAGTTGAAGCAAATATAGCTTGATGCTTATCAGAAATGGAAATTTCAAAAATATATGTTTAAAAAACAGATTGGGGAATAGTTGTCTGGCCATGTGAGACTAGTCTTCCAGTGGTGTCCTAGTCTCCTGTTCTGAGTCCCTGTTACCATGTTGTTCCGGTGTACTTCCTGTTACTTTGTCATGGGATACTTCAGTAAAGAGTTTCCGCTACCCGTGTCCACGAGTCTGCATTTGTACCTTACCCTTGCCTTGTGACAAGGGAGAGGGAGGGTAATGTACAGATGAGTAGAGCATAGTTCTGGAGAAGTGGAGAGCTTTTATTGTCCAGGGAGACAGTCAAAGTTAAACATTGGGGTTTAATACTCCGTCTCTCAGGCTAGAATCCAGAGCAGGAGTAAGCAGTGATATGATGGGATGCTGTGGTTTTCTGAGGCTGTGCTGGGACCCAAAAGAATCAAAGGCTCAGAAAAAATGATGAGCTGCATTTGGAGCAGAAAATACTGAATGAGGATTCCTTGACAGTGTTTTCGGAAAAGCATCATTTGCCAACTGTTTAGTAGTCAAAAGGAGAAGTCAGACACTGCTTGCATGCAGCTAACAGTATGGGGTTGACATTGACAAGCAGCATGTACATTACTAAAATATGTTTTGATTATTCTACAATCAACCGTTTTTTTTCTTCTTCTGATGAACAGGTTCATCAGATACTCCTTCAGAACATTGATCGGCTCAGCTGCTCGACAATAAATCAAAATGATACAACCTGAACCCTCCATCCTAGCCTACAACTGTATTGCATTGGCCTATCAACCGGTTTTCAGAATTAACCAAAGCAGTAGCATGTGCATCTTTAGATTACTGCAAATAAACCATTAACATTAGGAAAACAAGCTTAAACACTGAAAATGTACACACACACACACATATATACATACACACTTTTTAAATAATTAACTATTCTGACCCACCCCTAATGCATACACAACCAAAAATGTTCCTCAAATATACGTATCTGAAGAGCGTTTACATTTTTACAAATGTATATGATATATTCTACTTACTCAATATGGGAAGAATATGGGGATCTACAGAAACTACAATGCTATGGCCTCTAATGGTTGTTTGTCAACGTGTCAATCCATCCGGACAAAGCGACACACACACTGGTTGGAAAGAAATGACAGTGAATTGTCAGTAAGTTTTTATTAAACCTTAAGTACAAACTGGAAAAGTAAAAAACTGTCAATATAACCAACAAGAGACTCTCTTTCCGAGTGGAGGGAAAGGCCGAGACGCAGCACTAATAAATTAAGTTGCCAGAAACCCCACTGTGAGCAAACAGTTCATACTGTAGAAAAAGGGCAAAAGAAGAAAAACTAAACAAAAAACGAAAAAATAACTGCAAAATGAGAAAGAAAAAAGAAGTCCTGTAAGGATAACATACATTGTAAGGGTATGGACACACCGGAGTTTGATTCTGCCAACGCTTTTCAATGGTAACGGAGAGTTTTGTTGCCATTGCCCGGCTTTCCGCTCCATTCCCATTGAAAAGCATTGGCAGAATCCGCCGCATACGCATAATCAAACTCTGGTGTGTCCATACCCCAAGGCCATAAAAACTTGACAACCACTTTTTTTTTTTTTTTTTTAATGTTGAAAACACCCAACTCAGTATTTTCATTAAATAGTCCTAAAACAGTTCAGTCTTGTGTGAGGGACGACAATCAACAAACTCGATTATAGGATTTTAATCTTGACAGTCACCACTGGCAAGCTCAGTGCAACATGAGTAGCTACTACATTTTTGTTGAATGTTCAGAAATGAAAATGTAAAAACCCATTTTTTTTGTGAACATCTCTTTTTTTCCCTTTTCTTTATAAAAGTAAAGCTAAACAAACAAAACTAGGCTTGGGGGGGCAGGGGTGGGGGGGTTGCTACTCCATATCTTCTTTCTTAGTGATATAAGCAGCACTTAAAATTTATTTATACACGTTTACCAGAGCAACCCTGTA
This sequence comes from Gymnoscopelus microlampas, assembly GCF_963454915.1. Taxonomy (NCBI): domain Eukaryota; kingdom Metazoa; phylum Chordata; class Actinopteri; order Myctophiformes; family Myctophidae; genus Gymnoscopelus; species Gymnoscopelus microlampas. The sequence goes on from NC_139952.1 coordinate 27,251,349, forward strand.
AGCATCAAACTCACATGGATGAAGAAAGGTAATGTAAGGCTGTTTCTTCATCAAGGACTCCCCTCCATAACTCCATTCCACTCTTTTCCTTCCTCTTTCCTTTCCTTCCTTCACCCCAGAAAAAAAGGCTCAAGTATTTAAAGAAATTTACAGGATTATTTACAAAAAAATCAACGTTTTGTTTGTGTTGGACTTTTTCTGTCTCTAAAACCACTCATAATACATCCGGAAAAGGGAAGAAAATGCAAAAAAGAAGAAAAAAATGCAATAAAGGGCCAAAAACAAAGAAAAGAACTTGGATTTTTTGTATTTCACATTTTACACTCTTTGACTAGTGGCTCTACTCAAGATAGCACATCAGATAAAAAAAAAGGTCAAAAAAACACAAAATAATAATATTATAATAATATAATAATTAATGTTTACTGGTACAGATGAAACAAGAGGACTGGAAGAATGGAATGTTAACACGATTGCACATCTAGAACCGGAAAAAACCTCACGGCCTTTCCGCCCTGTGGGACGGGGGCGCTCCAGCAAGCAGCTAACAGCTAGCAGCTAGCAGCTAACATCTAGCACGGGCAGCTAGCAGCTAATATCTAGCAAGAGCAGCTAGCAGCTAGCTGGTACTAACCCCCCAGATTCTTTTTCGTATTGTTATACAGTAATTATAACCAACAGCACCAAAACAATGGACCTCCTCGCTTTATAATCAGGCACAGGTTTCACTCGCAAGCGAAAGAGGGATCCCTCCATATTAACCAGGAAGTGAGGTGAGCAGCTGTAGCTCCGCCCCTCTCACATCCACCAAGAAAAAGAAACATCATTAACGACAAATAAAGTACACAGAAGACTTCTTACAAAAAAAACTATCAACAAAACCAAAGCTAGAATTCAAAATAGAACTTAAAAAAAGCCAGCCAATAATAAACCAACATCATTGTCTGTCTTTCAAGTTTTTACCTCGCATCGCCAGCCCCTGTATTTTCTCTCTTTTTAAAAATTGCAGGAGCCGCATCAATCAAGAAAGTAAAACATAAAAAATATTACTCCTCTTCCTCTGATCAAAGGACAGAGAGGAACTTTGGGTAACTACTCGTTCATTTAAAATTTTATAGAAAATAGTCAAAAGAAAGAGCTAAACCAAAAAAAATCACCTCCTTGTCATTCGTCCCATGTTCACAGTTGAGTGATGTGTGATCGGGAGGAGGGGGAGGCGGAGGATGGGCGGTGCAGTCTAGGGGCCAAAGGGGCGGGCTGGGCAAGATAATAGGATTCCAATGTTAACTATTTCAGTTTAAGGACTTAAGGGCTCATCAAGTCTACCTGTGTGACGTTTACAGTTTAATGCTTAAGATGGACGACTTTACGACAATAAAAAAAAGGTACACACAAGATCAACTAAAAGTCTCAAATCATCCAAAAATAAAAACAAATTCTTCTTTCACGCTAGTGCAAAAAAGACATCTTGCTTTTCATTTCTTTTTGTGTTGTCTCTTCTTTCTTTCTTAGAAACAAGCATGTCATTACTAAGGGGGGAGGGTGAATAAAGTGGGGATATATTTTTTGGGTGAAGCAGGCGGACATAAAAGCTTGGTAACAATTTGTTTCTTTCTTTCTTAAATGGGAGGAGGTGTCAGTCAGGTTGATAGTGATTCTAGTGAAATAAAAACAAGAACATGGTGGGTGGGGTTTTCGTGGGCAGGGGGGGCACAGGGTGGCGAGGTGGTGGAGGCATCATGTCCCCTCAGGACACTGCCGCCGTCTTGGGCAAGTGGGTCGAGGACAGGCGTGATAGGGACACTTCCACGGTGGCGCGTTTGCGGGGTCCTCGTTTGGCTGGCGAGGGCTTGACGGGGCTGGGGGCATGAATGGGGTCCCCAACCCCTCCTCCAACTGCTCCTTTCTTCACCATGGCCCTACCGCACACCTGGTTCACCAAACTGTTGATTTGCTCCTGATAGGAGAGAAGAGATTTTCAAGAGAAATTCAACTATTTTCCCATTTAATTCATATTATTAATCTCATTCATCTTTATATTATTAATCCCCATGAGGGCCCAAGAAGACTGCTAGTCCCATTTTCAATTATGAGCACAGATCAGAAACCCAGCTAATGACTCCCCCATCTGGAGGAAGAGGGGATATGATGCTATGAACACAGTAGCGGTGGCCTACAGTACCTCATCGTATCGGTACATCATCTTGAGGCCTCTGCAGGATTTGTGGTTCTCCACGTAGCGCAGGGCACACTCCAAACAGAAGACCACGTTGTCCGTCTCCTGGACCACCTGCAGAGACAGAAACCAACAGGTCATCAATCTCCCCTGGGTGATCTCTAGTTACACACACACAGTAGGAAGGCTGAAGGAGCCAACAGAGTAGGGGAGGAAAGTTCAGATGATCTGATTCCAGGTCAGTGGGAGTGCAGATGGTGCTGGGTCTTCTCAGAGAGGTGTAGGGATAGATCAAATTACTTATCAACTTTGATGAGACATGTCTTTCAAGTATATGACCTAATACAAGTACATACACATGAATTACACATCCATGGCAGCTTATGTTGTTTGCATTCAACCACATGAATCCTATTCTAGGCTTGTCATAATAGGCTAACATTCAGCGGAAATAGTCTAACATTTCTGTGAATGTTCCACAAGGTCGGTTGTGAAGTTATGGGCTTGTAGATCAGCTTTAGCATAGAGGTAAAAAGGAGAGAAGACCTCTGGGGGAGCCTGGGAAATTAAGACTATAGGGTTTGAAATTATAAAATTGAGAAAACCATCCGTCCTTCTGTCCTCAGCCTATTTTTCTCCCAAGTGATTTGACCAGTTGATCTGAAATTGCACATGCATTGCAATTGCACGTAGTTGGGGTGCACACATCCCCAGGTATGGACTAGTTGCTTACAAATCATAAAACAAATATAAATATATAATTATAAAGTCATCCAATACTTTTCACAAGCTGTTCCCAGTATATCCATACTAACAGGATAGCACTTTATTAATGCCCCAGAAGGGAAATTCAGGGAGTTAGAGTAGAAAATAGTAAAAGAGTACACAACAATAAACCATACAACAATAAACAATAGGGGCCATGCACACAGAGAAAATGTTTTTTTGAGCGACGGAGTGCTTTGGATACCACGTCTAGAGATGCCTCTGCTCAGTGATTGTTCAGTGTCTCTCCAATCCTCTGCATAGGAAGGTGTCACTGATGAGCAGCGCTCTCCTCTCCCAAAAGTTTAACCATTTTCTGCTCGAGGCACTCAAGAGCATTCCCCAGAAAAACGAAGGACACAGAGAGCGCTGAAACGCTTGGCACTAGGAAGAGCGCTCCAGCGCGTCTTTACTATTAGAAATGCATGTCAGAAAAGAGCTGGCACTTTAAAAAAGAAAAAAAGCATTCTGTGAACACAGCCCCATAAACTACTTACTCACTGACACATACACTTGCAAGTATTAAGAGTTCATGCTTACTCTGTTTATTTCTATCTTGCAATTGTAGGTCGCTCTGGATAAGAGCGACCTACAAGCGTCTGCTAAATGCCTAAAGTGTAATTGTAAGCGTGCGCGCGCACACGCTCGCACGCACACACACACACACACACACACACACACACAGCCCAGCATGCCTCACCATAGATAGGTAACATAGATGCTGGCAGGTCTGACAGCGTCTCTCTGATGACTCCAGTGCCAGCCACTTGCCCCGGGGTTTCTTGCGTCCCTCTACGGGCCCCAGGCTCCCATCGTGGGTCCCATAGCGGGCAGATGACAGAAGACCCGCCTCGAACAGTTCTTGCCGCTGACGCATCTCTATGTTCCTATTGGATGAGGGCAAAGTTAGTGAAGGCAGGAAAATAATGATGTTACGATGATTGATGGATTGAGACTCAGTCCATCAGTCATCGTATTTTTAGGACCTTCCTACGTGAAAGCCCCTGTACCCAGACACTGTGTCCTCCCAACAGTGGCCGTCACCTTTGAGTGTGACTGATCATAGCAGTGATTCTCAACCTGTGGGCCATGAGGGTCTTGCATGTGGACCCCCAAATACATTGAATTTCTTGAAAAGGGTGTTTTCATAGTGATACCAATAATGAGCAGTTAAAGTATACTATGTTAGTTCCACTGATCCAAGCTGGAACATAATCGAATCGATTTATTAATCATAACATGCTCTGAACATGCACGCGGCCCACGCATCTAGCTACTTCACACGGAAATAGGCTGCCGTGTTAACACTCACGTGTCTAAGTGGTCAGCCTGACCGATTTTGAGATTGTGAAGTCGATTATCTTTGCTCATGAAGCTCTCAGAAGGTTCCCCTTCCATGACCTTTCCTAAATATTCAATTCAAATCATCTCCTTTTTTTTCTCCATCTGAAACGTTTTCTAAATATGAAATTAGGCATCATTATACCATCCCCGACGTAAATGTACGGCTAAATTGACCTCTCTCATCCTTTCTCCCACGGGCAGAAGGTCTTCATACCTCCAGACCACCTGGAGATGCCTCATTGTTCTAGTCAATGCACCGAGGCGCAGCTTCTGTAATGTCGGACATTACCAGACGCTTGAATCATGAGCTCTAACCTTTGATTGCCTTTCAACAAAACCATATTTGATAGACATAAGTATCACCAACATGTTACTGATTATAGAGAATGTTAAATTATTGTAATCCGTTCTTTATTTCCTGCACAATGGATTAATTAAATGTATGTGTGGTTCGAAGCGAATCGCATCGCGCAGCACAAATCATTGTGTTTGAATAGACTAACGTCTTATATAAACACAATTGACACTCTCACTTCTGCTGATTATACGAACATTTGAATCACAGAGATTCGTTGAGAATTAGGAGTGAGCGAGACCTCTGAATGTTGTGCTCCAGGTCCCACTCCCGACATTTCCTTGGAGTGAGAATGCGTTACCATTGCAGATAAAAATTACAGTGTTTGAAATAACTCCAACCCGAACCCATAAACCCAACCTTTAAATGTTGTGTCAGTCAAAAGAAAAAAAATATTGATGTCCATTGTAAACTTTGTGCGGACAACACAACAACTCGCTTTCAACATTTAAGGCATCTCTCTGACTTTGACACAGGTCAAAGTACTGTATTCTCCATTTCTTTGTTTAAAATGAGTTGAGGGCTGGGGGTGTGGGTGGGAGAGGGTGAGCAAGATAACTGTATCTGTACATGTGTGTATTGTATTGTATGTACTGTTTTACGTACTGTATGTGTACAGGACCCCTTCTAAAATGAGATGCTGGATCTCAAGGGGCTATATCCTCTCAATAAATTCTGACCAAATTCTCTCGCTCTCTCTCTCTCACACACACACACACACACGCATGCAGTAAAATACTCAGTGTTCATGTGTCCAAGTAATAGTCTGTGACATATGCGGAAGTGCCTTTTAGATCCGTGTAGGCGATAGGTCTGTTTGTGGCGGTGATGCGTCACACACTTAAACTATGGGTTTAGGAACCGTGTAGCCTAATTCCATCGGATCTCCAGAACATTCCCAATGGAGCGCACTTTCCCTCGTCATATCTATGCCATAGTTATAATATATCAGATCTATGCTCTTCAATGAGATATGCGTCTGGACACATGGAGCGTCTGTCTCTGGCTTCAGACAGCAGGCATAAATTTAACTTTGAAAAGTGAATCAGTGTAATTTAAGTTGTATATGAGATTTAGTTTTCTGCCTCTTGAAATGTTGTGTAGCCTAAGCAAAGCCAAATCGATATTTAAAAGACAATCGTATGCCCGCTGCGTGGGGGAGAAGGTGTTAGGACGTGTGGAGCCCCGAGGGGAGACATTGGCCAATGAAATCACAGGGGAAAAAAAGGTCAATTTGACCGAAAGTCCATCTGTGTGGTAGGTGGACTTTATGCCGCCACGCGAGTGTTAAGTGGTCAGATGGGTGGGCCGCGAACGGTTTTGAGATTTTCAAGTGGGCTCTGATCCAGAAAAGGTTGGTTGAGAAGCACTGCATCATATTATGTTGTATAGCCTACATAAAGGTAGCATTGTAGTCAGTGCTGTGGTATAGTTTTTTCAGAGGGCATACTATAATTATTCCCTCCAACACGCATGACAAATGCACACGCGGATACAAGGGCGTGGTCACCGAATAATAATAATAATAATAGGCCTAAAATACATACATCTACATATTAGTGAGAGCATGCAGTAAGACTGGGTACAATTACAATTATGCTTTGTACTTATTTTCTACTGTTTCTTCTAACGTTAATCACCCTGTAACAACCACTTTGGAGCTGCTTTTAGGCCTTAGATGTGTTGGCCCCCTAGAGCACATGTTCATCAGCTGGTAATTTTCAATGCTAAGCAATCGACAGGCTGGTTTTCCTTATTTTGTGTAGTGTCAGTGTCAGCAGATGAGAGCAGAGAAAGAGATTCTGTCTGGGACAGTGGTGTCTCTATCATTGCAGACAGCGGCCGTGTAGAAGATGCATCAGACGGGGTAGGCGGCAGCTTACAAGACGTTGCAGCGAAACTCTTAAAATGATTGCTTTGAACGAGCATCATCTTTTTTGGGGTGGTCCCATCTTCGTTTGCAGGAGAGTAGACTGAATCTAGACGAATGTTCCCTGGCGTTTTATACTGAGTTATTGTTGCACTCGTGATGCAGTTTTGAATACTAATTAAGTGTATTAAGAATATCAATTGTTAAGTTAACGTGTGAACTACTTCGAAACTCCCATGGTCAATTCATCATTATCACCTCGGACGCTACATTACCACCTGAAAAGGTTATTAAGTGAACATTCTTGCTACCCTATATACTTAAAGTTAGATGGCATGTGTATCCTATTAGTGTATTACTGTGACATGATAATACATTAAAATATTGAGCCATATTGAAAATGTTGTTTTGTTAGATGTGTCTTTTTCTGTAAAGGACTTTGATTGGATAAATAATCATGATTAGACTATTATGGAGTATTAACGAGTATTAAAAGTATTAAAAGAGTATTAACGCACATTTGGCAGCTGTACACACACAAACACACAGAGAGAGAGAGAGAGAGAGAGAGAGAGGGGGAAGGAGAAGGGGTAGCACTTTCTTTTACAAAAATGGTCAAGCAGTGACCACTGTCATTCTTTATTGCTTTTGATGAAAGTCAACTATGATATATTCTGTCAAGTTTGTTTGCCTAATTCTTTAGTACACAGATGCAACCAACTACTGTGCGAGTGTGCGCTCTGTGTGAGTGAGCGTTTGTGTGTGTATATGTGTGTATATGTCTATATGTCTGCTCTTTACGTCCCCAGCATGATTCCCCTGGACCTGAGTCCAAAGGTCATAAATCTCACAGTGTCACTGAAACATCTGAGAGAGAGAGGGGGGGGGTACTCAGGGAGAGACAGGTAGAGAGAAAACGTGGGGGAAAAATTGCAAATATTTAGTGATTATTAGAAGTGGAGATGAAGAGAAATGGACAACTGGTATGCTATGAGTTGGTACTGGACACACATCCAGGCTGGCTGGGGCCTTTGCGGGTTATAGTAGTGAAGATTTCAAAAAATAAAAGAAAAATTACAATTAACACCAATTAAAAAAAGAGGGCAATTTTTGACTGAGGGTAAAAGAGCAGGGGCTTAAACCACCCTTGAGCCCTCTCTGTGCACCTGCCTGCTAATGAAGACCATTTCATCCATGTTTGGAAGAAGAGAAAAAAAAGACTCCTTTGAAGACAGAGCCATCTTTGAAGATAGGACTTTGAACAAAGACTTCGACAAAGATTGCCCTCCCTGCCCGGCTTTAGCCTGGCATGGCCGGACTAATATCACTGCGTAGATATTAGTCTGGAATCTCTGTGTGGAACCTGCATTTCCTAGGGGTGGATTAAAAAATGCCTCTGGTGATAAATCCGCCCCATATTTGCATACTGAGCCCTGATTGGTGCCCCACAACTTTGGGGCACCAAAGTTGTGTAAATCCAATCACAACCGAGCGGGGTCAGACTAATCTGCCGAGAGCTTCTTTTTGTTTTGCACTGGCAGATTCTTCTGGTGTTTGAGTGTTTGTGTGTGTGTGCCCCACCTGAGGTCTGTGAGTAGGGCAGAGATGGTGTTGAGAAGAAGGCCATTGTCTCTCTTGGACTCTGCAGTGGCGATCTGGTATAGCAGCTTCTCCATGGAGAACGGCTTGGCTATATGCCGACATTTCAAGTCCTGCACAGACAATGTCGACATGGACAGTACTCAGCCGAGCCTCATACGTATTCATATCACTGAAGTACCCACATAACCATAGTAAATTACATCCTCTTCAGTGTAACTTATATAATGAGGTCCAATGAAATGGCCAGGCTCACTATGAGAAAAAAACTTTTATAGAAGTTTTATAGATTTATAGAAGCAATTATTCCTCGATAATAACTTATATAAGGTTAATTGGTGAACCAAGACACAAGTTCTTTTTTAATTTCACCTTCACTTCTTTATGTAGGGCTCATGAGTCAAGTCTATCATTCAGAGCAATAAATCAGCCACCCACAAGGGGGCAACAGTGAGACATAAAAAAAAGGTCAGCAGGACAAGAAGAATAGCTCGTTTAAATAATCTAATTCTATACTTCGAATATTTTGGTTTTGAAGGAAGCTAACAGGGAATTTTATTTATTATTATTTATTTATTTATTATTATACAGGTATTAGTTTTATGTGTTATTATACATTATATATTGTAAGTATAAACAGCAGAATTAATTCAAACAGAAGGGAATCTTTGACCCTGGCTATTCAAATATATTTTCACCAATATAGGAGCATGCACAATATGGCTGGGTGCTATGTTTTGCAGAAGTTGAAACGTGAAATGTACTATATACATTTTGCGACAGTACACAGACCTTTGCAGCCTGGTAACCCAGGTTCATCCAGTGTGGCGTGGCAAAGTGCACTGTCTCCGACACGTTATAGCCACAGCACACCTTGGAGACGAAGGCACCGGGGAAGCAGACCACAAATTGGCCACTCCGCTGGACGGTACGGTAAACCTTGATGCCCTCACGACACAGAAGCTCCGGAGAGATCTGGACAGAGAGAGAGAGAACAGAATCACTTGACCATTTGTATCCTATAAACTGGTATGCATTGATAATCATAATAAATATGTCAGGTAGTGAATTACTACTGTACCTCAATCAATCAATTTCATTCAGTTTAAAACACACACATTCAGTGTAGCCAATTATTTTTATGCCTTTTTTGTCACAATTTTGTCAATTACGCCTCCCCACATATTTCAGTGTTGCCACTTCTGTTCTCTCTGCCAGTGAAGAGACCCCACTGGAGGATGTAGCACCTCCGTCCTACTCCACCCGTTCAACATCCCCTGCTGAGAAGCATCACACCAGCCCGTAGGAATCACTAGCACAGTGATAAAGATCACCCTCCTCGCCCAGCTTCCCTCCCTCAAACATGGCCAGTGTGTTTGTATAGCTCGGCCAAGCTGAACCCCTAGACTCTGGGGTGGTGGACAGGTACTTTACCCCTGCTTTACCCCAGTGTCTGTGCATGCACACTCTCTCTCACACACACACACACACACACACACACACACACACACACACACCATGATGTTCTTCTCTAACATCTCCAGTCCGGGGGTCCCATTGGCCTGGAGCAGTGTGTGCACCACCTTGTCCAGCTTGGCCTTCTCCTCAGCAGGGACAGAATACCTGCATACACACAAAAGTTTTACGCTTGAAGGACGTGGATTTTAGGGCTTTATTGAAAACAATGTAATAAGCAAATGGGGGATGGAAACACTTGTCGAATAAGTTTTGAGGAAGAAAGCATTTAACTCACATGACGATCGATTTTACACAGTTAAGTTAATATTTGTATTATAATTAGTATTATCAGTAGCCCTATATCATAAGTGGAAGCCATGTCGGTTCTATTTTCCGCACGCAGGCCTACCAAAGAATAAATTGAAGTGATGAAATGAATGAATGTCATTGAATGTTTGTGGACACTTTAAGATACAATCTTAATAATCGTCTCTTCATAATATTCACCTACATGAACGAGTTTAAATGTGCGCAGTTTGCTGCTCCATAACGTCTTGCACTTATTCTGTGATGCTTTTTGTCCTCATACAGTATTTAGCAGTTAATAACTGTATCTACCAAATAAAGTCCATCATTTTGCAGGATACATTTTTTTCAGTCAAGGTAACTATGGGCAGCCAAACCAGTGTGCATGACTTCCCCACACTGTATAAGTAATAACTTGCTCAGGTGGGCAAAATACGGCAGAGCTGGTACTGTACCTACCGACCCAATTCCAAGCATTTCCAGACTATTTCACAGCCTCTGTACAACCAGCAGACTTGCAGCCCAATGGCCTACCAAGCAGTCCGTGTAAAATATTGATTGTTTGTTGAAAATGTTGTGCGTGCATGTGTGCATGCACTCAGATCATGCATTCACTATAGCCAGGGTTCAGGGTTGATCTAAACTTAAATCCTGCAGGCAGCGAATCACTTGTTTAAGATGGAATAATGATTCCATCTTTCAACTGCTTTTTGAGCTTTTAAAAACACTGCAAATTTAACACAAAGTGTGTGTGTGTGTGTGTGTGTGTGTGTGTGTGTGTGTGTGTGTGTGTGTGTGTTCGAGAGACTTTGCCCTCATGTGTTCATCAGGAAACTACTTACCAAATGCAATCAGCACCAGTGTGTAAGTAATCAATAAACGGAAGGCGGTTTTGGTCTCGAGACCAGCATGAGGTAGAAAAGACCATGCCAATATTTAGCCAGGGAATGGTCACCCCTAGGAGTAGAGTAGAGGAGAAGTTTTAGACAAAGAAAGAGAGATGGAGAGAAAAACAAGAACAATGATTTTAACTAAAAGCAGACCAATGACAAAGTGGAGACAGAGACATGAGTGATGTGGTGCATCTTCATCTTGGGTTTCATGGCCCAACAGTACATAAATAAATCATCAGACATCTCATAACCTCCACAATCCAGTCCAGTTGCCTGGGCCCTTCAGGAACAGGAATGTAGAGTGTTTGTGTCTCATTCTGTGTATGTTTGGGTGTTGAGAATAGAAAAGTTTAGGCAAGTTTCAGCTGTTCTTACCGGGTACAGCACCCAGATGCCTCAGGATTGATCCAGAGTTATTAGGGAGGTTTGTAAGGTTCCATCCATGTCTGAGGGAAAGAACACAAGAGGATTTTGATTTTTATCTTTCATTTTAACCACATTCAACCTGGCATCCGTCCCTATTTTGGGCATATCGTTATAGTCACAAATAATTATGCATTTGGCTTAACCAAGCTTCTATTTGAACACAATAGCCTATGTGTGTAATTGTAGTTCCCTTTTCCAGAAGGTGGCATATCCGTTTCCTGTTCCGAGTCAGTTTCTCATAGCCTCATTTGATTGGCTCAGCAGCAGATTTGAACTGGAAACTCATATGAAGGCGTTGTGTGTTTCTAGCGCAAATCTGCTGCTGAGACAATAAAATGAAGCTATGGGAAACTGACCAGAAGTGGAAATGGGTATGCCTACAGGGAACTACAGTTATGCACAGAGTCTGGCCGTGTTCAGAGGAGGAACGCAATCTTTATCGCTGTGCTAGCACATCCTACAGGCTGGGTGGGCACCTGTCAGAGGGTTCTGTTGAAGGGGAGGAGGAGGGAGGAGGATGGAGATATACAGAAGTCATGTAGGCCTATTTGATTGCCTGTATATCGTCGATACATTTTCCTCACATATGCAGCATATTATTACCTCAATGCAATTTAACATTAGAAAGTAGATCAACGAGCCACAGCTGTATGGTCATTTTACCACAGTAGTGCAGAACAGAGCCATATTTCAATGGGTCTGGTGCAAACCAACTCAAACTGTTTGTTCCTATCAAAAGGATAATCAGAGTCATGCTAAGTAATAATTATAAAGACAAAATTGGAAACATATTACGTTCCCCTAGCAAATCACCAGCTGACTTTCAAACAAACCTTTTAAAGTTTAAAGCATAGCATGGAGCAATGCACGTGCATGGAATGCATAGAGCAATGCTAGATGCATGGGGGAGAAATGCACGTGCATGGAGTGCATAGAGCAATACCATGTGCATGGACACTGTCAGGTGAGCCAGTAGGGTACAATTGCAGAGGCAAGACAGAAATGTGTTAGTTGGCATAATGATGAAATTGGGAGAAAAACCTAGCAAAAAATAGCCAGTCTACAAGCTTGCGACGCATTGTGATCTAGCTATTTTCGTGAGCTGAGACGAGTCGATGCAACTTTTTTTCCCAGTTGAGAATAGGTCGTTTTTGGGAAGCGACCCTTGCCGAAGGGGTTGTGTCACAAAGTATAAATAATACTCTTGAGATAACAAAGTACGGGTACACACTCACTTTGAAAATGGCTCTGACTTTCCCGTGGGGAATCCACTCCCGTGTGTAATGGTGTCCACCTTCCCATAATGCACTGCCACGTGGCAGTCTCTTTGCTCCACAATCCTCCAGTACTCTTGCTGGGAGGGAGAGAAAGAAGAGAGAGAGACCATGGACAAAGGAACGGACAACTGTTCCACATGATTTCACTTACAGTCACTTAAAATGAAATACAGTTTGATATCTCCCTCAAGTTTACAAAGCCTGTTTTATGTGCTGACCAAATTTCATGATAGTTCAAATTAACCAAGTCTTTTCTATATTTCTCTTCATGCGTGGTCAACAAATTCAATTTTATGAATTTCAAAAAAAGTTGACTGTCTGGAGGTGACGTCACGTCGGGTGGAGACAAAATGTAAGAACAAATTTAAATCACCACTCACATGCATCAAGTTGAAATCACAGCAGTGTAAATGAAATGAAACGTGGGCATGCTCACCTCGACTTCTGCGGCCCCTGGCTCCTTGTTAAAGCACATCGTCATGGTGTTCCGGGCTATCCTGAAGAAGTTGGTCAAAGATACCGATTTCCCCTGCAACACAATGACATCAAACACACAAAGCCACATGAGACGCGCAACGCCCCGGGAGCCACAGGAAAACAGTATAAATGGATTACAGCCTCCCCATTCAGAGAAAGCATATTCAGGTTTATGGCTGCTGGCTGAGAGGGAAGCAACATACAGGGGAGGGCAGGTCCGTGATATAAGGTGATAGAAATATTGCTGGACTTTGGATGAACCGTGCACGTACGGGCAGCTGTGTGTCTCTCAACATATGTCAGTGCTTGTATGTGTCAAAGTCTCAGAGGCTATTTATATGACCCTGAGAGTGTGTACTGTATGTATTGTGTGTGAGTGTGTGAGTGTGTGAGTGTGTGAGTGTGTGTGTGTGTGTGTGTGTGTGTGTGTGTGTGTGTGTGTGTGTGTGTGTGTGTGTGTGTGTGTGTGTGTGTGTGTGTGTGTGTGCGCGCGTCTATATGTCTGCTCCATACGTCCCCAGCATGATTCCCCCGGACCTGACCTCTTCCCTGGAACTCTCCTCCTAGAGAGAGACTTTGAAGGCGCCCATAAATCTGCCCGCTGTGGGGCCGGGTATGTTAGGACCCCGCTGAAAGATGGCCTTGCAGACTCCTCGTCTGCACAGAGGCTGAGGTTACTGTACACATAGAGCTGGATGTACTAGACTGGCCAGAGTCACTGGATAAGAGATGCACCGTAACCAACCACAAAAACCCTTTCTACTCCTTTTCTCAAGTATTTATCAGCTTCCCAACTTCCCTTTTCAAATTGGTGGGCTGTGTTAAGCAGTAGCATCTAAATTAACACCATTACAACAGACTTAACTGCAGCTACAATAGCATTAATCCTGTAGTATTACAATAGTATTACTGTATAACAGAAATCTTAAGACTGATTTATGCTTTGTCGTACAACGGTGTCCTGCACCAAAAATAACTATTTTCAGCTTGGGACACAGTCTTATGACCAAGTATATACAGTATTATGCATGCGTCATTATGCGCGTACCACTTAAACCCTATATACTTTGACTGGAATCACATTTCCCTCTACACCAAATCCCTTTGCCGAGAATAGGGACGCTAGATTTCATGTAGTTAAACTGGTGTCCTCATATCCTTCACTTTGTTCTCCTTCAGGATGATGTCAAATACATTGTCCTCTTGTGGGGAATTCAATGTCAAGACAAACGCAGGGCTCTTTGAGATGTGGTTATATTTAGACACACTTTAAAGACGGTGTCTTGTCAGCGTTCGCTGTGAGTCATCTCACTTGTCACTGTCCTGAATAGCAGGTCTATGACTTCAAAGTCTACTGCATGAACGGTAAGGGGTTAAGTACGCAGAGGCACTTCAGTAGAGGAGGATTTAGTTACCAAAGAAATGGGGCAGAAATTAAATGCGATCCAGATCTGAGAGATGCATACCTGTAGGTGTGTGTGTGTGTGTGTGTGTGTGTGTGTGTGTGTGTGTGTGTGTGTGTGTGTGTGTGTGTGTGTGTGAGTGAGTGCACACGGGCATGCACGCACACACACACGCACGCTGTGTGAATGAACACGGAACCAAATGTGACTTTGAGAAAATGTGTACAGAATGAATAAATGTCTCATAATCCAGACTCCTCCAAGGAGAGGCAGTCTGCTAGTTTGTGTGTGTGTGTGTGTGTGTGTGTGTGTGTGTGTGTGTGTGTGTGTGGGTGTGTGTGTGTGTGTGTGTGTGTGTGTGTGTGTGTGTGTGTGTGTGTGTGTGTGTGTGTGTGTGTGCATGTACTGTATATGTAAAGCATGCACATGCTATATACAGTGTAACATACTGTAGGGTGGGTCTCCACAAGGGAGAGAGTGAATAAGACCACTCTGTGAGTTCATATTGAGGTATGTGTTTTCATGCAAGCATGCGTTTGTGTATACGCCTGGCTGCATACTGTTGCTCTGAATTTGTGTGTGCGTGTGTGTGGGTGGCTGTGGGGCTGGAGTTGAGGGACAGTGCTAGGGTTAGAGGTGGGCTGAGCTGGGGCGAGGGCTAAGGGAGTGAAGGAGGGCTGAGAGGTGTAGAGGAGACGTGGAGAGAGGGAACAAGAGAGAGAGAGGGAGAGAGGCTGAGAGAGAGAGGGAGAGAGGGAGAAGAGAGCGAGAGAATGGGGGAGGTAGAGATTGAGGGGCAGAGAGAGAGATGGAGAGAGAGAGAGAGAGAGAGAGAACGAGAGATGGAGAGGGGGGAAGATTTGCCTGTGGGCCCTTTTTACAGAATGATCACTGACCTACATTGCAGCCAGCCAGAGTCAACACAGCTGCCAGAAGGCTGGGGAGATGGGAATACACCTAATGTGCACGCACGCACATGCACATACACACACATACAAGCATGACCACTGACTACCTCCCCACACACAGCTGCAAAAAGCTTTTAAAGGTGACAGTAGAGCACAAAGACAAATTCAAAGCATTTGTGTATTTCATTAACGACTAGCTTCCACTCTTACACCAAACACGAGCAGACCTCCGCAACACAACTTAACAAGCACGATATATAGCTGCATTACAACATTACAAGTGTTTTTGTGTGGCGCTACACAAAGCCCAATTAAACCACAAACAGAGCAGTTAACACCGTGATCTTTTTTCCAAAGGAAATGGCACAGTAATTTCAACAGCCATTAGCATCTTTGCAATTCAAACCAAAGCGATACATTCCCAAACAAGAAGACGGGTCCCGCTACAACCCTGTCTAGTCTAGTGTGGCTCAATGGTACTATATATCATCGCTGTTGAGTGGAAACCTTGTATGTCCAAAACCGTGATTTTTCTGGAAATGAAAAAATAAATTCATCCTGTGTTCAAAATGGATCCAACGTAGCCTCATTCCCAGCCTTTCCTCGTCTCCCAGGAGAAAAGCCTGGTCACGACCTAATGCAGAGAGTGTCTATGGGGCCGGATTGCCCGAGTACTTCCCCCAGAATATTTTTTCTCGACCAATCACCCCACCCGTTTCATGCACATAAAATGTTAACAGATCTGCAAAGCCTCAACGTAACTTCCTTGGGCGGTACTTCCGCTAAATTCCAGTACTTCCATTTAGACACTAAACAGGCTAGGTCTTGCCCAGCATGGATCCAATGTAGTTATTATTTAATCACAAGCTCTTGTTAATACTTTCAACCAAGCAGGTTCAACATAAACAACCTATTGCATGTCGTTAGAGGTGAAATATTTAAAATATTTTCTAAGATACAAAATATTCTTATGACACTGTCATAAGAATAAGTATAAAATAGGGAATTTAGGTTTCTGCAAGGATATAACACATCTTTCATCAATTGTAGATAATTGTTAGCATAATGACTGATATGAACTCTCTCTAGTGTGTGTGATGACACGATGAAGAGATATAAAGATGTCATGCCACACCTCTGTGGTGAGAACAGCAGTCTGGATTCAGAGCTGGCACACATCTGCTTGACTAACAATTGAGGATTTTATAGAGCGCTCTGTCTGTGCCGATGCCAGGCCATAAAACATCTAAATGACATCGATATCTGGCACATGAGCCAGACAATGAGCCTGTCATTATTGTTGTTCATTAACTGGCTTCATAAATAAACTACTAGATTGTGCAGTGTAGGAACAAAACAATGCTTAATAATGATGCCAACGGGACCATAAACGGAAAGAAACGGAACAAACAGCAAGCAATGATCCTCACCTCTGCATGACAAATCTATCAAGTTTGGAGGCCAATAAACATACCAAGTCTGTTTTAAGTGCAACTATCATTTAAAGTTTCCATACAAGTTATCAAAAGCTGTAGCCATTGTCTGCCTCCAGTTGCAGCATTTAGAAACATTGAAAAGACCAGAACAGTTACCATACTGTAGCATCACACAACAACATAGTTATGTAACATACTGTAAAACACAACACATCATAACATATTACAATATATAACACAACAATCACTATTTCTTACCTTGTAAATACACTTGTGCTGGTCATTGAGAACGCATCTGTCCTCTTCTTCCTCCTCCTCCTCCTCCTCCTCCTCCTCACCATGCTGCCTGTCCTCCTTGCCTTGTTTTTCCTGAGGGAAGAGCCGTCGACGGCCCGCTTTCACCTGAGCCTCAAGCTCCTTCAGATGATGACATACCCCGTTGGCACGGTGATGCCCGGACGCCCCGCCCACCAGCCCTCCTGCCAGCCCATTCTTGGGCTCGTAGCGTGGCAGGGCCAGCGCGCTCGGCGCCGCCGAGTCCGAGTGGCCCTCCAGGGGGCCCCGGCGTGCCTCCAAGCTCCTCTTCTCCTGCAGCACCTCGGCTTGCAGGGCGAGGCGCTCCTCGGCCCCCAGAGAGTCATATGAGAGAAGGTATTGCAGGTAAGCCTCCTGCAGCTTGGCCAGGCGGTCCTGCGCTGACTTGGGGATGCGCAGCAGGTCAGCCAGTTTGGTCCATTTCTTTAGGTCCATCACCTGCTGCATGCCGCCCATGTCATTGATCAGCTGGAAGAAACGCGCCAGGTCCACCTCACAGCCACCTGCACACAGAGGAGAGGAAGAGAGATAGACAGAGTCAGAAGATGGAGACCGGGAGAGCAACAGGCATAGAGAGACCGGGAGAGAAGATGGAGAAAGGCAGACAGAAAAGATGGACAGAGACAGATGGAGAGAGACAGACAGAAGATGGAGACAGAGACAGGGAGACAGAGAGACAGGAAGAGAATGGCAGAGAATTCTACAAACACTTATTTCAGCTTCATAGAACTAGAAAAATGTGGTTTTGTGTGTGTGTGTGTGTGTGTGTGTGTGTGTGTGTGTGTGTGTGTGTGTGTGTGTGTGTGTGTGTGTGTGTGTGTGTGTGTACAAGCATATACACACATAAATGCAATTTTCCTTTAAAAGCAACATACATAAGCTCACATGCACACACACATGCACAGATACACGTGTGTGCATATGTGTGTGTGCACACACACCTACATACAGTCTCAAGTGAAGCTGTTTAAATGTTCATAAAGCATTGATGTCATTGTGAGAAATGGAAGGTGACAGGGCAATCTGGGGGAAATATTGTTTGCTCGGCCCTAAGGGGCCAAGCAGGGGCCCCTCGCCGCGTAGCTTTGCATTGTTATTGGCATCTATAAACGGAGAGATAAGACCAGGCGCAACATGGCTGAACCTTTCATAGCCTGGCTGATACCCACAGAGATAGCAATCTAGTGCTGTTTGCTAACTGTCTGCTTTTTGTCTTGGTTTTATATAGCCTGCAGAGGCTCTCTCACACACACACACACACACACACACACACACACACACACACACACACACACAGAGTAATTAAATACAGGCATTAAAAGCTTATTTCGTAAGGTTGAGTGGAAGAATAAAGCATTGACTGGTAGTGTAGCTCCAGCTTTAATAGTGAAGATTTTCTTCTCAATAATCCTTTTTCAATGTTCTAATAATCTATATTAGGAGAGTCTCTTGAGATCAAGATCTTTCTGGAGAGAGCCTTGGGCAAAAATGAAATTACATTTAGCTTACCCAAATGTGTTTACCTTTCTCACTTATGCTCTAAAACGATGTTATTATATTCATTGTATTATTATATTATACTATAATAAACGACATTATATAGA
Source organism: Gymnoscopelus microlampas (assembly GCF_963454915.1). Classification (NCBI taxonomy): domain Eukaryota; kingdom Metazoa; phylum Chordata; class Actinopteri; order Myctophiformes; family Myctophidae; genus Gymnoscopelus; species Gymnoscopelus microlampas. Next base: position 27,269,961 of record NC_139952.1, read on the forward strand.
AACCCCCTAGCTTTGTGATAGAGTAATCCATATCTCAAATGTGTCAGAAATTATTTCACCAGGTTAAATTCATGAACGTATAAATGGCCTTCAGTCAAAATGTCGTTATTACATCACTAAAATGTATTATTTACATTTCTAACCTACAGTATTTGTATCACACTCAGGACGTCTCTGGTGTTACGCAGTGGGCTTGAGACGTTGAAACTCAATTCTCATAATACTCAAGTACAATTTGGAGTGTCTCTTTCTCACTTTTGCTCGACTTTGATTGCGAGGAGTGTTGGAACATATCACCATCACCGGTTGACTTGGAAAAAGAAAAACGTCTATGAAATGGAAATTATGACCAATTCATGATCACATAAAGGTATGTGAGGATCGATTAATAATCAAACAAATTAATACAATTTTAAATTAACCACCGTTTTAAGCCCTATTTTATACTTGACTGTACACCCAGTAGATATGAAGCATAGCGTTAGTTCATGCAGGACACGGAAGTCTTGCACGCCAAAGCTGTAACTAGTCAGTCAGCTGATGTGAACATCAGCTTTCTATTCCCCATTCACAGCACTGCTGGTCATTACGTCACACACTCAAACTCCAATCACAGCATTAGTAAAGAGGCATTAGTAAATCCGGTTCGAATTCTCTAGGTCTTTCTTGGTTGCTGAACCAATGCATTCTGCTAGCTCCTCCTCCACCCCAGCCTCCACCTTTTGATTAGAGTCTGGCATAGGCTCAAATACTTGTGATTATCATGTATATCTGCTTTGTTAGAGTCTGGTATAGGCTCAAATACTTGTGATTATCATGTATATCTGCTAATTCAAACTAATATGTCAATGTACTGCTTATTGTTGACATTGTATCCCTATGGGGGATTTGCTTAAGCATTCCCTGAATATAGGCTTAGCAGGCTGCTTCGACAAAATTCAGTGAATATGAGTTCTCCCAAGAGCGGAGCTTTAACGCCAAGCTTAACTGTATTCCATTTGTGGCAATAAATGGTTAAATCTACTTTGACGTGAGTGTTTCTGCTACTTTTGGTATTTTGGATTTTATATTTTTTTGCCCAATTTTTTGTTAAATCCTGACTTGACAAAACTGTAAGAAAATTGGTTCCAACCCCAGCGTGCATGCATCCCTGTGTGTGAATCTCACCGATGACAGGGGGCTCATCCATGATAATGCCCTGAGATTTGAGGTGCTTGCGTATACAGGCCAGCCGCTGCACGTTGTGCCCCCAGCGGCGGCCCAGCTTGTGGACGCGCTGCACCTGTGTGACGAATCGCATCTCCTCGCTCAGCTTGCACTCTGGCCGCCAGTCGGAAGGAGGCACGACTCTGCACAGGCCGGCCACCTCCGCGCGCTCCCTCACCGCATCCAGGTACACCAGTGGATCCTGGAACTCACGGGGGGCCGGCCGAAAGACGGGGGCGTCCCCGAGGGCTGTCCAACCCTCCGGGCGGCTCCTCTGGCGCTCCCGGTCTTTCTCCTGCTCGCGCTCCTGCTGCCGACACAGCTCCTTCTCGTGCTCCCACTCCCTGTCGCGGTCGGCGGGCGTCGTCCGCGCCTGGCCGGGGCTGGAGGATGAGGAGGCGGTGGCGACGGAGGAGGAAGGGGAGGAGGTGTCGGAGGAGCAGAGGGGGGGTTGCTGAGGGTCTGAGGTAGTGCTGGAGTGACTCTGTCCCACCGAGGGAGAGGAGGAGGAGGTTGATGAGGAGGAGGAGCTCCGACTGTGAGACCTGCTCTGCTGCTGCGCTTGGCGAATCAGCATCAGCTTGCCGGCTGACGCCCTCTTGGGCCGCTGGTTCACAGACTCCCCGTTGGCTGCTGGTGTAGGAGGCGGGGTCTGCCGTTTAGGGGGAGGTGTGTTGGGGGTGCGGGGAGGGGGGGCAGAGGCAGTGGGGGGAGGGGGCGTGTCCTTGACGTGTCCGTTAGAGATGGGAGCGGAGGAGGCGGCAGCCTGGGCGGCGGCTTTGTCCTGATTGGCTGCCTTCTTGCTGCGCGTCTCCAAGGGCGGGGCTTGGAGCTTGGCCTTTTTGGCCTCGGCGACGGAGGGCTTGACCTTCGGCTCCCCTCCTCCTCCGCCTCCCGTTCCTGCGACTATGGGCACGTCCAGGCGCCGCTTTGAGTTCCGCAGCCCCTCTCGGCCGAGGCCTTCCAGGGAGCCCTGTGGGCCCCGTTTCGGGTCCTCCTCCCTGGGCAGGCTGTCGTGCCGCTGACCGTTCAACCGGCCATTGAGGCGGACACCGGCAGCAGTGCTGGCCGCTCCGTGCAGCCCGTTGGACAGTAGCACCTGTTTGCGTGTTTTTGCATTGCTGAGGTGGGCGGCGGCCGCTGCGTTTCCTGAGTTGGCCGGCCTGCCGCCGGCCGCTGCTGCTGGCTGGCTGTCGTGATTGTGATTGTTCGCTGACGAAGTCGCCGAGGAGGCGACGCTGCTGCTGTGTTTGTTGCTGCTGAGTTTGGTTTTCTTGCCCAGTTCTCTCTGTTTGGCTTTGGTGTAGGTGACGTGGCCCTTGGACACGCTGGCCGTGTACTTCTTCACAGTTTTGGACGGCAGGCGGAAGTCACGGCTCTTTTTGGAACCGATGTGGACCGAGACCGCCCGGGACAGACCGTTCACTTTAGAGACCTGCGAGAGAGAGGGATGAGAGAGAGAAAGGTGAAGTTAGTGTGACAAATCATGACGGCTAATATTCCATTGTTGTAGGAAATAATGCAGGAACTGAGTGGTTTCAACTACAGGAATTCCTGGGGGGGGGTGAAGATTTACATTTTTAATCACACTGCTGTTGATGGAACAAAGTACGTCAAGATTCATGCGGGCACACAAACACAAATAAACACACACACATTCCCTTCACATTCCCATGCTGGCTCAGGAGCAAACAATTTGGCGTCTCAGAACGAACGCTATTTTTAGAAACCTGTAACTATTCATTACAGAAATGTAAAAGAAAATAGGGGGGGGGGGGGATTACTATGCTTTGCTTTTGTCAACTAACACTCAACACTGCTGTCAACAGAAAGGCACAGTCAGTGGAAGCCAAGTAAACACAAAGCTAAAACCTCTGTATTCTGACATCAACAACCGATGACTGGTCGGTAGGAGGTACTGTACGACACTGCAGTTTTATAGCACTGCAGGAGTCATAACACACATTTATGCGCCATGGGTTCCCTTAAGCTATTTAAACACACTCCTTAATGTTATGAATATAAGACCAGTGTGTGTATGAGAGTTAAAAGCAGAGAAAAGAATGTTGGGGGGGGGGGAGAGAGAGAGCGAGAGCGAAGCGAGAGCGAGAGAGAGAGAGAGAGAGAGAGAGGCTAAAAACAAGGAAACAATTTGTTTACATTCCATGTATGTCTGTAAGACGCGTGGCAGACAGGACGAAAGTTTCGAGTCTGTGTGTGTGTGTGTATACATCAGAGGTTTGGAACAGTGGTGTCTGGATCCATGGAGGACTAACTGGTACTGACTGACTCCTCTGTCACTATCTGTCTATGCCTTTCTTTATGTGCACAGTATGCCTCTACTGTATCTCGCTCTGTCTCTCTGGCTATGTCTCTTAATAAGACCACCAAGGTTGCCAAAGCAGTGAAATTAAAGGCCTTTTTAGCCTTTCTAAGAATATCTCACTCTCCCTCCATGTTGTTTCATGAAGTCTGTTACTACCCCCATCTCTCTCTCTTTCTCTCCAACATCAAACCTTTTGTAAAAGGTTTATGGAATTACAGCAACCGGTGTCTGCGCGCGCGCGTGTGTACTAAAACACCACAGGGAGTTACTGATATGTATTTGGTTACTCCTGTCTAAATGGGTGGAGCTAGAGGGCATGTCACTAGAGTGTTATAGACATAAAAGAGCCTTTCTGGGACCACATCCTGTGTTCCAGCCGACACTCACGTCACCTCCAACACAATATGTGGGGAACTGGAAGGGGTACATTTAAAGCCGGTGACGTCATGTTGTTGTTATCGCTGTTGCAGCCGACTTACTTTCTCGTTGGCTGAGAAATCTACCAAAAAAAGAAGAATACTTTGCCGAAAGTACCGCCACAGAACCAAACTAGAAAGGTGCACTCAGTAGAACACAAATCTCCGCCAGGAGGCACAGCCCAATAATAATACTTACATTAGTCTGACACAATAATGCCGTTCTCTTTGTTTCTCTGTCTCTCTCTGTCTGTGTTTTAGTTTACACACACACACACACACACACACACACACACACACACACACACACACACACACACACACACACACACACACACACACACACACACACACACACACACACACACTATAGTTTGCCCAGCCTTTGGCCTGGTGAGGATAATTAATGTTCTAAACAGCTCTAAACACTGGACAGATGTCTGTCTTCCCCTCTGTCTGACCATCTAGATAGATGGATAGATAGATAAGATAGCATTAACAATCACAGGAGGGAGGTGACATTGACAAGCCTGTGTGTGTGTGTGTGTGTGTGTGTGTGTGTGTGTGTGTGTGTGTGTGTGTGTGTGTGTGTGTGTGTGTGTGTGTGTGTGTGTGTGTGTGTGTGTGTGTGTGTGTGTGTGTGTGTGTGTTAGTGCGTGTGCGTTAGTGCTCTCAGGTGGCAGGGGGCCGACATAAAGGCCAGGCCATTAAAAGATAAGAGGCCAGAGAAACCCAACACTGCCCCCTTTGCCCTGCCCTCCCCTCCCTGACAACAGAGAAACTCAGAGGGAGGATGAAGGGAGAGAGGAAGAGAGGAAGGAAAGAAGGAAGCGGCAAGGCAGAGTGAATAAGACATTTAGAGAGAATGCAGGAACGCTGTAGATCAATGGATGGCTGAGTGGATGTTAACATTTCAAGATTTATGATTGATTTTACATCCCACATACAGTACAGGTTTATGAGAGCACAAGTATTAGATTTAGGCTCTTTGACGTTGGAGCAAGCATTTTGTAACAATAGTATTTATACTAAATAAAAAACTATATAATATACAAAAATGTATATAGAACATAGTAAGGTGCCTTTGTTAGGTGCTGTGTGTATGGATCTATTATAAATATAATACAGAGCTGATGATGTTGGTGCGAGTATGTGTACTGTGTGTGTGTGTGTGTGTGTGTGTGTGTGTGTGTGTGTGTGTGTGTGTGTGTGTGTGTGTGTGTGTGTGTGTGTGTGTGTGTGTGTGTGTGTGCATGTGTGCGTGTGTGTGTGTGTGCATGCGTGCGTGCACCCGCGCGTACATGCGTGCATGCAGCTGATGAAGCAGCATTCAGATCTGTCCAGTCAGTTTGCTGACAAAGCAATGTAACTTGTAGTACCAATTCCTGCCACCAGGGGGCTCAGTTGTCCTGTTGCCTTGCTCCGTCTGTCTGTCTGTCTGTCTGTCTGTCTGTCTGTCTGTCTGTCTGTCTGTCTGTCTGTCTGTCTGTCTGTCTGTCTGTCTGTCTGTCTGTCTGTCTGTCTGTCTGTCTGTCTGTCTAACTGTAATTGTTTGGTAGGAGAGGAGAGGGAGAACAGAGGGATGGCAAAAAAAGTGAGATCAAGAATGTCGATGAGAGATGATTGAGGGAACGAGTGAACTGCTAAAAAAGAGAGGGGACTTGAGGGTTTAAAAACAGTGGTTCAGACCTCACTCTGGACTGGGATATACTGGGGACAGAGGAAGAGAGAGTGGCATATGAAAATACAGGTGGATGACTGTATGGATGGATGGATAGATAGATAGATATGAGAGGGAAAGAAAGAAGCAGTACTCGAAGAGAAAGAGAATGAGGTAAAGACCTCAAAAAATGGTTTAGAAAAAAGGATGCGAAATAAAAACAAGAAGCTGATGTTTTTCCTGGAGTGAATCTTTGGTTTCATGTGAGCAGAGAAAGAAAGAGGAGTGGAGAGGAGGAGAGGAGCGGGGGGTGGGTCTAGATGACATCATGTGTTGCTATAGCCCAGCTGGGGCCTGGCAGGAAGATTTTAACAGGCAACATCTGCAGCACACAGGCTGACAGAGAGTGAGACAGACAGACAGAGAGACAGAGAGACAGACAGACAGACAGACACAGAAAAAGAGACAGAGAGCAGAGACCGACAGAGAGAGAAACAATAGAAGGGAGAGAGAGAAAGAATCCCAGCCATAATAGAGGAGAAAGTTTAACCCGTTGACATCCATGTGCAGCGTGGTATGCAAGAACACACACACACACACACACTCATCCGTGCACAAACACACAGTGACACACACTCACGCACAATCACAGCACGGCTGGCTGAGCCACAGTGCTAGCCGAATATAAGTCAAACCAACTCCTACGGACACACCAAACCACATAATTAAGATACACACACACACAGCCTCTCAGCAGTATTATCATGGAGGGATGTGAGGCGTGGCCGTGAGCAGTATGACTTTTAAACAGCAGGGAAAGGTCATCAGACCCCAGCACTGCAACACAACCCCATAAGGCTGATTTATACTTAGTTGCGCGCTGGTGTCGCACACCATCAATAAAAAGCTGATCTACAAGTTCACAACACGTGTGAGTACAACACAGGTTGACGCATTGTGATCTTGTAGATCCGCTATTTTTGGTGCATGACAGACTACACACCCGAAAAAACAAAATAGCCTTGGTGATGAGAAAGAGACGGAGACAGTAGGGAGGGAGAGAGAGCGCAGGGGAGAGCAGTTTATAGGGTCATATTATATTTCTTCTTGTGTGTGAACTAAATTGAACCTTTATTGGTTTATTTTGTCATTAACATTTTAGTCATTTCATTCCATTTACAGATATGGTTGTTTCGTCCGCATGCGACAACGTTCCATAACTGATTATAGCAAATGCAATCGAGTAAACATTGTGTTACAAAAGGTGGTTTCAGTACACAGTCATTTTAAATAAGCCCCTGCTGAATTGAAGAGAATTGAATTATTATGTATTGAATTATGATAATGGCCGAGCCCTTCGGTTTTACTCATATAACCTCTGGCTTGTCTTACAGCTACAGTATGTAATCACTTAACCTTTAATATGGCTTAGTCTGTGTTTTCACAGTGTGTGTGTGTGTGTGTGTGTGTGTGTGTGAGTGTGAGTGTGAGTGTGAGTGTGAGTGTGAGTGTGAGTGTGTGTGTGTGTGTGTGTGTGTGTGTGTGTGTGTGTCCTTATCACACGCACACTTAATACACACTGTTCAGGCTAAAGGGAACAAAAAAGCGTTAATCCTGCCAAATGACTGGAGCCATGTTGTTAAGATCTTTCTGTTTGACGGAGCGAAAGAGGAAGAGCGAGAGGGAGAGAGAGAAGAGAGAGAGGGAGTAATAGACAAAAAAAAAGTAATAAGAGATTAAGAGTGTTAGAAAGAAAGAACAAGAGAGAAAGAGCAAGTTTGAATGAGTGAATCCCGCTGGGTGCCAAAAGCTAAATGAAAAGTAGGAAAGAGGAGGAGCGTGTATGAAGAACGTCGTGACATACTGTAGACTAGAGCTTTTAAAGACTGTGACACAACAGCTAACAACACATCTACAATACATCATAGATATAATACAACACAACTATAACAACACATCATATATGAGAGCGAGAGAGAGCGAGAGAGAGCCCTTGACACAGACAATGGCAAGACAGTTTGTCATTTGGAAAGAAGAAAGGCTAGAGACACAAAAAGAAGACTGAACACAGAAAAAGACAGACTCCTACCAGAGATATTAGAAAATAAATAATTCACACATATTGACATCTATGTTTTGAAATAAGCAAAATTGCCAAACTTGAAAGCATATTTTGTCCACAATATACAGTAGTTATATGTAATTGACCTCTCGATCAGTTTGCAAGATTAGCTGCGGATCGACAGACAGACAAGACAGACAAAGACAGACGCAAAAAGTATGGAGTGCATTGCAAGGCATGCAGGGAACGTGTGGTGTACTGTGTGCCTGGCGACGGGGGTTCGATGCCGTACCTGCTTGCGTAGCTCCTCTGCAGCCCTCCTGGGTGGCAGTCCGTTGGCGGTCGGGCCTCGGCCGCTGGCTGCAGCCTGCTGCTCCCGGGCCAACTCCCGTGCCTCCGCTCTCTCGCTGCGCTCCCTCAGGAGGGGGGGAGGAGGGGGAGGCGGCGGAGGCGGAGCGGGCGGGTCCCTGCCGTAACTTCCTGCCTTGGGCCGCGGGCTCTCTCTGGTCCCTGCCTTACTGTGGCCGTTGAACACTGGAGAGGAGAGCAGAGAGGAGAGGAGTCAGTTTGTTGCCATTGAGCAGTGAGGAGGGATAATAAAGGCCGACCCCATATCGGTTTCATTATTATACATCCCAGCTGTATAATAAACACCAGCTGACTGTGGGGTTTGTATATTAATACATTTTAAAGTTACAAAATAATGTTTATACAATTCAAAATGTGGGAAGAAATGGTTTCCTTGGCTGCAGTTGTGTGTGTGTGTGGTCTGTTTATCTGTGGGGTTGAATAGGAACTGGCTTAGTATCACTATGTGATGGTACAATGGTTTTAAAAACAGACTAAGTACCTTCTGAAGTTTTATACAGTGGTTTTGCTTTACCAGTCAACAAATCATCCACATTTTAGATGAGAGGATAATTTTTAGACGCCAATCATGT
>NC_139952.1:27283571-27386071 GCF_963454915.1 Gymnoscopelus microlampas
CCTTCGTCCTTACATGAGGAGGTTTACTTTTTTCATGTATATTTTTTGGAAAATTAAAAAAAATTAAATACAACAAAAAGATTAAATAAAATGAAATACAAAAATATCCCTTTAAGTACAGCTCTCTTGTTCTTGTCGCTTTCAGTCGGATATATCAACTTTGGTCAATCTAAATTGTACCTGTTTTAATTGATGTTGATAAATCGTGTGATGGAATTTTCATTTAATCATGTTATTTTATTTATTCTTTATTTCTATTTTCATATTGTTGTATTTTCTCTCAACTTGTAATCTCGGCACTGCTGGAAAAGAGGGTCTCAGCCCTCAGTGCATTTCCCGAGAATTAAATAAAGGTTGAAATTAAATGAAATATGAACGTCATCCATATTGGACACACTTCTATGTGTGTGTATGTGCATTCATCAGAGGTTTATGTACTGTATGTAGTATATATGTATGTATGTATGCCCACCGCCACTAAATGTGGTGTGCGTAAGGCACATGTGGACAGCTGTTGCAGTACACGCTTAAACACCTTGTTAGGGCTTAGAAAACCAAGTGCTAATTGGGGTGGAAGTGCTGTAGTCCCACGTGACTCGTCCCGTGTCTGCTGCGGAAAGCAGACATGCACACTTGAGCGATTTGCAGGGATTGTTCGGCCCACTTGACTTTGTCTGCCTCATTCTTCCATCTATTCTTCCATCTATTCTTCTGTCCTTGTCATTCTCCAAAGATGGATGCTTGTCGTTATGCCGTGTCTGTTTCTTTCTGTCTCTATGGCTACAGTACCTCCTTTCTCACCTAACGTCCACGAGGAAGTGAGTGAGTGATCAGGATAGAGTGAAGTAAGGGAGTAAAGAAAGAAAGAATGAAGAGGAGAGGAAAATTAAAGGAGAGGAAAGGATAGCAAAAGAAGACTGCGTCCTCACCGTGTCCATTGAGGGGGTGTCGTGGGGGGGGTTTGCCCTTGCGGGGGGTGGAGTGGCAGGAGGATGAAGATGCTGTGATCTGGCTGCTGCTGCTTCCTCCGCTGTGGAGGAGGTGAGCACCTCCCCCTCCCTGCACCTCCGCCTCCTCCTGCTCACCGTCCTCAGCCAGGTCCTCCTCCTCCTGGGAGCTGCCGAAGTAGGCCATGTTACTGGGCAGGGCTGAAGAACCTGGAGGGAGGGGGAGAGAGAGAGAGAGAGACAAGTTATCCTCTATTAAGAGGGAAGCATTATTCTCCTAATCCTTTAAAGCAGCTGTAGAGCCAGACGGATGTAGGAGGAACATGTTATTATATTAATATGCCATTATATATATGTCATTTTTCATTCATGATAGTGCAGGGCTTATTCATCAATGCCAACATGACACGGGTGAAATACGATGTAAAAATAGAACCGTCTCCAGGACTCTGGTGATACTGATTGAATTTCATCACTTATTAACCCAGCTGGTGGCCTATTGACTCTTTGGACAGAGAGAATTAAAAATAAAAAGTCTACTGTAAATGCACACCTGTGCAGATGCAGTACATGCATGCACCCAAAAATAGGAAGCAAAGAATGTGTCACTTTTAAGGCCTTTTCTGCACCATTCAGACAGTATACACAATAAATACAGAAATTTGTCAATCTACAAGCTCAAAACGCGTAGCCAATAGCCATGCAGCACATTGTGAGCTTGTAGATCAACAATAATAATAATAATAACAATAATATTGATCTACTTGCCCCCGTGGGGGAAATTCGGATTCAACTCAACCCAGTTGATCGCTGCCCACAGAGGGGCACAAAGCAGTTAGGGGTTAAGTGTCTTGCTCAAGGACGCTTAGATCAGTCATATTCGACACAGATCGTCTAATTCCACCATGCAACGGCAGCGAACGTCAAAATCTGGTTTAAGGTTTCAGCCCTCTCACGGTGCGTGGTGGACACAACACACAACCCCATTCCACTATTTCCAGCAGAGTGGCCCGATGTTGACAGTTGTAATTGAGATACAGCCCATAAAATGTGCCGTTTCATGACAGAAGGGCTTTAAGAAGCCACAGGTTCTGTCTGCCTCTCTGCAAAGATAATCCCAACTTCAAATCTGTCACTTTCATTCTTCCAAGCGGGATTACAGTCAATCTTCCTCTGCAGCTGAGCAGAAAACTGCCTTACTTCACTCTCTCTCTTCAGCTATGTGTCTGTCTCTCTCTGTCATCACCCTATCTCTTCTCTTGTCATCAATGGAAAGTCTACTTCAGTATGTGCAGTGTGAGAGTGCGTAGTGTTTTTATGATGGGCAGCCAATAATGTAAACTCAGTTAAGTGCAGACATGTAAATACACACCCACAGTCCCACTCGCACACACAATCCCATAGAGGTTTGTAAACCCCCAAAACCTTTCTTCAATCTCATAATGTTTCACTCATAAATCAGTGTGAAAACAGTTGGCTCTGAAAGACAAAGACGGACAGACAGACAGAGTGCAAAGTGCAGCGGGAGCCGGCAGGAACATGTTTGAATTGAAATATAAAACTATATACACAGATGCAGTAAATCATTACTCACCCGGGGAAGGTGTCCCCCGCCCCCCTTCACTCAGCTGCATTATATTTGAGCAGGCCACAACAGAAACAACAGTGAAACCAGAGTCAACACTTTAGCGACATACCGATCTGTGCCACGACGCACAAGAGAAACCACAGAGAAACTAGTCTGTGTTGTGTGTATAAAATCCTTACAGCTCATTAATTCACCGTTTAATGTAGTATATCTTCTGTGATTTTATTGTTACAGTCTTTAACCGTTCTGCAAGATAAAGAACCCCCGGCCCCTGTCATTGATGTACTCTCTCTCTGTTAACATACTAGATGCACAACTATAAGGCAATTTACCCACACTGCTCCCTTCATCATCAAAAAAGCATGAGTTTGTACCAGACAGATATATTGTGGGCCTGTGTGCATGAGTAATAGAGAGAGAGCGAGAGAGCGAGAGAGAGAGAGAGAGAGAGAGAGAGCGAGAGCGAGAGCGAGAGCGAGAGAGAGAGAGAGCATAGATGAGACATTACTGTAGACTATACTTGGTACATACATAGATACATAAACAGCCCTCTGCAGCCTGTGACAGCTGTCATGGATGCTTGGATACTGCAGCTGACCATCTCTTCAGGCGATGGGCTGTCGACTAAGCTGTCCAGGAGATGGGATCTAAAAGGCTTGGCCCTTGTGGACTACAAAGGGATGATATACTGTAGTGCAGACGAAAGATTCTGCTAGTATTTTAATTATGTAAACATTGCATTTTTTATTGATTAATAGCCAGAAGTGTAACAAGCTATATTAGCCGTTATTTTTTACTAGGGATCCAGCTGTGTAACATGTCATAAGTAATAGACGTTGCGCCAAAATAATGCTTCAGTGAGCAAGGACATTCCCATTTGTCAAATCAAACCCAATCAATTCCTCCATCCTTGCATCTCATCCTCGCGTCCTTCCTCAGCGGAGGGTCTATAACGCAAGGCAATGATGCGAGTGAGGCAAAAAAAAGAGAATCAGAATTTGGCTAAAAGTAAAATGCTACAATGTAAAATGTGTTCATTTAACTCTGAGTGTAATGTAAAATGTACTCTTAAGGGTTCATTTGGGTCTATGTTTACCATCAGTGCTAAATGAGCACTGGGGATTTTACTGTGCACAGCAACAGCACAGCGTCAAACACCATTTTGTGCATTTGTTTATAATATCTCTGGACTGGAGTTACTCGAGGACCAGGAGACAGTCCTGAGAATTATAGATAAACAAAGTGCTTCTTTTATGCGTTTTGACTTTATGGTTTATGCCATACGTCATATGTAACTGTTGACTGTGACTTACTGTGTATGCGCACTGTGTACCGTGTTAGGTAAAGCTCTCATGGTTTCGACTCAATAAGAATGTTTATGACTAGGAAACAGTGGATTTTATGAAATTATGAGGCTTTTATGAGTAAATCAATTGCAGGGCATTGGTAACTGCTGCAGGTTTTATTAGAATTCAATAGACACTATTAAAGGACATTACCGTGGAGAAATGCATGATCATATGTCTACTGTAATATTATTCTAGGCATTTCAGACTGAATATATAATGTCTAAATTCAGCTGACCTGTATTCAGCCACAAGGTGTGACTTAATGCTTAATAGGATGAAACTAGAATTGGTGAATCAAATTATTAACTTAAGAGGTGATGTTTTATATAACGAATACACTGAGATTCTCTTAATCAAACTCGTGGCGGTCCTGAAAAAATACAATTTACAATATCATTTTATAATTGTGATTACCGTATTAGCTTGTATTACTTTTTTATTATTCATTTTCTGAATCTGAAAAGGCTAGAATTTAGAAGCATAATGAATGGAACAAATCACAATACATCCGATTTATACTTAGTTGTGTTACGCATTGAAATGAGCAGATCTAGAAGCTCACAACGCATCGTGTTGCAGTGTGATGCGTTGTGAGCACTGAGAGCCAGCTAGCTCATCACTGGGAATGAAGTGGTCTATTCTGAGGCAGATATGGGTTGAACAATGGGACTGCCTTTGGTTACAGTTACAAGCATTCTGTCTTCAATTAGAGGGAGATATCTGAGCTATGTGACTCGCACGCACGCACACACACAAGTTTCACTCTGACTGCACACTAAGTGTGTGTGTGTGTGCGTAAGCGTGTGCGTGTGCGTGCGTCCACTGCACAGTTGATACTTGGATGATCCGCTGACTAAGCCTAGGCTTTCCCTGCTAACAATGGTGGTGACAGTGGCTCTACACTAAAACGTTAGCAGACATAGAAGTACCTCTTGTTGTAAAGTACATTGTTAGAACTGCTGCCTCCCACATTAAAACACATGATCCACTCTCACATGATATAGTGAGCAACACTTGGGTACAAATTATACTTTCCGCGCCTGCATAGCCACGAGGGTCCACTAGGGTCCGCGTGACACAAATTTCGTCCCCAGAATTTTGTGACCGTACATACTTAATGCGCGGACAATTACAATGACTGCACATGCACTTCAAGAGATAAATGGATGCTCTGTTGAAGGAGAGGTTGAGTGAGGAGATCCGTCGCTACCCTCTTTAGTATATTAAGTTACAATAGAGGACTTGAGTTTACGTTCGTTGGCAGAGATGTTAAATGGTAGACACGCCAAACAGCATAAAAACCTGAATTTAAAAGACTACTCAAAGCTTCGCTGAAGGAATTGTATGCTATTCTGTATGTTCTGTGTCTGTCCCAGGTGACTCAGGTAAACACCACAATGCACTTTATAGCAAAGCACAAATTATCATGCATTTAACGAGCTTAGGCCTAGATCTGGGTGACAATCTCTCTCTCGCACACACAAACACACACAAACACGGGGTCCCCCACACACAGCCTGGTACATACCTCATTCATCTTGGTGACAGAGCGAGAGTAACTCTCTCAGAACAAACAAACACACACGGGTTCAATCAGCTGCTAATGACTCGCTTCATTAGCTAAATAGCTGTAATTTACCGCCCTCAACCGGGGTCAGGAGGTCAATGGCTAGCAGACCTAAAGGGTACCCAGGGGCATCATGGGGGGTGTGCACGTGCATGTGAAGCGTTATGAAGAAACGTGTACACGGGATGATATAAATTAAGGTTTACAGGCATTTGAAGAGAAAGAATATATATACGAAGATCGAGAGAGAAAAAGATGACAAGAACAGTGGTGTGCTTGTGTGTGTGTGCGCGCGCACACACACACACGTGTGTACGAGTGCCTGAGAGAGAGAAACAGGAGATTAAGTATACACTGTTTCAATAGGGAGGGGGGGGGGGGGGAGAGAGAGAGAGAGAGAGAGAGAGAGAGAGAGAGAGAGAGAGAGAGAGAGAGAGAGAGAGAGAGAGAGAGAGACAGAGACAGAGAGAGAGAGAGACAGAGACACAGAGAGAGAGAGAGAGAGAGAGAGAGAGGGGTGGGGGGACAGACAGACAGACAGTCTGTGAGAGACAAGACAGACAGGACCCTAGTAGACAGACAAACAGACAAGACAGTCAGTCCCGTACTGGCCATTAGCGTCCTGTCTGCATGAGTGCTGCTGATACTTTTGGGGTAGAAGATTTACGATGGCGTCAATCGATGGGGGCGCCCTGCGGGATCCTCCCATCCCTGGCACAGAGACGCCAAGTCTGTCAGCTCTTCACACACACGCGTGCACACACACACACACACACACACACACACACACACACACACACACACACACACACACACACACACACAGAAAATGCAACCCAGGCCTTCTCCAAGATCTGCGACCGGGCTTCGGCCCAATCCCCCAATTCCACCAGCTTTTCATCCGCTTCACTCCCGACCGCAGACAAATCATAATTAGGTCTGAAAGAGTCTATTAGGATTGTCATTTTTAACGGGGCTCTGGGGGAAAACGTAATTACAAACCCTCCATTCTCCACCTAGCCCTCCTTTGTCCCCTTAACTGGAACTGAAACAATGAGGACAATTTAAACAGTCAATCAAGTGGGTTTTGCTGCCGTGGGGACATGGAGACATAGACACACACACACGCTTGCTAGCAGGGAATATGGGGACATGCTTCTTTATTCTTGGGGGGGGGGGGGGGGGGGTCACTCGAGTGACGAGTTGGACAAATGCAAAGCTCCGTGACGTGGGAAAAAGTGTGTCATCTGTAATTTACTACAACTACAGCTCTGCTAAAGTCTTCAACGGTCTTTAGAGACAGAGGAGAAAAGGAGAGAGAGAGATGAAAAATGTTCAGGGTGAGAGTGCATGAGCATAATGTGGATATGTGCGTGTGTGTGGGGGGGGGGGGGGGGGGCAGCAGTGAGATATCTTGAAAGACGACAGAGGATTAGGGATTATGTCTCCGATTGTCATTGAAATCTCTGATTGTCGGTGAAATCATTAACCTAACATGGCCCTGTGTTCATCATAGAGCCAGACATTATAAAGGGGGCTACATGGTTACCGTCCAACTTCCGAACTAGTTCGGATAGGGTATTATAACTACAAAATGACGTCAATAAGAACTTCTTATGGGTGATCTCAAAACTTTCGGTGGGATAGGACTTTCCAAAATTAGAATTGAACAAGAAAATGTGGCATCAATCAAGCTCTATTCATCACAGCATCGTACTACCAACCACACCATACAGCAACAAACCAAGAATCGCACTTCCAACCATAGTGTACAGTAACACACCAGAGAATCATACTTCCAACCATAGTGTACAGTACAAAACCAGAGCATCATACTTCCAACCATAGTGTACAGTAACACACCAGAGCATCATACTTCCAACCATAGTGTACAGTACAAAACCAGAGCGTTGTCTACCAACCGCAGTGTACTGTACAAAACCAGAGCCAAATGTTGCAGTCGCTGCTTGTAGAGCCTTTAATCAAACAGCAATCACAAAACCTGGTTCAACTCAAGAACTGTCTCTGGAGGCTATTTCTTCATCTAACCATCTTGTTCGGATTATCATCTGCCGTACTGATACACACCGGCCAGTGTATGATAATTAACTCAAGGTCTTAATGTATACTGCATCACACGACGGTGTCACTCGAACATAACAGATTTTCCTTTGAATATCTGTTATTTTCAGCAAGCGCAACCATCACAAAGACCCGAATTATACACTCAAAAAGTCACAGAGGCCCGAATGACCCCTTACAGTGGAAACACCGGAAAGGAAAACGTTCGATCATTCATCGAAATTGTTGTTGTTGTCGTGTAAATACAGTACTGTATATCCCTGGAACCTGTGTGTGTTATGGGTTGGGTTCACTGGGTCAGAGCTGGGAGGTTATGTAAGCAGAGCAGAGATCCTCACTGAACTGCCTCACTGAACCCAGCAGAGAGGCACCGAGCTGGGGCTGGCAGGCAGACGAGGTGAACGCGTGCGCGCGCGCAGACACACACACACTTCTGGAAATTAGGCTTATATAACACAATTAAAACTGAAAATGGAGTTACCCATTCACTACTTTGAGAGAACTTAGCTGTCTGCATCTGACTGCACTTCTATGTACAGTAGTGTGTGTGTGTGTGTGTGTGTGTGTGTGTGTGTGTGTGTGTGTGTGTGTGTGTGTGTGTGTGTGTGTGTGTGTGTGCACCTGTTTGGGAGTGCATTCCTGCCTATATTAGTGCAGAGCTTAGTTATAATGAGCTACTTTAAGACACAGTCTCTCACAAACCGTGGTCTGCTTCCTCAAAACAACCTAATTTTATTAAATTGAATAAATATTGTGACTCCAGGATGGAAGACATCCAATTTAGTTGACAAAGGTACCTGAAATCCATTGCATAATATAAACACAGATGATGGCATTTGGTAAAAGCTGGCTGTTATGCAAATACCAATAGTTAACCCTCCATAATCAGCTTTTATGTCCATAATAACTTTCATTTCAAAGACATGCAGTATTATACGGTAGCTTTTAAATTATGTCAAATGTATTAAACATTTTGTAATGAAACTCTTCAAACAAGAAACAATGTATTTGGGTTAATGCTACAATATATTTTATTGCTGCGCTTTAATCTCTTAGCCGTCCACTTTTTCAGTGCTGCCCTCTGTCTGTCAGGGATGTTAGTTCATTGGTCCAGGCAGAGCTAAAAGGCAGACTGTCTGGCTGCCACCCAAATGGCTTTCTCCATGGATATAAACAGCCTGACTACAGGCCTGGGCCACACATAAACACCATTCTGACAAACACAGGTCTGGACACGGTGCTAGGAGTGAGTGTGTGTGTGTGTGTGTGTGTGTGTGTGTGTGTGTGTGTGTGTGTGTGTGTGTGTGTGTGTGTGGGGGTGGGGGTGTGGGGGTGTGGGGGTGTGTGTGTGAGAAAGAGAGAGAGAGAGAGAGAGAGAGAGAAAGAAAGAGAGAGAGACGAGGCAGTGAAATAAATAAAACATAGGACCGTAGACAGCGTGGGTGGGATGCGTTTGCATACATCCCCATATTATACAGCAGGCCGCAGTCTTGTTTTTCACTTCTGTTATCTTGTTACCCCCACATTGCATCAGAACTATACACACCCACGCATACACACCCACATCCCTGGAGGAATTAAAAATAACTCCTTGGGTTGGGTTGAGTTAACATCACCACCACCAGGAGCCTGGTTATCTCGTGGAAAGAAATCCCAGAAGAGTGTATGACTGATTACAAACCCCAGTAGGACACGGAAGAAGATGGGGCAACATGAGGGTGGAAAACTTTTTGAGTTGCTTTCTCTCTGTGCCTGCGTAATGCAATACTGTGGTTTCACTGTACATGTACTCCACTGCATGGGTCTTCAACAGGGGGTCCGGGACCCCTGGGGGGGTCCTCATTGTTACTACAAGGAGGCCACCAAATACATTTTTGATAGGACATTTTTATTTACACTAACCACTTGAACCCTAGCATCGCTATTCTGGGGGGTACATTCGCCGAAAATACACGTCACACACTGCAATGCATTGTGAGCTCGTACATACATGCTTGTAGACTATTTCCGTTGAAGAGATTTGGTGTAGAGGGGAAAAATAGCAGACCAAGTACAGAGCTAAAGGTCACGTTCAGTAAGTATTGAGGGTTTAAACAGTTAAATGTCTGAAAATGCACATGAATCTAACACATTAATAGAAAAGATCATGTGTAAACAAACAAAAAATCAAAATCTATGAAAAAGCTTAAAGGGATAGTTCACCCAAAAAAACACTTTATTTTAGACTCTTTGTGTCTCCTACCGGAATTATTGGCTTAGGAATGTGACAAAAACAAAACAATTTCCATGAATTCAAGTCTCCATAAACTAATCGATAGAAAAAAGTCATTTTGGGGGTGAACTATCCCTTTAATATGCAAGACAATTTTATACAATATGTTGTAGGGGGTCCCTGATTCATCACTCTCTCAGCTAAGGGGACCTTGGCCTGAAAAACAAGTCTCCTGCTCTACTGTACATCTGTTGCTGGTACTTTTTGTGTTTGTGCTACCTTTATCTTCTTAATTTCTCTGTGTTTCAAAGGCTTTTATACAGCTGTCAGAATGAGCAATGGATGGAAGGGCTTGGGTTGGATGCGTAATGTTTGCCAGATAAGATAAGCAAACATCATAGCGGGCGTGAGTTTGTGTCTGAACTCTGAACGTTTGACCTCGAATATATACCAGTAAAATAAACGCCATCTATCGGGTTTTGGGTTACAATTGCGCACGGAGACCTCGCTGATCCCCACCGTAGCTTCATGAGGGAATTCCAAAGATCCCAATAAGTCAAAATCAAACTATATAAAAGGAAGGGAATTAAGGAGATAATGAACTTGAGATTTTGATAATACAAGTAGAGATCCTGTCAGTTGTGTTTTGGTAACAGCATGCGGTGGAGGGACCACCGGAGAGACGTGCATCACAAACTTAAAGGGGATTGAGCCTTTCAGGCGATATCAAAGGCCAGAGTCTCTTTGAAAAGATCAAACAGCCTGAAACGGATGTCCTCATAGGCTGGTGTCTAGCCTGGACAGTGTTGCTTGTGGACACACACATATATACTCTCTCTCTCTCTCTCTCACACACACGTAGTTTGCGCACACACTCACAAAAGATAAGCTGGACAGGCAAATCAACATCAGTGTCTCGCTGTTGTGAGAATTTGTACACACACACACACACACACCCCACAGGCTCCTGATGACATTCTCTCTCCTCTCTGCATATGGGTCAAAAGAGAGACCAAGGGGAAAAACACAGCACAAACAGCATGCACAGGAAAATATCATCCACACAGCATGAACTCAGACAGTACACACACACACACACACACACACACACACACACACACACGCACGAGCGAGAGGTCTATAAATAAAATGGTCAAACAGGGAGAGACGGAGGGCAAAGGCCCAGTGGAAAAGTGGTCAACTGTTAGCTTTGCAGCCTAGCTCTAAAATTTGCATTAGCAGCACTATTCAAGACAGGGTTCCTTCAGCACTGACACCCCTTCCCTAAACTAATCATCATCAGAAATGTACCGGGCAAACGTAACAAAACGTTAATCTTTTGCGTGACAGACCCCCTGTGATAAGTTGCCATAAATGAGCTTGGAATGACAAGTACTAATAATAGAACAAATGAGGGGTTGGCTTAGCAGAAATGGCACAATCTTATCTGAAGTTAGCCAACAACTGGGGATAATCGGTTCTAACCATCTTCAAAGCATATGGGACATTGTATAATTAGCCTGTGTGAGCTACCCACAAAAACCTTTATGTCAGTTTTAGGTAGCTCTAATTATGTGCTCCTGAATGCTCCCGATTAGATTAAAATGACATTCCATAATGGGAGTATTCTCTCTAGAATAGCGATGTATAGCTGCCACTCCCCTACAGATCCCAAGTCTTTAGCCTACTTTACGGGGTGCACAGAGGTTAATAACGATAATGACAAATTAATGTGTAACGGGGCATTTTGTCTTTCAGAGAGGGCTAAATCTGGTCACGAGGAACGTGCTGAGAGAAAGGCGAATGAGATATTCAACAAAGGACACGCAAACACATGAATGGGGACGGTTCAGAAGGTTGTTGGGAGAAAATGGTCCAAAAGCTTGTTTGGTACCAAAGAGTTGGACGGACGAGTTTCGTGGCAATCCGCCCAATCAGTTTTGAGATTATTTTAGGCAATGTAGCCTGGGGGTGGAGGAGGACAGGTTATGGGGTCTCTCTAGTTAAGGTTCAACCTCAGGGGAGCATGAATGCACTCGGCAACTTTGATGTCAATCTGCCCATTAAGTTAGAATTCGAGACATCTTCTTTGCAAGTGGAGGCATCGGCCTAAGGTTGGCGCTGGAGATAAGGACATGGGGTCACTAAAATCAGTAGGGTTCTTCATTTGGACGGCATGAAGGTGAAGAGCAGCTTAACCAGCCAATGCTCTGACCACATAATCATAATGTTCTTGGTTCAAATCCCAGCTCAGGGTCAGCTGCCAGGTTCCTGTCATTCTGCCCCATCCTGTCTCTGTAAAAGCAACGCCAAGACAAAGAATCTTTAAATAAATACGAGTTACGAGGTCTTAACACATGACGGCAGTGATGAACAGGGCCGGTAGAACTCGTGGCTGTACCTGGATCTGTTCTCAGTGTCCTGGCAGTGGTTTTTGTTGTTGTTGGCCAGCCAGCAAAGCTTAGATCATAACTAACAAGCCTCCTTGCTAGACTCCAGACACAGAGACTGGATTCATCTGGTTACTGCACGTGCGCACACACGCGTACAGATTGTGTTGTGTGAATGCATTGACTTTGCATGTCTGTGTGTGTGTGTGTGTGTGTGTGTGTGTGTGTGTGTGTGTGTGTGTGTGTGTGTGTGTGTGTGTGTGTGTGTGTGTGTGTGTGTGTGTGTGTGTGTGTGTGTGTCACTACTACCACCTTGCTTAGCCTTTTATTCAAATACCTACAGGGTAGTAAAACTCATGCCAAGCTGGTTGACGATTTTTCATCAGCTTTCAACACTATTCAACCACACCTGTTATAAACTCTCCAACTACTTTGGTGTTGACTCTAGTTTGGCTGGTTGGAGACTTGATGAGTGCATGACAGGTGAGCTCTCTTCACCTACAAGTTCACCCCAGGGGTGTGTTCTCTCACCACTCCTTTATATATTCTGTATGCAGATGGCTGTAAGGGCCAGTTTGAGAACCAATATATCCTGAAGTTTGCGGATGACTAAGTTATAGTCAGTCCCCTGAATGATAATGAAACAAGTCATGGACCTGTCATTGATAATTTGTTTAAATGGTGGAAAAAAACAGTTCCTTCAACTCAGTGTATCAAAGACAGGATAGTCAGGTTGTGAAGAGAGCAAACGATATCCTGTGTGACTGCACCCACTCTCTTTACATCAGGAGTTTCAATCCCTACCCTCTTAATCAGGAGTTTCAATCGTTACCCTCTGGCACCCGCTTCAGATTCCCCTCAGGCAAGACAAGCAGACACAAACACTCATGCCTTGTGCTGTCCCACACCAAAAATAGCCGTTCTACAAGCTCACAACGTGGGTTGTGAGCTTGACATCATTCATCCCCACAGCCATGACCCTCCTCAACGCAGAGAAAAGGAGGTAGGCTTCCCCATCATGATTAGGTAGGCGAGATGTTCATCCTGATTTCTGTTGATGTTTGTCATCATTGTATTCTTCTTATAGCTGTTCAAACTATTATGCTTATTCATTGATGCAGCCTTGCTGAGTCTTTGCTACTCTTACTAATGTGATATAATGTTTGTTTGTGTTTTATGTTGCAGTTTATGCTGTAAACTAATTGGCCTTCTGATGGAAATAAAGTTGGAATTGAAGATAAAGTGTGTGTGGTGTTTGGTAGAAGGTGACTGTAGTATGCTAAAGAGATAGTTGTAAAGTGGAGGGGGAGATTCATAGTGGATGGCATGCTAGATAATTTCAGCCTTTAGGCAGATTTACAGGTCTCTACCTGTGTGCATGTTTGTAGAGGCCCAAACAACAAACACCTAGCAACAGTCTTTAAATGTCCTTTAAAAGGATTTAAGATTATATCCAAAGGGTTGTGTGTGTGTGTGTGTGTGTGTGTGTGTGTGTGTGTGTGTGTGTGTGTGTG
The DNA here is from genome assembly GCF_963454915.1 of Gymnoscopelus microlampas. Classification (NCBI taxonomy): domain Eukaryota; kingdom Metazoa; phylum Chordata; class Actinopteri; order Myctophiformes; family Myctophidae; genus Gymnoscopelus; species Gymnoscopelus microlampas. The sequence goes on from NC_139952.1 coordinate 27,297,221, forward strand.
TGTGTGTCGGTGTGGCATGCCCACTGTTGTGTGTTCACAATGTGTGGTACAGTACCTCTGAGGCAGAGGAAGGTGAGGAAGTCTTCCGTCTTGGGTTTGCGTCTAGACAGGTCCTGGATAGAAGAGGACGAAGAGGAGGAGGTGGCAGCGAGTGGGGAGGAGGTCAGGGAGCAGGAGGTCAGGGAGGAGAGTGACTGACAGGCACGCACAGCGGGCAGGCTGCCGCCAACACCGTCCGGGTCGGCCACCTTGACTGGTGTGGTGCTGGGTGAGTTGGGCTGGGACTGTGCGAACTTCCTCTGGGCCTGGAGCCGCGGTCTGAAAGGAAGAAGAGAATATGAATATTTGTAATATTATGTTGCTGGGGTGAATCTGACATAACGACACAGACCACTTGAACCCTGTTGTCCCTATTCTGGAGCGAACATTCGTAGGAAATAGCACATAAGCACACAGCTGTTTTCGCCTAAAGGATTTGGTGTAGAGGGAGGGGGACTAGTACAGAACCCTGGGGGACTACGGTCAAGTTAAAACCAGGTCTGTAATGACGTGTTACACAACATGCTAAAATGTCACCTTAATCACTTCAACTCAAGCATCCCTATTCTAGGGGGAACGTTTGGCAAACATAGACGATCTGCAAAAAAAGGAAAAAAGGGTACCAAGTACTGTACTAACTCAGGTCTGAATTACTAAGAATAAAGGGTTTAAGTGGTTAACACAAAGAAACGCATTGAACTGGAAGACAGTGATGTAAACAACATGCAACATTCTAGAGTCTCGTACAAACACACTCTAGGGGATGTTGCAAGAATTGCCATTTGGGAAATAGAACGAATCACCTATTGTGTGTGTGTGTGTGTGTGTGTGTGTGTGTGTGTGTGTGTGTGTGTGTGTGTGTGTGTGTGTGTGTGTGTGAAATAATGGCCACACAGCCGTGTCCCTATAGACGGATTTCCGCGCGACGTCATCACAGAGCAGAATGCGCAATCTGCGCATGCTCGGGGAAAACGAATTGTTGCGCCGTTCACTCTGTTGTTATGTTCGGGAGTTAGATAGCCATAATTCTGCTATTATAGGCATAATAGGCATAATGCTGCCATTATATACAAACAGATCCAACTTCCGACAAATCATTTTTATTGAGTAAACAAGGTATTACAAACTGCATAATTTAATCTACTTTCATTAAACCCGGTGAAGATCATTTCTTTTATGAATGGACATTTGACCAGAGCTGCTGCGGGTAATGGCGCCCTCTATAGGCTACCCCCGGATCTGCACGGTCATATCCTCTCATGTTTACTAACAGGAAACCTGTCTATATAACACACAAATACACAGGTAATGCAGCGGCCGGAGTCGTGCTGAGCAATGGTTGAAAGGTAATTCAGTTGTCCATTAGACCTTGCCTGGACCAGCTTGCACCCGTCCAAACCCCATCCATCACCTTCTCACACACTGCCCCCTGGTACACGGATGGACATCGCCACCTCGAGTCCAAGGGCCGACGGTTGGAAAGGCTCGCCGGGAAGACCAGTCTCACCATTCATACTGACATGACACATGCAGCTCTATAAAGACACCATCAACTCCACCCGCTCTTCCTATTCTGGAATCATTCTGTCTGGCAGTGGCAACCCCAGAGTACTCTTCTCCACCATCAACAAACTCCTCAAACCCATGGAAACACCATCTCACACTCCTTCATTTATGACCTCTCCTCAGTAGTTGTTGGTATGAAGTCCTCAACCTGCTCCCTGTACCCCCTCCCCACCACCCACCTCAAGGACTGCCTCCCCACTCTCTCCCCGCTCATCACAAAAACTTTTATTAACGCCTTCTTTTCCTTTGGATCTGTAACACCCTCCCCCTAAAGCTCACCTCCATCACACCTATTCTCAAAAAACCTGGTCTTGACCCTGACTCCCCAAGAATTACCGGCCCATCTCAAACTTCCTATTTCTGTCAAAGATCCTGGAATGTGTTGTCGCTTCTAAAATCACTGCATACATGGAAACAAACAACCTCTATGGACAATTTTAATCTGTCTTCTGCACCAAACACAGTACAGAGACTGACCTCATCAAAGCTATCCCCTGACACCGGCTCACTCAACATTCTCATCCTCCTTGACCTCAGTGCTGCTTTTGATACCATACACCATGCTATACTCATCTCACGCCTGAAATCCACCCTTGGAATCACTGACACTGCCCTCTCCTGGTTCAAATCATACCTCTCTGACAGACATCAATTCATCTCCATTAACAACTGCCAATCATTCACATCTCCTGTCACCCATGGTGTCCCCAAAGGCTCAGTACTTGGCCCTCTCCTCTTCAACCTGTACATGCTCCCCCTCGGACAGATACTCCGCAGACATGGCCTCCAAAGAAACGGACCTGGGGAGAAGGGGCTTTCTCAGTTGCCCCCCCACCCGATGGAACTCACTCCCAGCTCACATCAAAGCTGCTCCCACCCTCGCCACGTTTAAAACCACAGTCAAAACCCACCTTTTAAGACATGCATTCCCTACCTAATCCAAATCCCCCTTTTCTACCTTATTTTCATTTATACATTTTTGTGTTCTTAGTTTTTAACAATTTTATTTTGTTTTTTCTGTTTTCTGTAAAGCGACTTTGAGTATTTAGAAAAGCGCTATATAAATTGTATGTATTATCATCATTATTAGATCAGTTGACTTCACACAGTCCAATTCCTTCTTCTCTATTTCTGTGTATCCTTCTTTGTCTGCCTTTTCCTTCTACATTTATTCCTACATTTTCACTCTCACTGCACCACTTTATTTTTCACACGTTTTGTAAAGACCTGTGACTCTCAAGACCTGTGACTGTCTCTCTCTCTCGCTCTCTCACTGAGAAAAACGGATTTTAAAAGAACAGCATGTCTGAGAAAGAATGATGGACAATTATTTCACACACATATACGTGTACACTCCCTCCCACATACAGTATACACTCTCCCACACACACACACACACAGACCCCCCCCCCCCCCTGCCCCCTGGAAATTCTGAACTGTCGGAGGCAGCAAGAGGCCTCAATCGATTAGTGCTGTGTGTGTGTGTGTGTGTGTGTGTGTGTGTGTGTGTGTGTGTGTGTGTGTGTGTGTGTGTGTGTGTGTGTTCCTGCATGTGTGTAAGCTCTCAGCTCTGCTATAAACGGGGAGGGATAGCAATCGTAGCAATGTGATATCCTGACATTATTTGCCAATTTGCCACGGAGCAGATTGAAGTGAGGGCAGATAGAATCGTGCCCGGCAAACACCCACAATGCATTTGGCGTGGCGGCTGAAAGGTGGGGAGCTCTCAGATTACACTTAAATCGGGAGAAGACCTCTGTGTCAAAACGTGTCAATTCCCTGCAGTGACACGGCTTTAAACTCAATAGGAGACAAAATGGAGAGGTGATTGCGTACACGCTGCAAAATGTACAGAACAACATCTGCTGTACAGACATATATACAAGGACAGAGAAGATGAGTGTAATTAATGGAGAGAGAGAGAGAGAGAGAGCGCGAGAGAGAGAGAGAGAGAGAGAGAGCAAACAGTGAGAGATGGAAATAGTGAAGAGAGAATTAAGGCTGATTTGAATCAAGTGAATCATGTCTTAATCGAAGGACTAAACATTAGACAACAGGGCATTCTTTTCTTTCTTACTTTGTTTGCTATATTTTGTAATAGCTTTGTTTGTGTTGGTATTGGAGTAAAACAGAACCACTCCTCTCTTTGTTATTTTATTTGTGTTCTGAATGTATGTGAATATACAGTTAGCCCTAATTTACATGTTACTAAACTATTCCTAACCGTTCCTTTAAGGAAGTAGTGTGTGTGTGTGTGTGTGTGTGTGTGTGTGTGTGTGTGTGTGTGTGTGTGTGTGTGTGTGTGTGTGTGTGTGTGTGTGTGTGTGTGTGTGTGTGTGTGTGTGTGTGTGTGAGTGAGAGAGAGAGAGAAAGAGAATCATGTATTATACTGTATGTGTGCATTTCACAGTGCCTCGTGTGAATGCAACAGAATTAATTCATTGGTTCAGGAGATGTAGCACTAGCAGTATCACTGCAGTGTATTACACTTACACAAGGCAAAATCTGGGCTTTCAAAACCGCAGGACAATGGACAGCGTTTATAATAAAAAAATCTTTTTGTACTTTTTCCAGAGGGACCAGATGTTATCTACTTACATTTTTTATGCACTTGTCTACTTTACAAAGCCTGGACTAGAGCATTGGTCTGAACACTGTGGACTCAGACAACGTTTCTCATAGTGAGGATTATTATCAACTACCGTATATACACCATTATATTAATGTTGTGTATCGAGAGAATTCTTTGGCCGTATACTCAAGTGAACTTGATGCCCAAGGAATTCCAATGTGCTAAAGTAAATGAATGACTAGATGCTGTTAATGCTGTTTCACTCTCTCTCTGGCTTTGTCAGCTTGAGCTTGTAGATCAGCTATTTTCTGTGTATAATACCAGCGCACAACAACAGTAAGTATAGGCTTTAGGATGAAAAAAAGGTAAAATGGCATTTATAAAATTGCCGTCCTAAAACAACTATAGTGATACCAGCGCACGTGTGCGAGTGTTGCTGAAACACGAATACATACATCAATCTTCATTTAAATTGTAGTCTTCACAAGAAAGAGACTACAGAAATAAATAGTAGAGCATTACAATGAACAATAAAAGCAGCAGGCTGTTGTAGTTCATCAGGGAACACAACTCCTTCACTGACAACAGACTAAATGCCAATGACTAATTATCAACACAGAGAACAAAACTAGAATGGGGCTTTTCTTGCCAATTAGCAACTCAACAATAAGCACTGGGGATCTCTCTCTATCTCACACACACACACACACACACACACACACACACACACACACACACACACACACACACACACACACACACACACACACACACACACACACACACACACACACACACACACACACACACACGTCTTTTTTCAGACATCAATGCAGTCTCAAATTAAATAGTAAGAAACATGCATCTGTCAAGTTTTACCCAACCTGCATGTTAGGGTTGCCAACAGTCCCGTATTAGCCGGGACGCCCCGTATTTGAGCCAAAAGGGGCGTGTCCCGTACGGGACTTTGTTTGTCCCGGACTCCGGTGTAAAGGGAAAAATAAAAAATATATTTCTGTTTGCGCACAATACAGCGTGTCTGGCTGCGTGTTTGTGTGCTGTATGCGAAGGGCGCTAGGACCGCTCAGTTGGCAGGGCAGGCACAGTGCTCGCACCCGTGCGTGTGTGTGTGTGTGTGTGTGAGATTTTCTCCGGTGGGCGCGGCTCCCCCAAAATAATTAAATCACATAACCCTAACCCAACCCTAACCCTAACCCTAAAACCGAAATAAAGTAACAAAAAAAGTAACTTTATCCGCGGGAAACCCGAAAAAAATCACGCGCGCGCATGTGGCCAGTTCTGGATGTTGGCAACCCTACTGCATGTGGACATGCATACTGTATGTGAACAGAGGTGCACGTGAGCCATCATGAATACAAGTTGTTTAGCTGGCATAGTCTCACCAGAACTGTTCCTGTTCACCCTGGAACGCTCTGCTGTAACTTAATACAAGGCTAGTGAATGACAGACTACCGCCTGCTGTGAACAACTCCTAAAGCAGAGCAGCTGAGCTCTATATGAAAATCTGTTTTGAAAGAGAAACTCTGGTTAGTTCCACACAGGGCTGGTTTTAGATGAACAGGTTTCCACTGAACTGCTTGAAGAGATGGGAGCCAGACAGGAGGACAGGTTGAGAGGAAATTAGTTACCAATCACAACAGAAACAAGAAGACAAGATGGCTGACAGACAGACAGACACAACAGAACAAGACGTTGGGCAAGGATGAGCCAGTTAAGTCAAGTGGGAAAACCATGATGCACTTTTAAACATCCTGTCTAGACTGCCATCCTGATCTGCTGGTTTTACTGGGCTGGCCCCCGAGCTATCTGTTACCTATTAACCAACACAGGAACCCTACACAAAGACAGCCAGACACCAAAGATACACAAAGGTCATCAGCATATTTGATGGATGGATTAGCCAACTTGCAAGCAATGGCACCAGCCTCTCTTGTATGCATGTACTGTATATGTGTTGAAGATAGCATTTCTCACGTTTGGTTACTTATACTACTCTAACAGCAGAGATAGAGCCAAATACAAAAAGTCCACATGAGTAATCATTACGGAAGTCATATAAAAATACAATACACAATCAATCTAAACATATCTGGTTTCTTGAGGGAGTGAAATCCACTAAAGTTGAGCACAGAATGTGAAATTATTATCATTATTATTAACTGTGGGTGTCAGGAGGCTGGGGGAATTTAAATAATCATGGCACTGTTATCCTCTACATTCCTTCTCCATTCCAGTGAAAATATGGATCACACTGCATCGTTTTGTCAACATGTCAACACTGGACCACTTATCTTTATTGGGAACAGATGAGGCAACAACCCATCTGTTTGGTTTTTGTGTTGCTGCTTAGTCTGAGTGATGACCTGAAATTCTTAATTAACTCTCAAAACGGCTGGCTGGCTGACTACACCAAGATAACTTTGCAAGCAAGTTCAGCATTAACACTTTATTCATATGCTTAGTAAAACATTGTGTACTAAAATGAATGCATGTCTTTCATCCACTGTTTCATCCATTGTTTCCAACCGGCTGTCTAATATCACACAAGACATTTAGGTAGGCAGACACAGACAGACAGTGGGTAGACAAACAGACAGGCAGGCAGGCAGAAGAACAGAGACAGGTGGAGCAAGGAATACAGATGTGGTCAGAGAGAAAGAAATGGGACAAAATTGCAACTAGAAGGAAGATGAGAGAAATTATACTTAAGTTGCTTTTCCACTGCATGGTAACACGCATGGTAATGTGGTGCTATTCTAAATAAAATTCTTGAAATATTGAAGTGGGATGCAGGCTCTTTACCTGGCATGAAAAGCTACATCTGTCCCAACTACACCACTGTACAGTATGCGAAGAAAACACCACACACACACCCCTCGCCAATCAGAGACAAAACACAGCTCTTGTTATTGCTTATTAAAACTATCAGCAAATGGGAAGTGGCCACAAATTATTTGAAAACACATTTTTACATTATATATTTTGATCATGAAAAACATTTTCTGCCTGGACTTCTTCAGGTGTTCAATTGAGTGAATAGATCTCTAGAAGATGTAACAAGTTCACTCTCTTCAAGCCACTTTCCTTTTAATCAAGTGATGACATCAGCAGGGAGCGCAGAGTGTAGAGAAGCTGTTTGTGTGTGTAGCGCAGACAAATGGGGCCTGATTTATCACGCTGTAAATTGTAGTCATTCGTGCAGGAAACACTCCTAAATGCAGGCAGTGCAAATTATTTCACTGCAAATTAGACAGGAATGATTGCTGAAAAAACTTATCTTCCATGCACGTTTGATTTATTAGATAAGTTGTTGGCACAGCAGGACGGTATCTTTCAATGTTTTACACCCATTAAATATTGATGCATCAAGTCCATTGTGTGCAAGCAAAAAGCACAATGCCAAACCGTGCAGGAATAGAAACAAATCGTCAAAGGACAGTGTGGAAAATCTGCAGACAAATTGCTAAATCAAACCCATATCATGAACCAGGAGACCTTTAAGTCATATGGACATGTTAAGACTTATAACTATATACTCAAGCAGCTACTTTCTACATCTAGCTTTGCAGAAAGTTCTGCCCAAGGACAGTAACAGGCTACTTTCTTGTATAGAAACAGGCAGAATGTGGCGTTTAACCTCAAACACCATCACCACCAAACAAGACAAGAGTCGGCGATAGTGTTGGGGGTTCAAAAAGTTTCAGATTGGCTGCCAGATGAAGGATCAATGAATAAAATAAAACAAATTAAAAAGTATGTCAAAGGTAGGGTAAGTGATTTCCTTTGGTTAACATAAGTGTTAAATAGCTCTATATTCTGAAAGTACTCATTGCTATAGTGTTTGTTCAGTAACAGGAGTTTCCGTGTTTCTCCAGCTATTTAATAAACAGAAAATGCATTTTCATGTCGGGACACCAATTTGATCCAATCAGGATACAGAACTCAGACAGGATACAGATTAACCCATTAAGACCTGAGGCCGATTCAACAAATGCCTTCTAAATCAGTGGTTCTGACACTTTCAAGATTTTTCAAAAATGTTCAAAAATAGCAGATATACAAGTGACGTGCTACGAGCTTGCACATCTGCTATTTTAAAAATCTAAAATGACAGATACTTTCCCGGTTTTAATGGGTTAAACAAGTGAAATTGGAAGTGATGACACAAAGAAATGAGTAGACAATTTGAACTGGAACACTATAAAAAATAAGCTGATAAATGGGTACTCCTCTGATTGACTGAAAGTTTGCCATCTACCTGAACATTTATCTTCTGTTTATTAAAGATCTGAAGAGACTCCTGTTACTGAACAAACACTCTATAGCAATGATTACTATCAGAATATAGTGCTTCAACCTTTTAACAAGGGTTAGGGTTAAAAATGTGTTTTAACCAACAATATCACTTACCCTATCTTTAATACAATATAACTAATAATATTAGTATATATATTATATATTAGACATATTATGTCTGCAGTGGTTAGAGTTGGTTTCCCTTCTCTTCCATGGCTTTGAGAAATTTAGGCCTTGGGTTCGGGTAGGAAAACCTACTAGTTGACAAGTAGTAATATCTGAAGCTCATAAGTGCAATATCTCCCTTGAACATGAAGGGAATCCCTCTTAGATGTTTGGGTCTCACGTGCGTTCGAATCCGGGGTAGGACATAAAAGCTCTGCAAAACCTCTACTTGTAGTTAGATGTGGACCAGCACACCGAGGTGAAAGAGCTGTAAAATTACGTGTGAACATCTTAAATGATTCATGTCTGTGGAGAGACCTGATGTCAGACCATACACTGTATCCCCGACAAAGAAATCTCCATGGCTTCACATAATTTACATCAGACCTCTGGCTATCATGTGCGGTGGTCAGTGTGTGGGTGAAGTCATCTGATATGGAATCAGTCAGGCTAATGGAATATGAGCTAACGCCGGTTTAATGTGGAACTTCAAAGCACTATTCAGCCCCTCCAGTCCCACCATTGCGTACAGTCGTGTTCAACAACTGACAGTGGCATGTATCTGCATTGCATGAATTAAACTAGTCTGACTACGTCTACAACCACCAGATATTTGGTGCTACCAGGGTATGCTGGTAAGATGTTAGTGGGTTCATTTGACAGTGAAACTCTAGTATAGGAAGGCTGGGGAAATGCCAAGCGTACAAATGAAAGGCATAGCCTTTTCAAAGCTTTCCTCTCCGGGTCCCTTTCCTCTCCTCTGTCCTGACACAGCTTGTGGGGACAGAAGCTTATCTGCAGCCTGGCGTCAATCACCCCGCTGCTTCAAAGACATTCCAACACCATAGACACTTCAACACCTCAGCACAGACAACCACAAGCACAGAGAAGCTGAGTGATACAGTGTGGGAAGTGGGTGAGGAAGAGATAGATACAGAGAGAGAGACAAAGGCAGTAATAAAAGAAAGCAAGCTAAGAATATGGACATTGACGGGGTCAGCCACGCCACAGAGAAAAGCACAAATTAAAAGGCAACAATCCCACAGAGATAGAGGCGTATTCTCTTGTGATCCGGAACAGAACGAGTTCTCACTGTTCTCTCGTACGGCAAATTAAAGAGTCAAAAGATATTCAACTATCTTCAATTCCACTTGAGGGCAAATGTAAATGTAAATACAGAAACAAACAAGTGCACAACAAACATCTCATGGCGATAGAGAACCAGAGCTTTGTATTTCACATTATAATTAAAAACACAGAGGGGATATATTTCAATGCGGAATTACTTTAGTACGGGATTTATCTGCCCAAATATCCAAACAGCCTGAAGCCTGATTTATACTTAGTTGCTCACCAGTGTTGCCTGCCAAAAATAGCCGATCTACAACCTCAAAACGGGTCGCAATGCAGTACGTTGTGAGCTTGTAGATTGGCTATTTTCGGTCCATGACAATGGCATGCAACCACACAGAAACCAGTACTACAGTGAAGTTCAGTGTTCTGTATGCTTTGGTAAGAATTCAAAACTGGACTGCGATCTTGCATCAGTTCTCTATAAATATGACAAGCTGAGGTTAGATATTGCATTCCCTCCCCATTGTAAACCTTATTGTGTGAGTAATGATGCACTGATCAAGGGGTCTGTACCTAGAGGGCTGTATTAACTGGCTCCAGATGGCCAATGTGGTTCTGATAAAAGACTACCTAACTGCAGCTGGCTTTGCGTGTACGTGCACATGTGAGCCGACTCGCAAGCCGAGAGTGTGTTTGTGCGCGCGTTCCTTTGTGCTGTAAGCAATACGAATGCACGTTGCCATGTGTTTTGTAAACGTCTATGATGGGCTGTCTTGTCTTCATTTGTTTACTGTACCTGAATGTAAAAGCTCAGACTCTTAAACATACTGAAAGCATTCATCATATTCACATTAAACATAACAATGTGCGCAAGTTTGCGTGTGTATGCATACAAATATGCTGAAGCTTAGCCTAAACGTAGCGTATGACAGATGCAACTGCTAACTCCCCAGCTGACTACTAACTGCCTGGTTCTCTTTGTTGGAACAGCCGACTGTGTTTGCAGGTCAGAGACTGGGCCTGCTAAATTACACTTTTACAATTTAGGCGTTTAGCTGACACTTTTATCCAGGGTGACTTAAAAGTTCAAGATCAGAGTAAATGGCATGAAACTTAGTCAACAAACAACATGGTAAAAGGTCATGTAAGTAGAGTCCAAAGAAGTTAATTTAGTACTTCAAAGAAAGCACCAAACTTAGTATCTATCTAAACAACATTCTTAGCATTTGTGGTCAAGAAAAAAAATCGAAATAACATAATGTGAACAAGTAACCAACATATTTCTGCGTAATATAACTAGCATATAGCAAGTGACAAGAAAGGATACAAGAAAATAGGAGTGCTAGGGGGTGACATACATCAGTATGCATTACAATATGAACACAAAGAGTAAGACAAGCTGTAGGCCTGTGAGTACGTATGAGTGAGAGAAATGCATTCTCCACACAGACAGAGCATAATGGCCGAGGGTGTGGCAGAGTAAACAGTGGTGTGTTCACTTTACTCCGATATGTTTATAGCTTTCCTGTCTGGACAGTTTGTGCACTAAACTGACCCTCTGACCCTGTGGACTGCACACAGACATGACCAAATGTAGGCCATCTCGCACCTAGACACACACATCCACATGCCTAAGTGCCAGGGAAAAAAGTCAAGACACACACGTACGCACACATGCGCAAAACATCATTAGTCAAAGAGCCAAGTTCACTGACTGAACAAATAAGCACAATTCGTCTTACATTAATTTTGCTAGGCAGTAGTACACAGTAAACTCCTCAGTGTTAATTTGCCCATTTGTAACTCAGAGACTGTACAATAGGTAACCATGTATGGGTCCATTTGGTTACATTTGTACACTTTAAGAGGTAAATGAACACTTGAGGATTTTCCTGTGTACACAGAGCAATCAGTCATGACAGTGGTTATAGGTTACTACAGCACTTTATTTATTAATAAGCATCTGGACTGCTTTAAATAAGAGCAAAACAGTATAGTGTGTACGTGTGTCCCCATACTGCTGTAAGAGCTATATGCTTTACGCAGTCACAATACTACTGATATTCATTTCAGATAAGAGAAATGCCAGGCTGTGTGTGTGTGTGTGTGTGTGTGTGTGTGTGTGTGTGTGTGTGTGTGTGTGTGTGTGTGTGTGTGTGTGTGTGTGTGTGTGTGTGTGTGTGTATTTAAATATACCCTTGGATTCTCCGTTGCCTTTTGGAATCAAACCACTAGTGGGGCGATGGTCTGATAGGCACATATAGAAAGAAAGACATCTTGACAATAGATCAAGCAACGCTGCGTCTCTCTGAATATATGAATGTAATATTAGGTCAGTTGGAAGTCGCCTATTGTCCGCTTTGTCACCTTAAAAATGCTAACATGCCAAGATGGTGCCACATTTAAATCGAGCTCTGTGAGCCTTAAGTACCGCCACGATAAAACCACAAATCTTCTTTTGCGGCGCCAGAGATCATAAGCAACATATGGTTATGAGAGCAGGGCACAAAGCCAATAGCTGGGACAAACAGAATTAAGGGTCCGCTCATCTGAAATAACGTAAACATTATTCGCCCGCTGACCTTGACTCGTGATTGATTCTTGCCTGTCTCTCGTTTCCCTCTGCCTGAACCAGAAAGAAAAAAGATGAAACACTCCACTTAAACATTATGCTCTGTTAGCAGTCAAGGTCCAGCGTTCGGAGCCATTTAATGCTCCCCACGCCCACCATGAACTCTGACCCCGTGACCTCTGCCCCTGACGTCCATCTTAAATCACCCCCAGGGCTGGCTGACCACAGCCAGGCTGGGTCAATAAACATCAAGAGCGCATGCAGGGGCTGTTAGCGCTTAGCAATCAGTGTAATTAAGCTAGGGTCAGGCGGACAGACCGAGGTTAGCATATAAGCTCCTATGGTAGACAAAACAAACACAGTTGTTGTTCTTTTTCCAAAAGAGGGGTTCCGTGTCAGCGTACTTTTGCGCAGGTATCTGAACAAGTAACTAGAGATTTGACAGATTGTTGCTGAGTAACATGAAATGCATAAAATATGTGTCTGCAACAACCACTGTGCATGTTGGCACACCTGGGAAGCCTCACACACAGAGAACAGAACACAGACTAATCTCTCTCTCTCTCTCCTGTGTGTTTTCCTTCCCCAGGTTCAGATGAATAGTCTGAGCTGCGCAAGAGCTCACCGCTCTGCACCGGAGTGTTTTCCAACACCCCGCTAGTACACAGCCAACTCTTAAACCTAATTCATACTGGTAGAACCTGTGGTGTCGCTTGCCAAAAAGAGCAGATCTACAAGCTCCTGTAATTACGCATTGCAGTAAAAGTTAGCTTCACACAGTATCTGTATGTATGAGTATGTGATCCCGAAACGCAGAACACGTATTCAGGCCCTCACCCCTGGCCGTATATGTCCCCCATCTCCCCCATCCATGTAGAGCTTTAGGTGTATACACACCCAAGACACACGCACACACACAAAATGTGCCTAACTGTCCCTGAGTGTGTATTGCATTCTGCTTGCCATTCCAGCAGAGTGGAAGGTTTCCATAAGGCTGCTGTGAGACTTCAAACAAGCAGAACAGTTTAGAGAGGAGACACTTAAAGATGATACCAGAGACACAATGAGACAAGAGAAGGACACAGAGAGAGAGAGGAGAGAGAGAAGAGAAAGAGAAAGAGAGAGAGAGCAAGTTGAGTGAATATAATTTGATCAGTCATTTTCACAATGCAGAGATCAGACAGCTGTAAACTATTGTACCCTAGACTAATACAAAACCAATGCAACTGGGGTGCGTCAGGGACACATGTGCTGAAAATGATTGATGATTTGTTTTTATTTAAGTGTTCAGCTCATGGGGTCCAGCCTAGGGCTGTCACGATTACGAATTTAAGTTGACGATTAATTGTCGCACAAATTATTGCGATTAACAATTTAATTGTGTTTTTGGCATTGAACATTGGAACATATGAATACAATTTATGTTAGGTTTTTAGGCTTCATAATTACAAATAGCACAGGGCAGACATGACAAATAACTTAAATATACAAAAAAAGTAATAATTGCAATTATCTCTAATAATTGCGATTAGGCGATTATGTAATAATTGTGACAGGCCTAGTCCTATCAGTCACATCTCAGTTCACAACATCTGATCAAGGATTAGGGTGATATGATCAATACATTATCTTCCTTCACCAACATGCAATTTTAAGTCAAAGCCCATACAAATGATCATCTATAAATATAAACAAAAAAATATCTATTCATTCACAACAAGCATGTTATTTACACCAGGCCCATTACAGGAATTCTACTCAATTTGATCTATTCTGTATGTATTATTACTCATTTTTAATTTAAAAAAAAAAAGGAAAAAAAGAAATGTATTCATTTTGCTCACAAAAACAATGACATTTAATTCACAATTAGGAGGAAGTGAGGGATGTTCGACATGTTTTGTGCTCTGTTAACAGTAGATAAATGGTGGTGTTGTGCATAAACTGTGTGTGTGCGCGTGCGTGTGTGTGTGTGTGTGTGTGTGTGTGTGTACGTGTACATGTATGTGAATCATTAAGGCTAACAGCAGAGCTTGGTCTTGACATGCTGTTCCTTATACTGTAGTCCACTTCACAACCCTGTTTACAGCAAATCAATACGCACATAATAGCTCACTATTAACTGGCTGTGTGTGTGTGTGTGTGTGTGTGTGTGTGTGTGTGTGTGTGTGTGTGTGTGTGTGTGTGTGTGTGTGTGTGTGTGTGTGTGTGTGTGTGTGTGTGTGTGTGTGTGTGTGTGTAATCATATATGGCCATGGTGATTATGCATTGCTGACAAGCATTGGTTACGCTAGCAGTGTGTGCGTGCATGTGTGCGCCATGCATGAATGCGGGCGTGTCTGTGCATGTGCGTTCACACACTTGGCATTCACCAAGTCAAAACAAAACAAGCGGCAGCAGCTGAGTGTGTGCGACTGTGTGTCTTGGCTGAGACAACAGAGAGAATACATTCAAAGAGTACCGTATGAGGTTCAATACAGAGAGAGAGAGAGAGACAGAGTAAAGAATAGTGATAGAGGGAGATAGATAAAGAAATAAAACAAAGTTTAAAAAAAAAGAGTGAGAGAGACATGAGTGAGAGAAGGAAAGACAAGAGCGAGATAATGCATGGAACAAGTCTGCATAAAGATCCAAACACAACTCATCCATCATGGCTTCTATAGGTTTGTGTGTGAATGTGTATGTGTGCGTATACACACACACAAGTACAACGTTTTCCTTTTTTTCAAACTTAAGTTCAAGTGATGTCGGAGCCAAACTCCCCTGGGCCTCACAATGGAAAACCCTTGTAAACTCTAATCAGATAAAGCTAATCACTAATCACTACTAGCCTGTTTCCTCAACTCTCACTTCTACGCTCTATTGACCCTCCCCCAGTGTATCACATCCTCTTTATTTTAAGCCAGGGAGAAACTACTTAATCGTGACAGATGAAACATTTTCTACCTCGAGCCAAACTGGAGACTTATTCCCACTGTGAGCCAACATTGAAGTGGAGCACTTGTACATTCTATATGGTGATTTTAATGATCAGAGACTGTATGTGAAAACAACATCAGGAGCCGTGTTTGCCATCATTGCACAGCTGTCTAGTTGGCTGAAACTGACTCCAGAATGGTAATAGAAGCTAACAACAAGCTGCAATTGAATGTTACGCCGGGAGGGAAATCAGTTGCTGGAATTTAAACCTAGTAGCGATTGTGAACCGTTTCTACTGTCAAATACAAGGAAGATTCTATTGTCATATACGCTACAAAATAACAGTAGATTCTACTGTCATATACAACATCAAGGTAGATTCCACTCTAAAATACAATAATAATGCAGATTCTACTGTCAAATACAACAATAAGGTACATTCTACTGTCAAATACAACAATAAGGTACATCCTACTGTCAAATACATCAAGGTAGAACATCCAATTCAAAACACACTTAATGGAATAGATTTCTGACTTTATGAGAGAAAAAAACTAAAAAGATAATTAGGTGACAAACACTGAGGTCAACGTGGCGCTCTCTCAGTGTGTGTGTGTGTGTGTGTGTGTGTGTGTGTGTGTGTGTGTGTCTCCATCTGTGCCCGTGTGTGTGCCTGCGAGTGTGTGTGTGTGTGTGTGTGTGTGTGTGTGTGTGTGTGTGTGTGTGTGTGTGTGTGTGTGTGTGTGTGTGTGTGTGTGTGTGTGTGTGTGTGTGTGTGTGTGTGGAGGCTATAGAGTCCCATTTGGAGCGTTAGAAGGTAGATAGTGCCAGTAGAGCAGAATAAAATGACTTGGCATGTGTGCGTGTGTGTTTGCGCGCGTGTGCGTGGTGCCAGTCTATGTGCTCTCTCTGAGGCATGGGAAGACAAACACAGTGCTGATCTCAGACTTCTAAAGAAGGACTCTTCCTGCCAAAAATCACTCACACCTGTCCTCATGTCTCTCTTCTCATCTTCCCCTCGTCTCGCTTTTATATCCATATGCTTTTCGCTCCATCCTGTCCTCTCCATCCTCTGTTTCCTTCTACTCTCTCCCTCCATCTCCTCTCCTCTCTCCGTGTTCCCTCTCTACTTCTCCTCACATTAAATTGAGAGCAGTCATTAGCCTATTTCTGCGTCCACTTCTTGTCTGGCATCGTCTCGCTTGGCCGCTGAACAACAGTGCACGGCACTCATGCCAGGGCATGCACATGCACGTGCACACACACACACAAGTTCTGGCTCAGTTCGCATTTCATTATCAACAGATAGAGCCTTTTTTCATATAGCCACGCAGTGTGTGTGTGTGTGTGTGTGTGTGTGTGTGTGTGTGTGTGTGTGTGTGTGTGTGTGTGTGTGTGTGTGTGTGTGTGTGTGTGTGTGTGTGTGTGTGTGTGTGTGTGTGTGTGTGTGTGTGTGTGTGTGTACCCTTCAACAGACACACTAACACTGACCATGAGAGAGAAAAGGAATGTCCTAATTAAACTTTATTAATTACTTTAAACCCTATTCTATGCTTTGTTGTACGATGGTGTCACACAAATAAAGCAAAAATAGCACATCTATAAACTTGGGAGCTTGTAGATTTGCTTCTTTTTGTTTCTGCCTATGACATGCCCAAAATAGAAATTAATCTAAATTATGCTTAATTTATACTTATTTGTACGCCAGAAATAGCAAATAGATCTACTAGTTCAAGGCGACACATTGTGAACATCATTGTGATTCATTATTTTCACCACACACACACACACACACACACACACACACACACACACCGGTGTGCCACTAAGCAGCCATGTTCAGAACGGGTTTCAAAACAAAATTGATGGTCTGTAATGAGCAGCTTCAGACTAGAGGATCAAATGACAGCTAGAAGACTTAGGCAGGTGTTCTTTAATAAGAAAAATTAACACACACATAGGCACAAACACAGTGAATGGAGCCTGTATGGGTGGTTCTATACAGGCAGACATCTGCTGCTGTCCGAGACCCCCAAACCACACCCCCAGCTTTACACGGATGCTTTGATGTGTGTGTGTGTGTGTGTGTGTGGGGGTGTGCATGTTCGTGTGTGCAATGTGTGACAGAGTCTAGCAGAACAAAACACAACACAGATACACACAAACACACAAAAACACCTGCCACCTGGGCAGATTGTGCCTGGCACAAATAAGTAAAGAAAAAAGAAAAAAAACGACGCATGGGAAAACTTAGGCTGAGTATAACTCTACTTAACCCATTAAAACCGCGAACGCATCAGTGTAACCATTTTAACCATTATTTTATACTTTGGTTATTTTACTTTATACTCGTGTCACGCTATGAGCTTGTAGATCTGCCCTTTTTGAAAAATCTTGAAAATGTGTGCAAATCTTTGAATATATATATTTTCAAAGCGAACATTTTGAACTCAAATCTTTGCTTTTCGGGGTCCCTGGAACAAAATATTTTTAGATGGGGGGGGGGGGGGGGGCACGGCCTAAATACATGTCATTGTGGGTGGTCCTTGACATGAAAAAGTTTGAGAACCACTGATTATAGCAACATATGTTTTTAGAAAAACATATTAGGATTTAGAAGACATTTGTAGAATCCCCAGAAGCAAAGACTTGAGTTACAAATGTTTGCCTTAAAAAAAAATATAAATATTGAAAGATTTTCACAAATTTTCACGATTTTTCTAAAATAGCAGATCTACAAGCTCATAGCGCTATGAGCTTGTATCTGACATTTTTTGAATAGCCAAAGAAATCTAAAAATGACACAGAGATGCGTTCCCGGTCTTAATAGGTTAACAACACTTACCACCCACACACGCAATGCCGCAGACAGCACATGCATTATGCAAAGACAAGGCAGAGTCCATGTATGCAACACTACAACACTACGACCACGTCCATCTGCTATAAACTCTACACACAGCAGGACTCTCATGACGATGGTCATATTTTCCAGCTTGCAATTTCAAATCTTGGAACATTCAAAATGCATTAACGTTGTCGTTCTTTCCAAAACAAGCATCTTATTATATTCTGTCTTCCGACTTCCAAGTGCATTTGCAGGAAGAGGCGGCAACGTTTTAGGCAATTCCGGCTGAAAATTAGAACATCTTTCGGCGGTCCACAAATCCCTCTCCATAATTCATCGAATGCATTAATCCCGTCATAAAATTACGCTGGAAACAAATTAAAGGGCTTATTGTCGGGCGCGTCAACTTTCATTTTTTTAATTATTAATTTGAAAATGCATGGCAACATTCCTTCAATTTGCTAATTATGCCTGAGTGAAATGCCATTTAGGTGTAAAGATGAGGCGGTGTTGATGCTGTCATTGTGTATTATATAGCTCTTCTACAAACTCATTATTACAAAGACTTCTGATGATGGAGGGAGAGAGAGAGACACAGAGACAGAGAGAGAGATGTTTTTTTTTGTTTGTTGTTGTAACCCTTTTTTCACCCGGTGCCAATTTTCTAAGTGATCCTGGGCACTACACTCCCCCCACAGCCTAGGGAGCCCAGGGCCGAGCTCATACCTCCTCAAGCTCGTTCCTTCCGGTTGGACGTAGCGTGTGGAAGGAACACGTTATTCCAACCAGTTCCCTTCCCCTCCATCATGTACCCCGGCTGTCATGGGGGAGGCGGTATAGTGATAGTGGTAGTAATTACTACATGTTTTTGTGAGGGTATTAACTACCCTAGGAGACACGGGGAGAGCATGCAAACTCCACACAGAGTAGGCCCTTTCGCCAACCCCACCTAGGGTATGGGCGCTGATGACGCGGAGGAGAAGGCACGCTCTCAGTACAGAGAGAGATGTTATTCACATGAACCCTTGCGGTCCTATTCTGGGGCAAATTTATTTTGATTGATTGAATACTTTATTAACAAGTGTGTTAACAGTACAGGTAGTACAGTCAAAGGTTATACTAAAATCATAACACAACAAGCTTGTTTCCATTGTGGTCCACTGTACTCAATTCATCAGCATCAGCATCTAATTCAGTGACAATATTATACAAGCTCACAATGCGTCGTGTTGCGACCTACAGTGAGCTTGTAAATTGGCTTTTTTTTTTGCCGAAGACTTTTGATGTGGAGGGGTTAAAGGAAGGTACCAAGTATAGTCCCCTGAAGGACACCGGCCAACTAAATATATATACTGTAGGGTTTAGTGGTTAAGATAGAGACAAAGACAGCATGCAATGGAATGACATAGATGTGGAACATATTCATGTCACTAGTGCAGTAGGCCTACACATTGTCAGTGTGTACAATGTACTATGATGTCAGTATCAGTTATCAGAATACTTAGTGGAGTACTTAGTGCAGTACCCGTTATCGGCGTACTTGCAGTACTCTTTATCAGAATACTTAGAGCAGTACCGGTTAGCAGAGTACTTTAAGTATGTACTTACTGTAGTGCAGTAGCCGTTATCAGTAGTACTTCATTTTTTACCTTCCCTCTCTTTTCGCTTCTCACTCTACTTCAATCCACAGAGAGAGTCTTTAAACTGGCACATTAGCCATTTATCTTCCACGGTCTGTGTAAAATTAGAATGGAATATACTTTTAAACACTTTGAATCAGTGCATGTGTTCATGATTCCATACGCCTAGCGCTTAGGTAACCTAAATCACTAAACTCTATTAGAAAATATACGCTGTTGTAAACACATCTCTATTCTCGTCTGGGTTGGACAGTCAGCCACTGGACCACAGAGAGTCACCGTAAAATCTTAATTGTTAATTTATCTGGGAGAACCCTATGGGTCCATTTTAATTAGAGTTACATTAACACTCCAGATTTTACAGCGTAGTAATGTGAGAGAGAGGCAGGGAGAGAAAGGGAATGGATGCAGTGACAAGAGAGATGGAAACTTATGCCATGTACTCATAGGGGTGGAGAGAGAGCGCCACGGGGGAGAGTCAGAATGAAGAACAGGAAAATGAAGAACGTGGGTATGACAATATGAGGAGAAATGAGAAAGAGAAGACGTGTGGCTTTCATTTATTTTAAATCTGTATTGTTCCACCAGGGAAACTCGATTTGCAGCCCTGAGTTTAAAAACCCATAACAATAGTTGCAACAAAGTACAACTCGACCACCAAAACATTCACCCACAGCATCAACAATCACAACGTGATGAGTACAGACCACCAGTCCATCAAATCCAAAACAATAAGACCGTTGTTTTGTCATCTGTTCCCCTGATCTGAATGTCAAATAAAACTCTGTTGGTGTGTGTGTGTGTGTGTGTGTGTGTGTGTGTGTGTGTGTGTGTGTGTGTGTGTGTGTGTGTGTGTGTGTGTGTGTGTGTGTGTGTGTGTGTGTGTGTGTGTGTGTGTGTGTGTGTGTGTACTACACTCCTTCTCAGATGTAAATTCACAAGGGACAGTAACACTTTAAACCACTGGTTCTCAACGTGGGGTGTGGGGACCCCCAGGGTCCTTGAGGGGGCCTCCAGCTAAATGATTCATAGTTAGGAACCAAATGGACACACACATACACACACACGTCTCACCTCTTCTTTGAGGGACCCTCCTCACAGTATTCACCACTGCCATCCAGGCTCTGGGAGCGCAAGGAGCCATCTTCCTTATGGCTGCCCTTCGACCCTGAGCCGTTCAGCTGTCCATTGGCCAGGGAACCTGAAGAGGGAAGAGATGGCTGGAGGTTAGAGGTCATCCAGCAGCTACTTATCGCACTGCTGCTGCCATGATGGCTTCTGTCATGCGCTCAGTGCATTTCACAACAATACTCTCAAAAAGAGACAGTACTCACATTCACACCACATTTCCACCTGGACTCACAATGTCAGTCTGTAAACGCTTCACTCAAACAAAGACTGAAAGACTCCCAGCTTTCCTTGCTCAAACTGGGTGGAAACAATTAAGAGTAAAAACAACAGCATTGCAGAACCAATCCAAAGTCTTTAGGGCTGTCCTTCATATTGAGGCATGATTGGCTTCCAAAGCAGTGGGCTTAGGGCTACTACACACACTGCAAGATATTTGCTCAGATTGTGCTGTCGGGGACCTTTTTTGGCGCTCCCCCGATCTGACGCAAGATCGGGCTTCGCTTGCTGTATGTGAAAGGCTTTGCGAGACTATCCGGCCGCGATCCTAGCACTGGGCGATGCCTTCCAGAGCGTTTCTACATATCTAGCACGTTTGATATTTGGCTTTGTCACCGACTGGAAATCATACAGTATGAATGGGGTTGCGATCACTCCCCCGAGGAGATCCGTGCTACAGCCAATGAGAGCACAGTACCGGGAGGGTCATGATCGTGCCGCTCCTGCACGCAACAAAACATGTATTGTCATTTAATCCCCCCGCATAGTACCACAATATTACCGTCCAGTTGTATAATTCAATTCAATTCAATTCAATTTTATTAAAGTGTCAAATCACAACAAGTTGTCTCAAGACACTTTACATGTAGAGAAGAGACCCAACAATCCCACCCTGAACAAGCAATTTTTGCGCCAGCGATATCTCCATTGAGATCTAAAAACATTACAAAACAGAATGAGAGTGTGAGCAAGCGGGGGGCTGTTTATTTGAGAGGAATTGCAAAGAGAGAGAGAGAGAGGTGTGTGTGCGTGTGCGTGTGCGTGTGCGTGTGTGTGTGTGTGTGTGTGTGTGTGTGTGTGTTAACAGACAGATGGATAGATATAGACCTTTTTTGATCCCCATGGAAAAATTCTGGTGTTACAAATATTGGTAAAGCAATGTTGATATTGCAGTATTAAATATAGCTAGCTACGCTATAAAAAAAATCTTGAATCAGCAGCATGGACCAGGAAAGTCCCAACGCTACGCAACTGGTGTTGTCATAAAACATTTGGAACACGTGCGCTCCTTCTCTGTTGCAGCCATGGTTTTATGTTTTAATATGTTGCAGGTATGAGGGGATATAATTCCTTTGTCACTTACTGTAGGCCTACATGTACATAAAGGTTTGTCGTCATCAAGATAGGAATACTTTTTTTTAATCACCGTGAATGACAGAGGAAATGCTTCTGAATTGCATTGAGCATAGCTGGTTTGTTTTTTTGAGAGAGAGAGAGAGAGTGAGAGAGTGAGAGAGAGAGAGAACCTTTTTGTGAGACGTCGGTTAAAATGAATTGGAATAAAAACAAATGTATGTATCGGGTCTGGATCGCATCCTGGTCAAATCTTGCAGTGTGTAATCCCTTGTCGGTGATCAGGGGCGTCGTTACGCGGGGGCTTCTGTGGCTATAGCCACCAATGTTTTATCCAAAGCCACCAATAAAAAAAAATGTAAAAAAAGTTTTTATTTTTTAATTTTTTAATTATATATCTATAACCCTAACCCTACCCCTAAAACCGAAATAAAGTATCAAAAAAACGGGGGGGAAAGTACCCAAATCCGCCGGGAAAAAAATGCGCAGCCTGGGGGGCTAAGCCCCCAACCTAGTAGAGACCTAGCAACGCGTCTGACTTGTGTAGTGTGAAATGCTGAACGATCTGATGACCCCCCGACGACTTGAACTCATTCACTGTAGTAGGGTCCGAAAGTGAGGTTCTGTGACCATCCTTTGGCAAGTACGTTTTGACGATTGATTTGACCTCTATGGACCCTTTAGAAAAGATTTAGCCCCCAGGTCCCTCCCAAAAATACCGGCATTTTTTGCTAGACAGCCAAATTCAAAATGGCGCCCGGCGCCATCTCTAAAAATTAACTTTTGATCTGAATGACCTAGAATCATGTATGGAGGCACTTTTCCATACAAGTCAACCATGAGGATTCCAAATCTGACACAATTCTAATTGTAAGACCTCGTTTTGACTCCGAAATTCAAGATGGCCGACATCCAGTAGAGTAAAAACTTATACCCAGGGGGCAAAGGGGGGTATGCTGCATTTGCCCTGCCATAAAAGGTTGGCCACCAGAAATAATATCTATGACCCAGTAGGATCACAACCTATATGGACAACCCGGTCACCTTGCTGCTGGAAATCCAATATGGCCGCCTCAATATTATCAGAAAATAGCTTTGGCAATAACTTTTGAACCAGATGGGCTAGAAATAAAAACTTGGTGTCTATTTCATGGTTTCAGAGCATGAGAAACTCAATGGAATACTTATCTTTATGATTGGGTGTGTCTGGACCTTTCATTTGCATATTTCCAAGATGGACGCCACGCGAAAATGAGTTTTACTATGACTTTTACAGTGACAGCTGACTGTTATGGCAAAAAGTCTGCTTTTTAAGCAATATGAACACATTTGGTTGAGCTTTAATTTATATGTTGTCAATATGGCTGCAGTCATAAATAATGTATGGTATTACATTTTCCCTCAGATGTATTGATTTATAGATCTATAGTTGTGGGGATGATTGCAGAGAAAAATCGGAGAAAAAGCCCACAATGTATCTTATGTATCATTTTAATAAACTAAATACAATATAAACAGACACATGCACACTCCAAGACTTGCCAAAAACTTCAAATTTAGGGCTATACAAATTAACATAGTGGTATGCATTCAAGTAACATAACAAAAGATAGACTACTTAGTGACAAATAGAGTAAAGGCGGAGTTGAGGTTGCCTACAAAATGTTCATTTTGACCTCTATGGTGCTGTCTTGCCTGCTTCTAAAGCCAATGATACTATGGTACAATACTATTCACTGTCACTGTTGTCATGTGTTGCACTGATCCTGGTGCATCGTGTCTCCAGTCCCTGGCAACGGCATCCTAAGTAGCATGGCTCGGTAGATGCAAGGGGGACTGCATTGCTAGCACTGAGAGACCATCCATACTCTGTGAAAGAAGGAATATCCGGCTTGGCGACATGTGCACATTTATCTATTATGGTTGCTAGAACAGCTCTTCTCAGGTGCAGGTCAAAGGCATTCTCTGTCGGGGGCAGCAGCTTTAAGAGGGTTGATCTATTATTGAGGAACTTGTACACTCTAAGCTTACTCAGGTCAAAATCCTCCTGGTGGTCCGCTTTGGATGTATATACAGCAATTGTGAGGTCTCGTGCCTGATTGATGTCTGTGTCATTGGCATGGATGACAACTCTGTCAACTTTGTCATTCTGGACACTGTACAGGGTGTGGAGTATTATTCTTGTATCAGCCTCCTGTTGTGTGGATTCTAGTGCAGGGACATCTTCAATAGACCCCTCCTTGATCACCACACTCCTTGTCTCTTCTTTAAACCCCCCACCCAGGTAAAGATGTGTTGGACCAAGGGCCGACTTAAGTTTCACATTTTCACACCATTCGTCACAGAGGAAACTCAATAGGTTTGCCTTGTTAGCTGACACAGCAAAAAACTCCTGAGGATCTGGAGCTGTGTAATGCATACTGACTTCATATTCTTTGGTAGGTTTTGGTCAAGCATACAGTATCTGTGTTCTTGCTCAGCTGTCTTAAGACTAGGTCCACTGTACCGGTCAAAACAGAAGTGAATGATCTCTGTGCCAGCAGGCACATCATTCAACAGCAGACGTTGGTATCGTTCAGCGATTGTTCCAAATGCTTCACCTTTCAGGAACGACCAATGGCGCATGGCATACATGGCATCAATAACTATGCTGTTTTTATGTCTTCTGTAGGCAGGTCAGGGATGCATGCAACTTTGGTCTCCTCTTTCAGGACCTTAACAAGGCTTGCCTTGGTACCTGTTCTCATCCTGCCATCTTCCTGGAAGAGGGAAGGGGGGAAGTCACTGCACTTGTGGTTGCCTATAAAGTCAACAAGGTTGAGTTCTCCACCACTGGCTATGATTTGGGTCATGCGCAGGAGGGCAGTAATTTCATTGCTCTTGCAGGTGCTGAGGTTTTCCCCTTAGATTTTTTAGATTTTGTGTTTTGAGTGTAGAAAGTGTTAAGCTTCATTATGCTTGTCTTCTTCTGTTCACTGGACAGTGACTCACACAGTGCCTTCAGACCCAGTTCTTTAACACTCATCAAGTCGTCCTTGACTGTGGAATCAGCACATGTCCTGTAGATATGTTGATCATGGATGATGTGCTCACTGTAAATGGGTTAGTCTCCACTGCTGCCTTGACTACCATCTCTGCATCCCGGATTACACGACTCTGACCAGACTCATGGTGTGGGTCTGCCATATTGACAACATATAAATTAAAGCTCAACTGACCAAATCTGTTCATATTACTTAAAAAGCAGACTTTTTGCCATAACAGTCAGCTGTCACTGTAAAAGTCATAGTAAAACTCATTTTCGCGTGGCGTCCATCTTGGAAATATGCAAATGAAAGGTCCAGACACACCCAATCATAAAGATAAGTATTCCATTGAGTTTCTCATGCTCTGAAACCATGAAATAGACACCAAGTTTTTATTTCTAGCCCATCTGGTTCAAAAGTTATTGCCAAAGCTATTTTCTGATAATATTGAGGCGGCCATATTTGATTTCCAGCAGCAAGGTGACCGGGTTGTCCATATAGGTTGTGATCCTACTGGGTCATAGATATTATTTCTGGTGGCCAACCTTTTATGGCAGGGCAAATGCAGCATACCCCCCTTTGCCCCCTGGGTATAAGTTTTTACTCTACTGGATGTCGGCCATCTTGAATTTCGGAGTCAAAACGAGGTCTTACAATTAAAATTGTGTCAGATTTGGAATCCTCATGGTTGACTTGTATGGAAAAGTGCCTTCATACATGATTCTAGGTCATTCAGATCAAAAGTTAATTTTTAGAGATGGCGCCGGGCGCCATTTTGAATTTGGCTGTCTAGCAAAAAATGCCGGGATTTTTGGGAGGGACCTGGGGGCTAAATCTTTTCTAAAGGGTCCATAGAGGTCAAATCAATCGTCAAAACGTACTTGCCAAAGGATGGTCACAGAACCTCACTTTCGGACCCTACTACTGCCACGGACGACTTCTGACGATTTTTTGTCCAAACACCCACACTGCCAGGGACGACTTATTACGACGTGGCGGGCGGGGCGCTGCTCGGCAGCCTGCGAATGATCCAAGCACCACCGAAGAAGAAATCACGTGATCACAACAACAAAAAAATCTATGTGAAAGGTCAAATTTTCGTGGTTTTCTGTTATCTGCTGTTTTTCAAAAACCAAGCCACATTCAAACGGCCATAGCTCTGGAATGTGTAATGAGCCGACGGTCACGGAGAATATTCCATGATTTTTCAAAGGTACAGTAAAATTGCTGTTTTCGCTGGCAAGGGGACCGGAGACGAATTAATTCATTCATTCATTCCTGACAGTCAAAGAGTTAAAAGTTGTACAGTGTGTAGCTGCTTTTAGGTTCGTTAGCGTCCGTTCCCGCCGCTGTTCTAGAACTACCTTGCATTTAAAAGACCCCAGACGTATCGGCAGGAAGAGTTATCTGATAGTCTTTCAATGCAGGAAACATTTTCAAAGGACCCGATGCTGATGGGTCCTAACATTCTTATTGGGGTGTTCCCTACCCCACGAATAGCTTCAGGCTCAATGGGGCCAGGTTCTGGTTTGTTATTATTAAAATGTAATTTCATTAGAAGAAATGGGTCTGTCTCTGATGAAACAAGCCGAGCAACCAGCGCGCAGAGAGAGAGAGACAGAGAGACAGAGAGACAGAGAGACAGAGAGACAGAGAGACAGAGATAGATCATTTTAAATGTGGAGAACTGTCAAATATGTATATGTACCAGTCTCAGTTGGGTCGGGTCTGAAACTCACTGTTACAGGCCGGCTTCAGACTTCAGTAACTAAGCTGCTAAACCAAACTATCTAATAAGGGAGTCTGCAGTCAGAACTAATAAACAGACATGCTGACTGCACAGTAAATGTACACCCTTGGCAAACTATGATAGTATGACATGCAAGTACAGTCTATTAAGGATCACGCTCAAACTCTGAAATGACTGCAATCACACAGTCATTACCTGAGTTACACAACTTAAGAGCATTTTTCATGTTTTATTTATTGAGGATCGGTTGACCTGCTTGCTTTTTATAGGCACAGCCCTGCACCACATGCATAAACTAACATACGCTTCCAATCTGGTGAGCTGCCAAGTACAAACACAGTGTTTTACTGTTGGTCAATGAGCACCTCTACCTGGAGCACACAGAGGTGGAATGCCTTGCTTAAAGGCACCTTGACAGTACATAATGAAATCCTCAGTGTGTCAGTATATCCATTTATAACTAAGAGAAGAGTTATAGAGAGTGGACAAATGTAACCAAATCTAACCAAATGGACTTGCGGGTCCATTTTATTTATTCAATTATTTGAATAAATACAATTATATTTAACCAATCTGTATGGTAGAGTTTGTTAATACAATATAACTAGCACATCTGCAGTGGTTTGAGGTGGTCACCCTACTCTTCCATTGATACATTTAGGGTAGGTATAGTAAGATCATAAGCCAAGCAGAAGTCCAAAATTGTCCTGAAAAATTGGTCTCTCATGTAGGAGACCTAGGTTCGAAACCCAGGCAGGACATAAAAGTTATGGAATGCAGTTTCAACACTGATGCTGACTGGCTGAGTTCAGACTAGCAGTGACAAAAGCTACGAAACGCCCAAGCATGGCCAGCAACATTGCTGCCAAATCACCGTAGAAGTGTGGCTCAAGCCACACTGCGTAAGTGAAAAGGGCAGGGTTAAATAGAACAGGGAACTGGCTAACACCAATAATTAGTTTACGGAACAGAGCAGGAATAGTGGGGAGAGAGAAGGGGAGTGGAAATGATTAAACAAAAACACAGAGAACCGCGTCACTAGAGTGCTGAATAAAGTTGAAGCCAACTCAGTTGTTTTTGTTGTACGTCACGCCCGCCATGCGGCAACAACAGTTGTGCGTCAGTTTGTAGCTTCATGACGCTGGCTTCCATTTGAGAGTTAGAGTGTTACTCGTAGACTTGGCCTGGGAAATGTAATACAGGCATGTGCATACTGTAGCATCTTTCCAATACAAGCCGTCCTTTGTAGATGACACTGACATTTTATGTTGCTCGGACAAACCCCAGGAATCAAAGCCAAGGGCAATCAAAGACAAGATATTGCTCCACTTGGCATTCAGAGTGATCCCAATCGACTGAGACGTAATTAAATATTTAGCAAACCAAGTTAGACAAACAAAATAAGCCCCCAGACAGATTCTCAAATCAAAAGCAACAACAGGCAGGGAGAATTCCAATTAGGCCAAAAGAGGAGGGTGGAAGTCAACGGTAATTAAGAGAGACAAGACAAATTAAGTCAATTTCACCAGCCTTGGATTTCTACATGAGCAGTGCAGTATCTTGAAAAGTTATGTGGGCATGTCTGATTCAAAAACACAGCCTGAATGACTTCACTTATTAAACAGGCAGACAGGTTCAAAGCATTTTAAGTTCATGAAAAAAATGAATAAATAGAGGCACTGCAAATGTCATTAATAATTACAGAGAGACAGTGTCGTTAGGTTATCGGTTCTCTGCATAATTCAGAGCTGAAAACGACTTGCAGTAATTAGCGCCGCAGACTCAATGATGAATAATATCAAATGCACACTTTTTTTTACAAGAGTGCCTGCTTGACTGCACTTTGGACATTAACATCAATGCAGATGTCATCGCTTGCTGTGAAATACCAAAGAATGACTCAACGGACAGCATAAATGTTCCCGAAGCCCACGGTAAAATCGGCGCCATTTCAAACTCTGCCCGATCACCTGACGCTCCCCATTAGCCTGTCACTTCCTGTTGCTTCCTGTCACTTCAACAGGGAGGGGTGTTGGCTGTGCCGTGCCTCAAACTCTGCCCACCCAAGGCAAAAAATTCCATCTGACTGATGCTTCAAGGGATGCGTCAGTCATCCAGCACCACAAACCCCTAATAGTTGGGTGTCAAAGGGAAAATAAATTAGGGTGATAATGACGCCGGGGCGCCGGAGCGGTGGCGTGAATGACGGCCTGTTAGTAAAGGAGGCTACTGCGGAACAAGTCCAGGCACTGTGGGATCAGTGACAGAGAGGAGGGATGGTGTGGCCTCACGTTTAGTTCTTTCACACACACAGATGAGCACATGTGGAGCTGCTTGCACATGCATGGCTTAGCCAATGAGACCTATGTTATACTAGCTGATCTAAGCATGCCCAAGTTGAAATTGGTTAATTACTATACACTACATGTATGTGCTCAATCAAGCTGGCTGATCACACACAATAATCATAATCTTTCTAATAATAATCTTTAACGCAAACATTCTCTGTTAAACGCACATGAACTTTAACACTTATAGTATGATGTTTAAAACACAATTTTAGCATTTCTCACTGCATATATATATATTTTTTAAATTACATAGTTATTGTTTTATGTTAAGCATTTGCCAACTTTGTTTTGGTAAGAGCTTTATAAATAGTTTACAGTTTAGTGTTATTAATAATTACTAAATTATAAATAGGCATTCTGATTCTCTCTCCCCCCCTCTATAACACAAAAAAGAAATATATATATTATATTACACACACACACACACACACACACACAGTATATATCTCTCCGACTGTCCCTCCCGTAGTGTACAAAATGAATTCCGAACACAGCCCATAACCATGTCCTTCAGACCTGACCGAGCCCAACTGGCACTGCCAAATTTACAAACGTGAACCAATCCCGCCTTTATATTTTACCATTCTCCATATTTAAAAACAAATACACTTGCTTTGGTTACTCTGTGATGCATACGTACATTACTTGCCAGCCTCTCTCGCTCACTCTCACAGAACACACACACACACACACAGGGCAGGCCTGTACCTGAGAACAGAGGTACAGTCATCACTTCGGTCAAAAGGCATGGTGAGTAAGACCTTTGCATTGCTAGCAAGGCTTTATGTTGGCAATGGAAGCGACTGTAAGTCTATATGGGTGATTCACGACTCTACAATGCATTCGTTTGCACGAAAGGCCCCACCGACAGACCTTTATCATGCAATAGAAAAACAAAAACCATTCTGCTTCAATTGAAGTTTCACTCAATGCTCACGATTAGTCACCTTTTAATGAATGGTTATTGCAACGCAATCTTTATTCAAGTTCCATTACAAGGGAAAGTCCACCGCATTTGACCTTTAGGTTACATCTCTGCTAGAGAACACGCTTGAAGCATTTCTCTAGCTTTTTTCTCTTTTGTCTAAAATGTTTTAGTACATCCCAGTAGAAAATGTAATTAAATTGCATCACTGAAAACAGTTTATCCACTGAAGCCTTGTTGTCAGAAATTGGCAAAAGAAATAGTGAATAACTGGTCTACAAGCTCACAACATGTCTTAGTCCGGGAGTCAAAGGGTGATTTTTGGCTGAACGTGGTTTCGTCGGTAAAAGTTTTTTTCTCAACTGATTCTTGCTGCTGGGGGTCCCCTCTTAAGGATTCAAGAGGGTGCCCGGTGAAATCCCTTGGGCATTTTTTATTATTAACCCCTTAATGCCCAAAACACTAAAAATTCACCCAAAATAGACTTCTATGGTATTTCATGCAAAATACTTGATCTAAATGCTTAAATTTGGTTTCTCCAGTGTGTATCCATGTAAGTGGATGTGTACAGTGCATTAGATTTAATATGTATGCATTTTTTTATATTAACCCCTTCCTGCCCAGAACAACATAATCTTTAAACTGTGATATTGTACATGCACAGAAATCAAATCAAATCAAATGCATTAGATCTGCTTTCTACAATAGTGGAACTTGTTTCCTTTTGGATGAATGCACATTAACCCTTTCAGGCCTTCCATCTTGAGCATCCTGCACAAAAATATCTACAGAACATATTCCCCTGGGGGGGAAAAAGAAAAGAAAAAAACATTTAAAAAATATATATATATATTCCCCCAGCCCTAAGCCACCACTGCCTAAACTTATCCGCCCCAATAACCACGCGAGCCACCTTCCGGATAACCATGTCATTGGACAACCCGAGTCGGAAGACTCGGCGGGCCTGGGCTGCAGAGACAACCGAGCGGAGCTGCAAGAGGCCGATGCCGCCATCGGAATTGCATGAGTAGAGGATCCCGTTGCTAGACGATTGATGCAAGCGGAACCACTCCCTCACCCTGACCCGGATAGCCTTGTCTACATCCCTCAAGGGTGTGGGGGCGGTGCCTATGTGATCCGCGGCGTAAAGAACCCTCGGTAGGGCAAAGCGGTTCAACAGATCAAACTTCATTTGGGGATCGAGGGGGGCCCTGCCGATCCTGTCACTCCACGCGGAGATCGAGGCTTCGTAGGCCGGAGCCGAAAAAACGTCAAGCGGGCTCACTCTGAGGCCGAGATATTTCTCGTAACCAGCAGGATCGATCAGGTGCAACCGCTCACCGTCAAAGGCCCAATCGGTGTTAACATTGTAGGTGAGCCGGCCGCCCTTCTTTTCGATAAAGAACCCATGACACTTACCGGCGTTAACCCGCATGCCGGTAAGTTGGCAGAAAGCCCCCAGAATGTTCAAGTTTCTCCGCATGCCTTCCTTTGAGTCACTAAACAATGCTAGATCGTCAGCAAACACCATCGCCACCACGGAGACATCCCCGAAGGAGAATCCCCGCCCTTCGCGTTCGATAGTGGTGATTAATGGATCAACCGCTAGATTGAAAAGTAGGGGAGACAGGGAGTCACCCTGTTTCACACCCACCTTCATTTCAATGTCTGGTGTTGTCCCTCCCCCACACCTGACCCTCGTCGTACATCCATTGTAGCCCGCAAAGATTACGTCCGCCATGTGCCGGTCGAGACCCCGCCCCTCCAGCACCGCCCGGAGGTAATGATGCGAGACCATATCAAACGCTTTTTGGAAATCGATGAACACCACACCCAAAGGTTTGCCCTGCCCCTTACTGTGCTTTAACGTCGACTCGAGTAACATCAAGTTCTCCGAGCAGCCAGACGAGGGAATGAACCCCCGCTGTCGAGGGTGTAAGGGGCAGGCGGCTCTCATTCGCCCGTCGAGGATACGGGAAAAGAGACCGATAATCACCGAGGCGATGGTAATGGGCCTCCAGTTGCCAAGTTGGACTAGCTTGGCGGGGTCATCACTTTTAGGGATAAGCGTCGTACGGCACCGCTTCAGGCACTGGGGGACATAGCCAGCGACCAACCACGACGAGTAGATGTGCGCGAGTTGCGAGCCGTCAGGGTCCCATAGTAGCAACTCAGAACGAGTGATACCGTCGGGACCGGCCGCTTTGCCATTCTGCATGCGCTGGAGACAAGAGTGAACCTCTTCACCCGAGATTAAATCGCCAAGGACAGTATTGTCAGCCCCACCGAAGGAACGGAAATGGCCCAGTCCAAGAAACGGTCGCTCTAGTCCCCAAGCATTTTGGTAGAAACGATGTATTCCATGCATGGGTATCGGACACCCGATAACATTGTCCCCGTCTAGGACAGTTTTGGCTAACCGCTTCCTATCAGAGTGGTACAGCCGCCTCAGAAACACCCGGCGGTGAAACCTTTGCAGGCGACTGCCCCTTCTGCCAGGCACTTCTCCACTTATCTCTCTCTGGCGACGCAACTGTTTCGGCGGAGACCCCAGGCTACTAATTAGCCAGTTAGCTTTGGCTTCAATGGATCGCACCGAACACTCTTCAATCTTCAAAAAGAGGTCGGAGTCTTCCCCCAGTCTGACCCCATCAATACCCGCGTCTTCTACAAGACGTCGAAGCGCCTGTTTCATCAACGCGGGCTGTAACGGAATCATGTCAGGAAATTTCAGCCCTTGGACGAGTGTTTCATCATCCAGCACGACTGGGGGACGACCGCCTCTCGCACGGTCAGCCTTTTCAAGGCTACAAGCCTTACCCCTCACCTGCTCCTCCGTCCTCCCCCGCCCCAGGTCTTTAGCCACGGACTTCCACGACCAGGTATCTCTGGGACGGTTCATAAGAACTCGTAGCTCATTGACCTCCTCCACGGTCCAACGCCGGTGCTTACGCCCCCGAACCTGCTGTTTCCCACGTCCCGGGTTCTCGCTTGGCATGTTCAGTTATTTGTGTCTGCTTAGCATGTGATTGGTCCAGCCGGCACGTGAGAGGGCCCTGAACGAACAGAGCCCACAGGAAAAGTTAACCAACGCCCGGCACTGGTCCACGATAACCGGTTTGCACCAGGCAAAGTGGCACCGCACCGCACGCGGTTTAGAGCTCTCCCAGGTATCATTTACTGCATTTGTACCTTACCGTCAAATCATGGTGTCTGGACGCAAAAAGCGGAACCAGTGAAAGGACACCGACGATAGGTACGCCACAAAGAACACACGGCCTATCAAATGGGATAGGGATAGACAGGACACGGGGGAGTTGACCGGAGCCGGCCGCGGAATCTCGGAGGTATAGTCTCCCGGCGGCGTGCACTGCGACGGTCACCACTTCCTCCTTTGCCCCCTAGCCAGGTCGACGGCATGTTACGGGGGATCGGCGCCCGTGGCCCGGTACGCAGCTGTTTGGTCGGTCGCCGGAGTACGCGACGCAAGCAGGGTTTGAGAAACGGAGTCTCCGGAGAGCGCCTTTGCGCCCTCGGTCTCGCTAGGCCGGGGTCGGCCACGGAGGAGTGCGGAGGACAGGCCACCGAGGCCTCTCCGCACGTGGTCCCTCCGCGCCTGGTTGGGCCCGCAGGCTGCAAGCAGCGTCCGTTGACGGGCATCTTCCACCAGCATGCGACCCAGTGAAATTTGAATGGGAAAAAGACATAACTAACAGTTCACTGAGCCCAACCACTCTACCTGAAGGTTGCAAACCTGCCCCAGACTACATTTTGCAAATGATTAAATGTGGCTGCAAAACTGACAACCCATGCAATTCCAAAAAATGCAGCTGCAGAGTACATGGTTTGCCATGCACATTGTCCTGTCACTGTTATGTTGTAGGATGCTCAAGACAGTTTTAGATAGGATTCTTTCCTTTTTCTTTTATAAATTCCTTTAAACTTGTTTTTTCTCTCCGTCTCTGATTCTGGTGTCTCAGGAAAATGTGGTTAGTTGGTATCATTGGACCTTAACATGGGATATGCTGTATATGACCACTTCCACATAAACATTATTCATTTCTTATACAGCTAATTTGAAGCATTTGAATTGATTTACTGTGCATAACATGTCATAAATCAAAAATTTTAATGGATGTTGGTGCTTCGGGTGTGAAGGAGTTAATATCTATGAAATGTTCTAATGTGAAATCAAAAAACAAAATTTTACACATCCACGTTCATTGATAAACACTGTAGAAATCAAATTTTATGCGCTATATCAATATTTTTGCATAAAATGCCATAAAAAACGTTTTTTGTTTTTGGGCATTTAAGGGTTAATGAGTATGACTAAAAGATGGTTGGCCTCAAAGGAAACATGACCAGTTCCACTATTAGACTTAGTAGAAAGCAGATCTGATGGATTTGATTTGATTTCTTTACATGTTCTATTTCACAATATCACAGTTTAAAGATTAAGTTGTTCTGGGAATGAAGGGGTTAATATTTAAAAGTTTACAAATATTAAATCTAATGCACTGTACACATCCACTTACATGGATACACACTGTAGAAAGCAAATTTTAAGCAATTAGATCAAGTATTTTGCATGAAATACCATAGAAGTCTATTTTGGGTGAATTTTTAGTGTTTTGGGCATTAAGGGGTTAATAATAAAAAATGCTCAAGGGATTTCACCGGGCACCCTCTTGAATCCTTAAGAGGGGACCCCCAGCAGCAAGAATCAGTTGAGAAAAAAACTTTTACCGACGAAACCACGTTAAGCCCCATGACTCCCGGACTATCTCATTAGATTGTAGATCTGACTTTAACTATTTGACTATCTTATATTATTTTTACAATTGTTTGACTATAGGGCCCGAAATAGGGTCACCAGGTTGAAAGTGGTTAAAGGATGAGTAAGAGGTTTTCCAAATGTAATAAATAATCTACACTAATGCAAAAGAAAATATAATAACTAACCGTGGCAAGAGCTGACAGGGGGAGGCGTCGTGAACTTCAAGTCTAGACAATGTGCAGCACATAAACAGCACTAAACTGCTTATTTGCACGAGCCCAAAAATGCACTCGCTAGCTAATTATCTCTAATTGTGCTTAAAAAAATGACAGACGCATGACGTGTCCCGACAGCATGCAAAGTAACTGGCATGAGCCCATCCTGCCGCCTCCCTGCAGAGTCGTTTTACATATGCTGGTTGCACATGAGCGCCTGTGTGAGAAGCACATGTGGGCGTCCAGGGGGGGAGGGGAGGGTTAGCCTGGCAGACAAGACAGGAGTCGAGGGTCAGGGCCTTTACTGGAGCCCCTGGTGCCAGTTGAGGCCTAGTTGTGTTGGGGGTGGGGGGTGGCGAGGCTTTTTTGCATTGTGCTGCTCGCCTGAGTCCCAATGGTGTCTCCTATGGGGGAGGTTCCTAATCAGATTTATGCGTGCTTAACTAAGCCTATCACCTTGCTATGTTCACCTCGAAATCTCAGAGACAGAAAGAGAGGAATTGAGAGACAGGGAGAGAGAAGAAAGAGAGAGAGGAAGAAACAACGTACTGTAGCATAGCATATCAAGGTGCTGCAGAGTCAAGTCCATATTGAGCCCGATTTATTCTTTACACTTCATACTTCTGTGCCATAATTAGCCACTAAATGCTCAAATGAACCCTATTCAAACTAGATGGGAAGCAATCAATAAGAATCAATGATGACATTAAATGATAGTTTTTAGATGGTATGTTATTTATACAGATGTGAGGTTTTATGTTGACATGCTATGCTGGTGTAGCACTGAATTGTTTTCCTTGTACTCTATTTACTCAACCATTTACCCTGTCATTTGTTGACTGGGGTTCATGCCATTTACTCTGATCTCTATAAGTCGCTCTGCATAAGAGCACCCAATAAAAGCCTAATTAGTAAATGATGTTAAATAGGATGCCATTAGTAGTCAAACAGTCCACTGGATGTACTGTATGGTTATGACATCGTATATTTCATCTTTCCCTGTGGGATGATTGTAGTTTTTCTTGTGTTGTATGGGACATGTTCAATCCATCTCGTTTCAGTACAGCACAAAAAAAAAGTGTTAGGCTCTATTCATATTCTATCCTCCATGTCTGCACACACTGTGTGGGATGGTATAAAAAGAAACAATGGGCAGTTTATTTTATTTTAGGGAAACTCCCCATACCATCCATTTCGCAGACCTACTTTAAAAGCTGAAACTAAATTTGAGCACTGGGCAGATGGATTCTTTTGCAAAACATTCATGGGTGCAACGCACGACACGGACCACAAGCCTGAATCCAAACACGCATAACAATAAGAGTTCAGAGACACGCTGCCTTTTCTCTGCATGTCTGAAGGGCTTGATATAGTTTGTTGCGCGTGGTATCGTGCACCGACAATAGCCGAGCTTGTAGATCAGCGATTGTCGGCCTGAGGGATCAAAGAGGAAGGCAGGGTTTTACAACGGTACTGCTGGTTGGTAGAGAGAACACAATGCATGGAAACAACCCCCTCTCTCCATTCCAGATCTCCTTTCATCCCACTTTCCGTTCCATTGCCCGCCTCCCACTGTCGCCCAGTTCACCGCCCAGTTAACATTGGCTCCAGAGAGGCCACCGAGGACACAGTGTGCTAAGCCCTCGCAGTTACCATTTTGGTCACATGAGGCACAGGTGGCAAGGGACAGGCAAGGGACAGACAGACAGAGACATACGGGCAGAGATGCTTCATAGTCCGTTGCGTGACACCTTCTACAACAAATTAGAAATCAGGCTACAGACAAAGACAGACAGAGGAGTGATGGAAAAGAGACGACAGGAAGATGAAGAAGCAGGTAGACTAATAGACAGACATAAATACAGACAGACAGAGTTTGGCCAGAAGCCAGCTCCTCCATCAATAGCACTCTGGGAAATAGAGAGAGGGGATGAGATAAGAGAGAAAGAGGAAGATGGGAGGAAAGGAGAGGAAGAGAAGAGGAGGATAGATCCTGTAGATAAAAGAGAACAGACAGGCTGCAGTAACAACAGAGGGACCCAGCATATAGGGAGGAGGAGAAGAGAGAAAGAGAAAAGAAAAGAGGCTAAGACACAGAAAAAGAGAGGCGTGCAGAGATAGATCTTAGTTTTTTCATAAAATAATGCCCTATTTAATACTTTGTCATATGAAGTAGCAAAAATAGATAATCTACAAGCTCACAACGCATCATATCCAGTTTGTAGAGCTGCTATTTTTGCTATTTGGGGAAAAGTTAAAATGTATTTTGAAAATGTTTCACTTATGATAATTGATGACATGGTTTTATATATATTTAGCCAATCAACAGTATTAACAAGAGCTTGTGACTAAATAATACACTTATGTGTTATGATTTGGCTATTTTAGATTAGCCGAAGAATGACATAGGGGATTAAGCTGTTCCTGATTTTGCTGGGGACTCCCAGGAACCCCCCCAGGGACCACTGGGGGTCCCCGGACCCCACTTTTATAACCAGTGGAGTAAAGGCAGGAAGAGGGAGGGTAAGAACAATCCTATTGATGTGTAACAAAACCCGGCACTCGGGGACGGACGAGAGGACAGATGGGAGGGATGAGAAGAGAGAGGAGCAGTGTGACAAACGCTGGGGAGAGAGAGGAAGAAAAGGAGAAGACGAGGAAGAGGGGGATGAAGGAAGAAGGGCACAAT
Source organism: Gymnoscopelus microlampas (assembly GCF_963454915.1). Taxonomy (NCBI): domain Eukaryota; kingdom Metazoa; phylum Chordata; class Actinopteri; order Myctophiformes; family Myctophidae; genus Gymnoscopelus; species Gymnoscopelus microlampas. Next base: position 27,335,150 of record NC_139952.1, read on the forward strand.
GTCATTTTGTTTAATAATGCAGCGAGGGAGCGAGAGAGACAGGAAGTGATAAAGAACGACAGAATGACAGAGGAGAGAGAGAATGAACAAGGCAGGGAGGGAGGGAAGGATGGATGGCTGCCAACATTGAGAGGTAAAGTGGCCATGGATATGGCATGATTACTGGTTGTGGGCAGAGATGCGTGCACATACACGTGCACGCACACACACACACACACACACACACACACACACACACACACACACACACACACATGCATTACACACCCCACACACACGAGACAGATTGCTGCCACACAACACCGGTGAGAAAGAGAGAGAGAGAGGCAAGGGGAGATGGAAAGATGGAGATGGAGGGAGGGCGAAACAGATGTGTAGGGAGGTGACGTGCCGTTGTTTCCTTGGCTCGTTGCCAGCTGTGCCTCTAACCTCTTTCAGTCGGACGGCACAAGTTTCTCAAAATGGTGGACAGGTACGTGAAAAAAGAAAAAGAAACCCGTCTAACTTCTGTGCTACACCAAAACAGAGATATATTTAATATCATAACAACAACTAGGGTTTGGCGATATGGACAAAATCAAACAGCATGATTTTTTTTACTAAATACCTTGCTTTTGTGAAGAGAATATAATTCTTTTTTTTCAAAGACGATCCCAGACAATATCTAGTCTCATATCACGATATTGATCTAATACCGATATATTGCCAAGCCCTAAAAACAACCACAATGTCTGTTAACAAAACCCTGGGTTAAATCTGTGTCACCTATTGTCTTCTTAAACTGCAGGACATGATGTATTAATCATATCCATGCTGGGTTTGACTCTCTGAAATGGCTTATAGTTTCCCTGTGCTGTCTGTGTGAGGCTGGAGTGCGTGCAGCATGTCTCGCCCGAGCCTCTAACCCGCAGTCCTCTAAAACAGCAGGGGGCCGCCCATTCAGGATGGAGCGCACGCTGAGTCTGATCCTCCAAAATGGCCGACAGTTTCACCACAACGTCTGAGAGAGACGGGAAACCGTGCGCTTGTGTACAGAACCCAAAGCCGTACTCTAACCCACGGCTCTCTGAAACAGCGGGGCCCGTCTATTCAGTGCAGCTCCCTTTTGTGTTGGTGCAGGCTGCTGCCGTTACCCCCAGCGCGCTGCGCTTGCCTACGTATTCTAATGGCTCATTTTTATTCAGGCGATAAGGTCAGCTACCCACAGTGGCTTAAAAGGCCCTGAGGAGCTCTGGAGTGGCAGTGCTGTTCTGCATGAGACAGAGATGCACCGATATGCAAGACACTAGAGGAGAGACGAGGGGTTCTAGTACAAACACAGACAGGGGGATAAATGTGGGGAGAAAAACATTATAAAAGAAAAACAGATGGCAAGAGAATTATAAATGTATAGATATATTTAAAACAAGACAGTTTAATAATGGCCTGACAATCCTGTAAATTTGAAAAGGCTTTCAGACAGCTACTGTAAATTAATCTGGCTAACTGAATCCAGCGTTCATCTTAAAATTTCTATTGAAAACATTTCTTCATGTCTTACTGTAGTGGGAGAATTGCTTTCCTTCATTCCTTTACATTTGACTACAGTGGTATGTATGTAGTGGTATGTATCTTGAACAGAGCCTACACATCACTGATGAAATGCTAAAGTGCGAGGACGCAGAGGGCATTTTAGAACCGAAGGGGACGCATGCGTTCCCAGTGTGCGCGCATTTCCAGGTTTGTTCCTTTAATTCTGTTAATTATGTTAATTCGGTACAATTTTTTTTTTCCCATGAAGTGTAGATGTCGGAGGTTTTTTCTTTTTCCTTCATCCCAAAAGTGGGGGGGATACCCCCCCCCCCCCCAATGGAACTGGGTATGTTCAATCCCCCTCCCCCCCTCCTCCTGCGTCCCTGCTAAAGTGCCAACGTGAGCCGTGTGTGTTCTGTGTGCTAAGCGTCAGCTGATCTGTGTGGTTCACGTCAGCTGCGTGGTGATTGGTGCCGTTTGCATGTGGCAGCGTGAGTTGCACTATGTCTGGTCTAATTTTGTGACTGGTCTACATTTGTGGGATATACATACAGTACAGACGAACCCTGTTCTAGACCCTGTTCTAGACGCCTTTTTTTTCATAAATGAAAAAAAGGGGGGGGGGAAGACTACATTTTAAAAATAGGTTTCCCTCAGTCTGTCTGCTTGCTTTCTTACTACAATACTTGGGAGGGAGGGATGGATGGATTCATGGATGGATGGATGGATGGATGGATAGGTGGATGGATGGATGGCTGGCTTCCTCACTTGGGTGTTAACTTCCAGAGCTCCCCCTCTTTCCTCCGGGTGTCTGGGTTGTGTTACTGTCTACTGAGAATAGCTTCTGAGACGCATGTGAAGTTCAAATCTCCGCTGTTGGCTGGCTGAGGGTTTTGTTTTTGTTTTGCTTTTACAGAGCACTGATGTCACACAAAGACAGGTGGCAGCGTGGTTCAAAACAAAGGCGTTCACCCCTGTACTCTCCCTTTTCTTGTGTTGTTGAAGGTTCACACGGCAGCACTGCAAAGTCCCCAACATGTTTTTCTTCACAAGGTTGCTGGGTGGAATACTGACTGGTAATTGGAGTATTTGTTAATAACTATCTATCTCTCAACCTATGGCTTGAGACCAAAAATGTGTCAGCTTCTCAAGGGTCCATGAATAACAAGCCTATTAGTATATTGTAATAACTCTGACTATGATGAGTCCTAATAATAACATGAATCAACGATTTAATAAATGATCTCAACCCTAACCATAAGTAATGACTGATGTGCTTTTCAGTGAATCTGACAGTTCATTATTATAGTAATTTTTGGGGGTATTTATAAATTACTAACGGTGTAAATCAAGGTTCAAGGTGATCTTTTTGTTGAGTAAAATCCTTTTTGTATGTCTTTGGACATTGTAGCAGCATGAAATAATAAAACAATTAAAACAAAAAAGAAAAAGCTATGTCTATTTTGTATATAGATGTTATATGCTAAATATCTGTGTGCACACAGTGACACAGTGACTGTTATTTCACCATGATTTCCAAATAACATCCCCCAATTTCACATTGAAATTCGATCCAGATAAGGAGGAGGTCTACAACAGGCAGGAATCTGTGTGTGTGTGTGTGTGTGTGTGTGTGGGGGGGGGGGGGGGGGGGGGGGGGGACGACTGGGTTCAGGGTGCGGGGAGACTCACCATTGGGGTTCGTGGTTCCATCTCCATCCACCTGTCGTTTCTGTGCACTCTTAAACTCTTTGAGGGAGAGGTACAGCACCTTACGCACCACCCGCTCCTCTGACCACGGGATGCCATCGCTGTCATCCTGCGGAAACACACAAGAAGGACGCTCCAGTCAGCTCTCAGCACAACAAAAATAGTAACAACATGATAGTGTGACTATTCTGGGGTGAATATTCGGTGAAAATAGCAGATCTACAAGCTTGAGTCATATTAGACGAAACAACTTGGTGGGGGAGTATATATGGTTGGTTGCTGCCCATGAACTGATTTTCAAGAGTCAACAGTTTGAAGATCTTAGCAGCTCTTAGCATACGTGGTTATTAATATTATACTATTAAATAGTATGACACCATTAATATAACAGCTTTAGCTTGCGGTTAGGCACAGGACCTCTGGACCAAATATTAGCATGACAATGTACCGCAGACTTCATATCCCACAACACCCTGGTAGGGAAAAGTGTTGCAAAACCCATAGTAATGAATGGGTAGGAAGTGAATAAAATGAAAAATGTGTCATGGGACAGTGAGTTCATGTGTGGCTAATCCCTGGCTCAGAGACAGAGGATGTTATTGTTGAGGAGGTCACCAAAAGTCACATACATACACCCTTTCCTTTTCAAACAAACACGTGACACGCTTTCCTTCGGTCGGCCTCGATCTAAAGCGACAAACGCATGGCGTCAGCTCCACCGAAGCCCACTTGGATTGCATCGGAGACACGGTTTATTTGATGAAGTCAAAACAACCGCTCGCTGACAGCAAGTTTCCCCTGGCTTAATAGAAAAATGTCTCCCTACGACGAGCATTGTTAAAGAGGTCTTTAGTGGGTGTCCAACAGCAATAACCATGCTGTCTCTCTCCCCTCCTCCCTCACTCCCCCAACTACAGCCCGACTCTGGCAGCTGTGTTTGATGTCGAACAACGTTAATGACTAAAGGAAATGAGATTAGGACATGAGCAACAACAAAGAGGTATTAATAAATAATGGAAGCTAGAAATAGCTCCTCTGTCGTCAAGCCGCCAGGCTAGCCGGTTTTTAGTAGGACGGTTCAAGAGAAGACAAAACATTGTCTTCTTTTCCCCCATTTCTGGAATTAAAAAGCTATGATATGCTAATCAGCTCAGCACGGATATAAAAAAAACTCATTCGTAATCTTAATTGGGGGACTCATCAAACGTTGTCGACTCATCCTGACAAGTACTTTTTCCCCCCCACATCTCTCGGAGCTGTATGGAGTGAGTGATGTGCGGGGAGGCTATGAGAAACGCTGTGTCGGGTGTCGGATGGTGCGTGCTGATCGACCCGGCTCACATCCTAGGAATTGCTTTGGCACAGCAGCTGGCGGACAAAAGCTGTGACATCAGCGCGGGGCGCATTAAAAGTCTCCACCTCACCGGAAAATAATTACTCCGAGACATCTTATCGCCACGGTAATAACTGATAACGGCTGAGCCGATCCATTAAGAGCGAGTGCTCTCGTAAAAACTACTATGGCGTAATTCATGGTTGGAATAACAGGGATACTTTGCGTGTGTGTGTGTGTGTGTGTGTGTGTGTGTGTGTGTGTGTGTGTGTGTGTGTGTTTCACAGTGTCATTCTGATATTATGCGCCCACATCACTGCCAGTGAATATAATACTTGTAAAATGACTGCAGCTCGTAAACAGTGCTCTCCTTGAACACTGCCAATCCTGGCTCGAGTGCAGACTATTTATACACACCCACATGTGCGTGCATACAGTACAAACTCACCCTAACCCTAACTCCAATTAAGACAGATTGATGACACTTTATAGAACAAAAGACAATTGGAGATTCTTAAAGCATCAGGTTATACGGTAGAATAGCTTACCTCTGTTTATGTTTGTGATCAAGTCAAATTAAACGGGAAAAAAAAGCGTAATGCAAAAATACATTACATCCTCAACATTGTCAAAGTCTTCCTCTAAAACTATATGACACCGACGCTGACAAAGGGTCGACAGGGAACACATTCTAGACAAAGACCACATGAACCACGGTCCTATTCTGGGGTGAAAATGTTACGAAAATAGCCAATCTGCAAGATCCCCATGCCTCACAACACAGGGTGTTGTCTGTTGTGATCTTCGAGATCGACTAACCCAGAACATAACCCTAACCCATAACAGTGTTTATAATTGACAGTCTCTGTCTCTGACATAGCAGAATGAAAGCCTAAACCCCAAGATGACCCTTTTGAGGTTGCAGACAAAGGTCAACAAAACTATTTTGTCGGATTGTGTAGAGCTATTAAACTGGTATTTGGGATTTAGTTTTTGTTCTTCATACACTGGGCCTCCAGTTCAGGGCTGAGCAATTCCGGACCAATGTGTCACAAAACAACGACGAATCAAATAAAACTCAGTGACATAATACTAAATGTTAGGATTGTTTATGGAGCTTATTCCGATTGTGTTTCTGCAGTGGATATAAGCCAACCTCTGCAGAATATTATTTTTCCCTCTGCTTTTGGGACTCAGGGGCTTGGGGGCTCTCAGAAGAGGTGTGTGTGTATGTGGTGGGGGGGCTTTGAGACAAAAGGCTGAATGTCTGCACATGATGAGGCTGATGGGTGACAGCTATGTCTCCATGCGCGCGCATGCGGACGCACGTACACACACATGGACAGTTCAGTGCACTGATGCTTTACAGCCTCTGACAGAGGTTGATAGTGTGTGTTTGGAGTATGCCTAGCAGTTCCTCATTACATTCTTCTGTCACTCTCTCTCCCTCTCTCTCTCTCTCTCACACACACACACACACACACGCACTAAAAACACTTGGGGAATTCTGCCATTTTCTCCCATAGTTAATGTCACCTAATCCTCTGTGTGTGTATGTGTTCACGCACGCATGACTTTGTGTGTACGTGTGTGCACGTGCGTGTGTATGCTAAAGCCTGCCAGGTAAGCACCAATTACCTAGATGGCTCGGTGGCTCTCTCCCTCATAGCCTGGCAGAAAGCCAAACACTGACACCCACACACGGAAATGATGGTATATCCCTGGATTACACACACACACACACACACACACACACACACACACACACACACACACACACACACACACACACACACACAGATTGTATACCTGTGTTTCGCTCCATCATACATGTGAATACACACTGATGTAATGACAGTTAACCATAAACTCCCTCAGAAAAAGACTAAGAGTCTAAAATGAACAAACAAAGTGGTTCATTGTAATCCTTAGAAGGAAATGTTAAAATAATTATATGAGGGGGTATTGTGTATTGTAAACAGCAGCAAAAACTTTAAAATTAAATAAAATAACCATAACCAAAAATCTACAAAGTGCATTTAAAACAGAAAGCAAGTGCTAATTCTGACCTAAGGGGTAGCACTAGCAAGAGGAAAGGCCATGGGGTGATCAAAATCTTCCAATTACATTATGAGATATCTTATGTGCAAGTGCCATGGCATCACCAAAATCAGTAGAGTTCATCCTCCGGGGAGCAGGGATGTCAACAGCAAATTCAATGACGATCAGTACTTTGAGATATCTGCATTTTTAGCCCTGCCGCTAGCGGGGCTAAAACTGTATAAAAGACAGCCAAAAAGTCAGAGTATACACCTCGCCGTCTCTCTTGTGCTTCCCTCAGTATCTTTGGATGTGTGCCAAACCGATTTCCTGCCCCGCGCACGTAGCAACACAGTCTGGAAAAATACTGCTGAGTGGGAGCTTTTAACAGCTGGGACAGAGAAAGAGAGCTTTAAAGCCCCAATCAGTGCTCACTGTTAAGATGTTAACCTGCAATCACACAACAAACTCTACACAGGCACGGAGCCAGTTACATAGAGTTTCACCATGCTGCTGTGAACCACAGGTTTATTTAGCAGCGCTGTCGAGATCAGAGATGTTAAGTATAGGCCTGACCCCTCACGGCCAACATGCATCTCTCCTCCTCCAGAATCCAGAGTCATTGGCTCATGAGTGAATGCTTCCATGTGTTTCCACAGAGCAATGACAGTGAAAATTGACAGACAGCAATTGCATGGAAAATCTCTCCATTACAGTATGGCTGCCTGAGGAGGTGAGTGTCAAGTGTGTGTGTGTGTGTGTGTGTGTGTGTGTGTGTGTGTGTGTGTGTGTGTGTGTGTGTGTGTGTGTGTGTGTGTGTGTGTGTGTGTGTGTGTGTGTGTGTGTGTGTAAACGAGACGGAGAAAGAGTGTCTATTCTAAAAGAAAAATCTGCCGCTCAGTCAAGCACCATTGTGTGTGAAGTGAGCTATTGTTTGTGTGTGTGCTTGTGCACGCAAGCACGTACTTTAAGTGTGTTGCTAGGCTGATGCCAGAGCTCTGTAGAGTAGAGAGAGACTTTTAGACAGAGCTGCACCAGCCAAGCTCTGCCTGGCACCAACAAACACACACCCCCCCCTAAACCTCCATGACCAGGTCCCCTCGGACTCTCAGTCCCACTAATGAGCACTGGGCCCACGCGTGTGTGTGTGTGTGTACGCTCGTGCGTGTTTATCCGAGCGGCGCGCCAGGAATACAGTGAGCTTACTGTCACCCACCCACACACACACACACACACACACACACACACACACACACAGCTGAATAGGTACCTCAAAATGCAAACCCACATAACGCAGAGAAACACTCTTTCATCCATATGCAGCAGTTGGCCAAATCAGATCATTATAACTTTTTTCATCTCACTTTCAGACAGAAACACACATTTTTGTTTTGTGCAGACTGACAGAATGTGGTCTACAAAAACCCAGACTTATAAAGATGCCATTTCTCCTGTTCTTAGATCTCTTTTCAGCAAAAAAGAAAACACAACAAAAAGTCTAAGTACAAATTAATTTACTGTTGGCAGAGGAGCGAGCCAACACATTTCAATATGTTGATGGGGTCTTGCACACTTCAGCCATTCCCCAAACGGAGGTCAATGCTCTCAGAAAAGAGAAATTGATCTATGGGCCAATTCTGGACAACTGAACCCAAAGATTTGTCTCTAAAGAACACGCAGTGCATCAAAACGTTAGTCTTTGTTTGTTTGCATCTTATTAAAAGCTTGGAACATCTCACCGTCTCTGTGTCCTCACCACGTAAATCTTTATTTGACAGAGTTAAGAAAAAAGCCTGTTGTCCAATTTCATAACCTGGCCTAATTCAATCTTCCTTCTTTCCAAAGCAGACAAATGTAATAACATGGGGAGCCAAGGAAGAAAGGCAAATCTGCGACCTGATTTATGGCAGAAGAAAATAGTCGATCTACAAGCTTGTTGAACGTAAGATGGTATACAAGGAGAAATATTAAGTGTTCGGTCCATCACATGGACTGTATACATTTCACAGTCAGTTGATGAGAGTTAAAGTAGCGATGTAACCAGTCATCCTCCATTACATTGTCTCACAGTGTCCCAATGAAGATGAGGAAATTAGAAGAACTGAGGGAATGAGGGAAAAACTGATTTGTGAGCAACTTCCATAGAATATAAAAGGACAACACACACACACACACACTAACCCATACATATACACGGAACATCCAAGACGGAACAACGCCTCTGTCTGGATGCGTGCACAGGTTTGAACATTGGCGTTGTGTGTGTGTGTGTGTGTGCGCGCACACGTGCTTGCACATCAGCCGTTCTATAAATATCCATTGGCGGTGTTGCTGCTGACAGCGTGTAGATGTCATGGAGGAGGAATGTGGGCCACATGCCAACCCAACCCATCCTCTCCACAAAAACAACACCAAATTTGTTATTCTAACACACATCCTGCTTAGTGGAGAGGTGGTAGAGAGGCGTGTTATTATAGTACAGCCGGGGTTATTGTATCCAGTAGTCAGGAGGGTTCTCTACCTCTCTCATACGTACACATGGGGCCCAGATGACATGCCGTAACGCCTGGATGTGACTGCAGCCATAAAGGGTTCAACATGTGCACGAGAGGCCGGCGCAAACTATGTCCTTAACGATGACAATCTCGTCTTATTTTGTCATCACTCTGCCGCCGGCTTCTTCGTAACGCCTGTTTGACATTGTAGTCACCTTGATATGAGTTAAAGGGACGAGGAACAGCTTCCCTTTTAACACAGGTCCCATAACTGGCCTGTGTGTTGCTACAATTCATGGGGATCGTTCAAAGTATACTACAGACTGGACAATGTGGAAAACATTCCATACTTGTTACTTACTTCTTACTTCTTTACTGATCTTTGCGATGGGAAGCTGCCCTCATCGAATTAAATCGAATAATGTGGATCTAAGGATAATCTGCCGCCCGCCTATGACGTCAATATGCTGGCAGTCGTCTATGACATATCTATGACGTAAATTTGAAAGGTTTCCACCCTATAAGATTCACTTCAGTCATGAAATCAAATATTTGACTAAATACATTTTTTTGGAGGACTTCTTTAGCCTACTGGCAGTGTGTGTACGCAGAGTGGTGCTGATCAGTCCAGCAGTTTGCAAGATTAGCTCCAGACAGCGCACGCATGCACACGCACACACAGAGCTAGCCTGCTGCAGAGCCACACCGTAAACGGGTAATAAGACCTATGAAGCTCTTTTACATTTCGGCATAAGCTGTTCATATCCAGACTTATCTAGGACCCACAAGCTTGTGCTAAATAATAACAAAATCATACATTTGTATGCATTCAAATCTAACCTATGATGCTGTGGCATGATTCGCTTGCCCAGTTTGAGAGGCTTGCCAAAGCCAACTGAGCATCAAAGTCAACTGTGATAGACCAAGTGTTTGCTCTTGCTCTGCACCAGGGATACATTCCATTCCTAAATAGAGCAGTCAGTATTTCCCTTGTCCCCTTTAGCCTCGTGTAGGCTGGATGCTGAGCTCAGCTCTGACATCCCAGCAGAGGCGAATGGAACATGGAGCCGGGGTTGTCGAGTACGTGAGTCCTCTGTATAATCGCCTCATTACACCACAAGCTCACCGGATCGGAATGTGTAGGCTGTGTGTGCGTAGCCATAGGGTCTTCCCTTTGAACTGACTACGTAGGGAGGGATAGCCCTAAAGATCACGGTCTGTAGAGCAACCCTGAACATTTCCATCTGTTGGACAGGAGAGTGCTCTTTTCTCAAAACATTAAAATATTAACCGTTTGAAGTCTAAGGGCCAGCAACGCCACAATGGTGGGAAGGGGGCAACTTCTGTGAAAGCTCTGTGTTTGTGCCTGCTGCATGCGTGCGCATGCCTGCCCTTCTGCTGTTTGGTTTCCACAAATGTATAATGCAACATGTAGGCCTATGTGTGCTTGCTTCTGTAAAAGTGTATTAGCATGTAAATATTTTACAGTTGAGAGGACCACAATGGAAATAAGTCCTGGACTTCATTGTGTGTTTATCCTCAATTATTTTTAACCAACATGTTGTAAGATGTGTGGGTTATATATGCAACCCAAATACACTAAACCAAACCAACAGTGTGTGCCTGCACACTCCATATCTGCGCTGCAGTTTAAAGTCACTTCAATCTCTTTCCCAGAACTGCGTTTCGTCCTGGGCCCATGCATTCAAAACGCTCTCTCCTGCTGGGTTCAATGTCACCGACAAACACAAACCTCTCCGCTGCTCTGCCAATCATATCAGCTGCCTGCATTTTTTTGCACGCATGCAGTCTGAATCCATCTAACCATAGATAAGTGACAGACTGCCAGCGCCATTCAGCGCCGTGGAGCATAAAACCCTATCAGCCATGTAAAAGTAGAGCAGAAAGGGGGGAGATGGAGCGCACAGAGAGAGTGAGGGCAAGTGAGAGAGATCTGTTAAATGGAGGCTGTGAGTGACTGAGTTTATTTTGACTGAAATAAATAAATGCCACTGCGGATTAGTGGTTGGAAGCGAGCGTGTGCGTGTGTGTGTGTGTGTATTTGTGTTTAGAAGGGCCCCAGCTGGCTGTATAAAGGAGGGTTTACATTGAATGACCTGCCCACCCACCCTGGCTATGTGACCAACTGACCCCTATTCTGACCCCCTCCAACACACACGCGCACACACACACACACACACACACACACACACACACACACACACACACACACACACACACACACACACACACACACACACACACACACACACACACACACACACACACACACACACACACACACACACACACACACACACACACACACACACACACACACACACACACAAAGAGAGTCAGCTAGCTTAAAGTATTCCTAACACAAAGAAAGGAAGTGAAAGGGAGAGAAATGAAGAAAGAGGACGTTAATGAAAGGTAATAAAAGGAGAAGGAATCCATGCGATGCCACAGGTCATCTTTTTCATTTGAGAAACAAACATGACGAGATCCCTCATGACTCCTCAGCCTCACAGGACCCATTCAAAAGGCCATAATGTTACTACTTTACAACCTAAGAGTTTCTCCTCGTTCTTAAAATCATGAGTTAACAGGCTTTGATATGACATCAAACGCAATCAGGTGCATCGTTTTGCATCATGGATGAAACGTAACAAATTTGACGTCAAGAGCTTACACCACCGCATTTCGGGGGAGAAATACACATGCATGCAAATACACATACACGTATATTTTCCCACACTATAAATGTGATCTCCTCACATTGAACAAAGGGAATTTGTTTCAAAATCGATGAAGTTTCCCTCTGACACGGTCCATTTTCCTGATTCAGAAGTATACAATAGGGCTTAAGTAATTAAAACCAGGAAAAGACAACACTTGACGACATATGATATCCAAAATCCCAGATGACATCTACAGTAGTCTCATCTGATCATGATATCGTTAAAATATCCATCTTTTGGCCAGCCCTACCTCATATCACAAATTAAGATATTTCAGTTGCCATTAATGCCATCAGGTCCCTAGTGGAGTTTCAGATGGTTTACTACTACAAATGCTCCTGGTGTTAGGAGTGGGGGGAAAAAATACATTTTGTGTGTGTGTGTGTGTAATGACAAAACAGCAACATTCAACACCCAATTCTATCACTATCAGCTATTCACTGCTGACCGCAGGGATCCACACCTTTACTTCTGCTTTGCGCGCACACACACACACACACACACGTCATTTAGGTGTTAAGTTTCAAGTGTCTGTGCTTGCCAACGCTTTAGCCATTCATCATGGTAGTCGTGGCGATGGCGCTTGCACCTCTACGATTCCCTCAGGGACTCTGGGAGACCCCGCCACTGATCCCTCTTAGCGGAGCTCCATTTCTAACCTGCCCAGCTCTCTGCTCGTCTACACAGGTAGATATAAAAATTCTGATTTCAAAATATCAGGCTCGGTATAGGCCACGTCTTTTTAGATTCGCACCAATGCCAATAGAACGCTCTTTACAATTTCATGAAAAACTGCCAAAGTCAAGTTATTATCACTTTATGTATGACTATGGATATACACTCCACTGCTGATACATGGACACTATCACTTATGCTGTATTTACAGGTTTGATATCTGCTGCTAGGTGTTACTTGTACAAGTAATTGTGAAATTCTGCCTTATTTGTATTTATTTGTCCCGTTAAACGTTTATTTTGTAGTATGACTATAATCATTGACACCTCGCTAAAACCTGTAAACTTGTAATGTGAAAGTACACTTTAAGGCGAAGTTGATTGGTTGTTTTTTCACTGGCCTCATGACAGTGGTGATATAAATTATATACATTATGAGATCCTCTGTCTTAAGGTTTCTAATGCACGCCAGGGATCAGATGAGTCTTTTTAATGTGTTGATACTTGACCCGTGTGAGCCGGCGTTGGGGAGAGAAGGTTACACAAGGTAAGCATGGTAGTCAGGTTACCTCCGACAGGTTAGCAGAGGCTGACGTCCTATGACAATAATCAATGAAGTGGCATGCGCTATCTCTCTCCATCACACACACACACACACACACACACACACACACACACACACACACACACACACACACACACACACACACACACACACACACACACACACACACACACACACACACACACACACACACACACACACACACACACACACACACACACACACACAAAATACCCTTTTAATACCCAATATGTGCACAGTAAAACCCTCTTGTGTTTATTTATCCATTTGTAGAGTGTGTACAGATATAACCAAATGAACACTCAGGATGCTACAGTGCAACAGTGTATACAGTATGTAAGTTATGTTAGTGCACGGCACACACACACACACACACACACACACACACACAGGAGAAGGAGTGCAGCCTGAAAGAGGAAAAGTTGTAACGTAACAATGCTTGTCCCCCCTGCTCCTCCAGTGACCACACACACAGCTAATTCTTGGGGACATTGCATTGACTTAGATTCCCTTCCATATCTCCTTACCCCAACCCTATGAAACATCAGTAAAATCCAATTGGGGACAGCAATTTTGTTCCCAGTTTCACAATATTTCCTGACACAGGCCACATTTGAGGACAACGTTGTCCCCAAATGTAGCCCATGTCAGGATCACACACAGTGATAATTTAGAAGATATTTAATTACTTTTAGTGCGTCTGTGCAGGGCAACCTAATATCTAATCTATACCCAGTCCCTCTCCCTCACAGGAATACGGTCAAACAAGCAGACAGAGACTCATAGACAGGAAACAGGAAGCAGAAAAACCTCATTAGCCCCATGCCTTGTGACTGACAGCAGCTCCCTCCAGGCTAACAGGCAGAGAGAGAGCTAGCCTCCCCTCAGTGAGTGAGTGTGAGTATGAGTATGTGTATGTGTGTGTAGGCTGGTTTGAGATCAGTGCCTGAAGGGGGGAATTCTAGAAAGTAGCCCTTCCAGTCTCAGACAATCACACCTGTCAGTCACACAGAATTACAATCGGGGTCTGATCGGAAAATACTAAACAATTAGACAATTAAAGACATGTATGCACACACCCCCACCCCCACACACACACTACATTTCTACAGTTGCAGCCGGAGGGAACAAATTCATTCACCCCAACAGCATGCATGAACCAGACAGCCTGCTTTGCCAGAAAGTAACACAGATTACTTCCCCCGACCAAACCCACGGGGAAGATCAACCTCATGACCAAAACCATTGGGAAGATCAATATCTGACCACCAAACCCATGGAGAAGATGAACCTCACTACCAATCCCACAGAGAAGGTCAACATCACCACCTAACTCAGGGAAAATATCTATATCATACTGTCCAACAAAAATCCAAGTAGAATCCACTGTGAAGAAACCGCCCGAGAACTTGGAGCAACTCGAACCAAATGGACCTATAAATGTCGATCCATTTCTACAATGTCAAGAGTTACAAATGAATACATTAACACAGAGGATTTTACTGTGTAGCATTCAGATGTCTAGGGGTTTTGAGCTCTGCTGAAATATCTGAGGGAACATGTTGGACTGCGGAGTTCAAAATACACCCGAAGAAACCCAAACAAGATGACCACTACATCACCTTAGTCATCCCTCCATTCACTCCCTTTCTCCCCATCAGCTCCCAGCTCTTTATTTTCATTACTTCCAACCAACAGAATCATTTTGTATTAATGGTGAGGCATACATTGGCAGAATTTAACAATACAGGCTAAGAGAATAGGTCTGCGTATCTCTGCAGCCACAGTATGTTGTGTGGTGAAGATGCAATACTTGACATGTGATGAGAGAGGTTTACCTCACACTGAACTCATTGACTTGGGGCCACAGCACTGCAGCTGTGGTCTGGTACTTAATGTGTAAGAGAGGAAGGTGCTGCTCTGGCCAATGCCTTAAATAGCACTCTGGTTCAGCACCCATGGAATGGCCTCATCTCTCTCTCTCTCGCTCTCTCGCTGAACCAGAGGTCTGCAATATGCCTACATTGCAACTTTTGAAGTAGCCAGGCGGATGGACAGAGTTTAAGTTTGTACACACTTTTGTGGCAAAGCTGTGCTAAAAAGACTACACAGTACACAGTAAAAAATGATAGTTTTTCATGCATAACAAAATCTTCAGAGTTAGCTTGCCGATGCAGACAGGCAAACGCCTGAGGTGTCTCAAGAGCACCACGAAGACTCAGCATGTTTTTTTCCCTGAGGCTGTCAGAGCCCTGAACGAGGACAACTAACTAACAAAAACACAAAACTGCATTCAATCTGCAACATCCATTTTTGCTCAAAATAGAGTATACAATATCTTATTCTCCTTCAGGTTTGGGACAAAACCCCCTGCACATATTGTAGTTGCACTATGTACATTAATATCTTGTAACAATGTACATTAATATCTTGTTGTTACATATTGTTATTAGCTACACCAACATATCGCAGCTTTTTCCTGTATGAGTGAGTGACTATAGACCTTTTGAATTTCCACGGCCCTCAGGATGACAGCTGAATTACTCGATCTGACAATTAAGCACTGCCCATGTTTCTTTTTCCAAGTAGCAAAAAAATTCACTTCATCTTCCATCCTGTCCAATGAGAGAATTCAGTTAAAAGAGGAAACGCTATGCAGCGTCATGGGAATGCAGTGAGAGCCCCGGCCCCTCACTCTGTGAGCTGTCACGAGTCTAGCCGTGCGCGATGTAACTTTCTTGAAAAACTCGGCCAATTGAACATGAGCCAGGCTCTGTGGTATGTGCGTGTGGTCAGGCAGCGCTACGTTTGACCTCAAACACACACACACAGTGGTAAACCCTGCATTGACGATGAACTAACAGGTGGCATGACTGCTGCAACAGTGTTTCCAACACAACAGATATATACACAGACTAGTGGCAACATGAGGCAATTTACCTCTCCGTCTGAGAGTCCAAATGTAACAACAGAAATAACCTTGGATTTTGAGAGAGAGCGAGAGAGAGAGAGCGAGAGAGATTCCAAGTGGATAGAAAAGCACTACGAGTCAATTCCAAATGTCCACTTGGGAACCAAGTGGCAATCCACTCAACTGCCACTGAAAGTTCTGCCTCTACGAGACCATAATACATCACATCACTCTCTGGGCCATAATGTATCACACAGCTCTCTCTGGACCACAATGCATCACACCGCTCTCTGGATCGCTGTATTTTACCATCACACATGCAGAAAGATACATTGTTAAATACCGTTTACAGAAATGGGCCCTTACATCTGATCCATCCATACATGCTGGCATATAGTTCAGCTAATTTTGGAATCAGCTAAAAAATCTAAAGGGGTTGGATGGGGCTGGTGTGTAAACAAGTGAAAGACAAAAGAGCAAGGGTGAGATGGACGGACAGACGTTGAAGGAGGCACAAAGTGTGTCCTGTCACTGTGTGCCCACCCTGGTGCTGCTGGTTGGCATCCGTTGACATCATCCCCTCTGCAGCTGGTGGCACTAATATCAGAGCGTGTGTTGGCAGACGGCTGCTGGGGGGCAAGCGGGAAGCAACTGACAGCACTGGAGCTGAAGCTCCAGTGTGTCCTCGCATGCCCTCTGTTAATCCCCACGAAAATATGACGACCTGTGTGTGTGGATCTGCGTACGGTACGTGCATGTGTGGATGTTTATGTGCGTCTGTTAGAGAGCAGCTGCTCTGAGATATAAAAATGTTGGACTTGAGGACGGAGACCGTAAACACAAACCGAACCAGACCAAAACAGGAACTTGTCAGAATATTGGCTGGCGGGCGCTCCAACAATCCCATTACACAACCTGCTGTGTGTAACCTTGGAATGGGAACAGATATCAAATTTCAAAAGATCAAACTCTCAGGCCCCTAGACAGCTGAAAACAGACATCTTTTGTTGAGCAAACGCAGAGCATGTGTTTTTTGTTGTTTTTTTATCTAAACGAGATGCAACAATTTGTCCCTCATTGTAAACTTCAAGTGCTACACTTGAAAAATAACATGGAAGGATAAGGACTTTGGACAGAATCCTTTGAAATGCATGAAAGGCAGAAAATGGGCAGAAAATTTAACTGTTTTGCTTTAAATTCCTGCATTTTAAACCATGATGGCTCAAATTGGATTATAGTATTGAAGAAAGTCTCTTAACATATACATATTATGGTGGCCCTTGGCTGTATATGCAATACCAAGGATTGAACTGTATAAAGGGCATTCCAATAAAAGAGAGTTCTCTCTGGATAGATGGAGTGCTCTTGGAATCCAGAAAAAAAAAGAAAGATAAGGAGAAAAAAAAACACACCATTGGGGCTGATGATAGCAACACCAGCTACCATGTATAGTATAACTCTCTCTGCTAAACAATTCTCCCAACAAGCACATCACCACACAGGAACTTGCACACACACGCAGGGGAATAATTCACTGTACTTGATGCTGCAACACACCAACACGACACGTGCCTGTAGGAATGCTAACCCACTCCATCCCCGTTTTCAGTAGTCCATATTTGATTGGCGACACCGCACGGAAAGTCACTGCAACCTCATTAGACTGCGAGTGTGCTCAACCATGTGTACATGCTTTGAGTTCCTAATTATATGCCCCGGAATATCTACAGCGCGTACAAATCCAAGACACCACTTATTGAGTCAAAAAGCAATAAGTCAAACCAAACATCCCAAGACCTCCTCTCCTCACAGTGGAATGACTTCTCGCTCATCTGGACATTTACTACGTTAGCACAGACAGAACCACAGTCAAATGCAACTACTATTTAACAAACTACGTGATCAGTTTGCGATTGCAACACTTGTGATTATGTGCCATTAACAATATTCTGTGTGCAGTTTTGCATACTTAACAAATGAGGCCCCTCCTACTCAGCAATAATTAGGCTGAGTAATTATTTAATAAAAGAAATAACACATCATACACACTAAGTCCTCAGTGTTAATTTAACTGAGAGTGAACAAATGTAACCAAATGGTCCTGTGAGTGTAAATTTGGTTACATTTGTTCACTCCGTTACAAATGGATAAATCATCACTGAGGATTTTTACCGTGTATAGAAATTCAACGCAAAAGAACATGACAAGCATAAAAAAATTATGAACATCCCCACCAATATCAGTTGGGTGACATGTTAATTTGCCAATTAACAAAGCAAATAATTAGCCTCTGGCTCCATCTCTACCGTACTGTTTTCCATACGGAAATGAGACTCCATTAAGGGCTGATAGGAGGATGAAACAACACGACATCAGCGCTGACGCCAGCTCAGTTCTACAGAGAAGGTCTTTGTGTCCTGAGTGGAAAGATGTGAGGTCAGTCGATAGTCCAAACCCTGTTATTACATCACTGTCCCGCTGGTCATTAGGACTGATTCAGGATCAGGAGGAGGAGAGGTGGGTCATGTTGTATCTGTCACAGGACTGTCTCTACTTGGGTTTCTCTCCTTTCCTCGCCGTCTCACTCTCCCTTAACAAGAAAGAATGACATAGATGTCATGATGGACAGCGCAGGACCCCCCCCCCCCCAAAAAAAAAGAAAATAGTTTTGGGGGTACAAAAGCATGGGATGAAAAAAAAAAAAAAAAAAAAAAAAAGGAGGTCCGCGGTCGTCCCCCCCCCTTAGGGGTCCCTGGAGACCCTTGGGGGTCCCTGGGGGTGACCTACAGACACGGCGAAGGAAAACTGTAAAGCCACAGCCATGCGATGTTGCACATGAACTCTGCAGCCGCACTGAGCAGAGATGCTCATAGGCCTGCGTCCTGCGTCGCTGACGCACAATATTGTGAAAGGACGCATTCATGACACCGTTGTGCCGTCGTGGCGTCGCACTAGAGTTGTCACCAACAACAGAGAAAAATATAAAAACCAGAAAAAGTGCTCCTCGGAGCGCAGGTCTCCGCCAGGTCAGGTAGGTTATTGTGGGCCAGCAATTTTCGGAATTCGCCAATCAGGATGGAATATAAAAAATTTGACAGATCCATCTTGATCACTTGACTATAGAGATCATGTGTACTGATTTGCATGTTTGGACAAAATTAAAAGTAATATAAAAAAGAAACATCTGCCTCCTGGTGGCGCTATAATAGGGCAATGTTAAAAGGGTGGCGTTTGTTCTTCAACGTAGTGCAAATGTGCGTGCAAAGTTCCACCACAATTGGACGCTGTGTTCATGATTTGCGGCATTTTGTTCAAAGCGGGCCACTCCTGCAAACTTTAGATGTCAATGTTAGCCAATCACGATGGAATATGAAATATCAAACAGATGCATCTTGATCACATGACTATAGAGATCATGTGTACCGATTTGCGTGAAATTTGGAAAAAATGTGAAGGCTTAATCTAAAAAAAAAAAAGTTTTACATAAGTCGGCCTCCTGGTGGCACTATAAAAGGCTAATGTGAAAAATGCAGGGCAGATATTTTTCCTTGGCCTCTAGGGAGTATGTGTGCAAAGTTTCACGCAGATCGGTGCAGATAGTTAAAAACACAAATCTGCCTTTTATAGCGCCACCATGAGGCTGATTTGAACATTTTCAAATGGCATTTCTTCCTCGGCCTAGTGGGAACATGCGTGTTAAATTTCACATAAATCACAAGCTGCGTTCATGATTTGAGGCATTTAGTTCAAAATGGACCAATCCTGCAAACTTTGGAAGCCAACCTTAGCCAATCAGGATGGAATATGGAAAATCAGGCAGATCTGTGTTGATCACATGACTATAGAGATACTGTGCACCGATTTGCGTGATGTTTGGATAAAATCTGTAGGAGTATTGTCCAAAAATGTCTTTTGCACAAATCAGCCTCCTGGTGGCGCTATAAAAGGCCCATGTGAAAAATTTGGGGCAGAGGTTCTGCTCTGGCATCCAGGGAGTGTGCGTGCACAGTTTCACTGCGATCAAGCCAACGGTGCCAGAGATTAGCTGTTCACAGACACACGGACACACACACACACAGACACACGGACGGACAGGGGGTAAAACATACTCTCTCGCCATGCCTTCGGCCTGGCGGAGACAATAATTTGCGATAAAATTATTAGTGCACGATAAGTATCGGCCCGATAATTATCGGTTCGATATCAGGAATTATGACGTCATCACGATAAAACCGATAACATTAATAATAGCTCCGATAATATATAATATTTGTCAACTGTGATCTGCATGGACTCTCAGTTAGACACCGTTGTACTGGAGAAGTATAACTCTCGGTTAGACACCGTTGTACTGGAGAAGTATAACTCTCGGTTAGACACCGTTGTACTGGAGAAGTATAACTCTCGGTTAGACACCGTTGTACTGGAGAAGTATAACTCTCGGTTAGACACCGTTGTACTGGAGAAGTATAACTCTCGGTTAGACACCGTTGTAGTGTTGTGCTAGTGGTGTGCTAGTTACTGAAAACCAGTGACTAGTTACCATTACTAGTTACTTGTCATGTAAAAGTAACTCAGTTACTTTACTAGTTACTTACACCAAAAAGTAATGCGTTACTGTGAAAAGTAACTTTGAAGTTACTTTAAAAAAGAAAGGGCTCCCATTATTGCCCTTATAGCCTTCATTTCAGTACTGTTATTGCATTGGAGAATAATACAATCTGTTGATCAACTTGACATGCATTTGCATCACTGAACTCTGCTAAGCAATGTGGTCAATACCAGGGGTTACGATATAGGATTGTAACCTGCTGGTCCCAATGTCCGGAATGAATCAAATGTATCAGACATCTGATAAAAAATACCGGTCATAACTATATTTAAGCATTAATTACAATTAAGCAGGTGCGTAAATACAGCCTAACACTTAGGCCTACAGCATTATATTTTGGATTGAGCTATTTGAACATGAACCATGATGAACGAGTAATATACACATTTTATATACAGTAGCAGGGTCATCTTGCACAAATACATTAATTACCTACACTTGTGCCTGGCAATGTCCTTCTCACCCATTGACTTGCATGTTAAATGATGGCGTTTCCCCTTAAAAAATAATCGATCATTTCAGGAGCAAGAGCTTAAAAATCTATTCTAAATCTAGTCAACAAGGCCTGCAGTAGGCTATGCACTGGACAAATATGCATGACATTATTTCAATACACTAAAAACCAGTGGTGGAAAGTAACTAAGTACATTTACTCAAGTACTGTACTTATAAGTACAATTTTGAGGTATCTGTACTTTACTTGAGTATTTCCAATTTCCAATACTTTTACTACTACTCCACTACATCTCAGAGGCAACTATTGTACTTTTACTCCACTACATGTATTTGAAAACTTTAGTTACTAGTTACTTTTCAGATATAAATTATGATATAATGAAACATACATTAACCACTTTAACCCTATTTTATACCTAGCCGGTCTACAAGCTCACAACGCGTTGCATCGCGACCCGTTGTGAGCTTGAAGATCTGCTATTTTCAAATATTTAGTACTTTTACTTTTGGTACTTTAAGTGCATTTTGATGCCAATACTTTTGTACTTTTACTCAAGTAAATTTTGAATTCTGGACTTTTACTTGTAACAAGAGTATTTCTATATTGCAGTATTGGTACTTTTACTTAAGTAAAGAATTTGAGTACTTTTTCCACCACTGCTAAAAACATGGGAAATGTTAGAGGGAGTAATAGCCACGGATACACGACGGTCGACTGTCACGACCGTCATGGATGAACTTCAACCTAGTGTTTGCACTTTCTCCATTTATGACCCGTACATCTACATAAACGTTCATATTTCAAAGATAAAGTGCTTATCCCATGGCGACGGAGGTTACATGTATATATGGGCTCTCAAAAGTACCTGTATCATCCGTATTGTTCAATAAAAAGCATTTTAATCTGATCGGTGGCCATATGCTTTTAACAGAGTGACCCTATCGGTTGGTAGGTGTATTGCACTCGAATACATTATGAAAAAATGGCCACTAATCGGATTACAATGCTTTTCATTGAACAATAGTATAGTTCAGCTTGGGAAAAGCAGCCTTTAACGGGTTTGGGTACGTGGTTCATAATCACCATTGCGTTATCGTGGTTATATCTCTCTCTCTCTCTCTCTCTCTCTCTCTCTCTCTCTCTCTCTCTCTCTCTCTCTCTCTCTCTCTCTCTCTCTCTCTCTCTCTCTCTCTCTCTCTCTCTCTCTCTCTCTCTCTCTCTCTCTCTCTCTCTCTCTCTCTCTCTCTCTCTCTCTCTCTCTCTCTCTCTCTCTCTCTCTCTCTCTCTCTCTCTCTCTCTCTCTCTCTCTCTCTCTCTCTCTCTCTCTCTCTCTCTCTCTCTCTCTCTCTCTCTCTCTCTCTCTCTCTGGACCTCACTGTCCATGAAAAGAATGTCGGGGACTCGGGGCTCCCGAAAATTATCTCGCAGAATCGCTGCTGCGCTGAAAATAGCAGATCTACAAGCTCACAACGCGTAGTGATGGGACCTGTTGTGAGCTTGTAGATCTGCTATTTTCAAATAGCCAACGCAGCCATGCAGATCTGCAAGCCTAACCGAATGACTGTTAAAGCAGTTTGTTTAAATTACTTTATAAAATGTTATATTTTCACAGGGATTATTTATTAGTGTAGATATACATTTTGGAGTGGATATATGTGTCCAGATGCCTGTCAGACCGTCTGCTCCGCAGGTCTAGAATGGAATAAACGGGCGCAGCCAACGTCAACAATTGGTCTCGACCAGACGTGACCCTGCGTTTTAACAGCGGGCAACTCTCGGGCGATGCCGGGCAACATCGCCCAAAATATAATGAAAGTCTATGAGAGCCGGCGATCGGGCGAAGTGGGCGGGGGGGCGATGAAAGATGGATTTCTTTATCTTTTTGGGCGATATCGCCCGGCATCGCCCAGAGTTGCCCGCTGTTAAAACGCACCGTTAGATCTCAGCGTAAAGTAGGATGAAGCCCACGTCAGGATATATTGATAAATGCCGAAAGGTGCGGTGATATCGCCGTACGTTCATTATTCGGGCTACACCGCGTTGATAAATGAGGGCCACTGTGCCTTAACTCCGCCAGACAGCTTTTTGTGTATTTACTATGAATATCGCCCCTATACTTAAGGCTGACAAATAACGTAATACACATCCATTCTCTCTCTACGTCCTGCGTGTCTGGAGGATGTTGGGTCTTTTGAGCAATTGAGCCAATGTGTATTCTCAGAATCCCATTTCACACTCGAGTGTGAAATGTGTCTGTCTGTGTCCCTCATTCACAGAACCGGTTTATTGACATAAGCGCACAATATAAACACCACACACATGTCCTGGCCTGAGTGGCCTCGTTCTCTTCATGTTTGATTCTTGAGACAGCAGAGAGGCAGCAATGGCACCAGCGTAAAAAAAAAAGTTTGTCCAGAGCAAACTCAGCGACGCGAGGACGCCTAAACGAACGGTCGCCTAAACCACTTTCAGGGCAAGCTGCTTCAGGCTGCAGCATCAGTCCTGCTTGGTAAAATAAAGGCTGAACTCAGTGGACATTGGACAATATTTTGCAATAGGCCTACTCGCGTATAAAGATTTCCCGCTTTCCAAACGGGAACTAGTTGCAGTTTGTATTCGATTCATGGAGGATGGAGGACTCATCAAAGAGCGGGCAGTGGAATTTATTGACACCGCGGATTTGACTGCACGGTGCATCACAAAGCGCTCCTAAAATAAACCTTTCCGAGCGCACTTTATGTACACTGCAATTCTCACTGGCTAAATGTAGTGCTTTGCACTCTGTAGCCTAACAAAGCATCCCTGGATATTAGCAATACATTGCCAGCTTTGTTTTTGTGTATCAAGTGGCCCCCCCCCCTTTTTCTCTCTCATGTAGCCTACTGGTGCAGCGATATGCTTGTGGTTCAAGAAAGTACAAAATAAAAGTCTTTGAGTCGTTGTCATGGTTAATAATTTACCAATCATCTACCAACTATTGTAGGCTACCCGTGTCTAAGCTAAAACATAAACATGTAGGTCGCCTACATAGGCTACTTTGGTAAATAAATCTGGTTATTTGAAGAGGAGGTTATTCAACTCTCCAGCTGTCTATCTGCGACTCTCTCCCCCCCCGCCGCCCCTTGCGCTTCAACTACATGCAAAAAGGCCGTTCGCAGCTCGCGATGCTTAAATGAAGAAATGTGCACAGAAAATCATCTAAAACTATGCTAAATAAACCCCAAATAAAAATCAAAAATAAAAGCGGGGCTTTATTGTGGCTTAAATAGATTCAAGTCAACACTTATTAATGTTTTGGTGCATTCTATAATTTAATACAAAATTCTGATGCCTCCATAGTCTATAGTCTACATGTCTACTCAGTGGTGGAAAGTAACTAAGTACATTTACCAAAGTACTGTACTTGAGTACAGTTTTGAGGTATTTGTACTTTACTTGAGTATTTCCAATTTACAATACTTTTACTTCTACTCCACTACATCTCAGAGGCAAATATTGCACTTTTACTCTACATTTAGTTGAAAACTTTAGTTACTAGTTACTTTTCAGATATAAACTATGATATAATGAAATATACATTAACCACTTTAGCCCTATTTCATACCTATAGGCTATTTGAAAATAGCAGATCTACAAGCTCACAACGCGTCGCATCGCGACGCCTTGTGAGCTTGTAGATCGGCTATTTTCAAATATTTGTAGATCGGCTATTTTCAAATATTTAGTACTTTTACTTTTGGTACTTTAAGTACATTTTGATGCCAATACTTTTGTACTTTTACTCAAGTACATTTTTAATTCTGGACTTTTACTTGTAACGGAGTATTTTTATATTGCAGTATTGGTACTTTTACTTAAGTAAAGAATTTGAGTACTTTTTCCACCACTGTGTCTACTTCTCTGCAGTGCCTGAGTGCCTGTGACAACAGGCAGCCGTTCCAAATTTTTCGGAGCAAAGAGGGGGCGTCTCCCTGCATGAATCCAAGTTGCAGCAACCAATCGGTGTTTGGAGCAAAGAGGGGGCGTCTCCCTGCATGAATCCAAGTTGCAGCAACCAATCGGTGGCAACCAGACCCTTTTTTAGCAAGCCGGCCCACTTTTTCCCACAAACAGAGAGTCCCTGACCAAATCACGCCCCGTTACGCCCCTTTTTCGCCTAAGCCACCTCCTCTCTTTATAAGCCTGCAGAGGTTACATCCCACATACCTCAGATGCCTTTGATCTCTCTCCATAGAGGACAGCTCGCTTCGCTTGAGCTGTCCTAAAAAGATGGTAAATAAACCCCAGAGTTGTGATTCCCCTTTATATGTGGGTTCACGCACATAAACAACACATATTGCTACTTAAGGTAGCAATACCATAATGTAGAAATACCCATACATCTAGGAGCATACGTTCACTGAGAATAACAGGAGTCCAAATACGCATCGAATATGATGTGCTTCCTGCCGCAGCAGAGCTAAGCAGGTTTTCTGCCGTTCACGACGCACACAAACACACACACACACACACACACACACACACACACACACAGTGCCACGCTTGGCAGTGGATGAGCTCCAGGACCTGACCAATATGTGTGGCTTCAACAAAATGGCTGCTGTGTGCCCCCTGCCGTGACAGTTAATAATATACCATGATGCACTTTTTCTACTTGGAAACTTGAGTTACGTCCTGCAGTGGCACTGGAATATAATAATTTTATTGGACTGTTGCACTGTGGGGCAGAACAGGACAGACAGGCAGTCAATGTGGAAAGTAGGCAGGCTTTCACAATGTCATTCTGAGTGCATCTATATTCCATGACCAGGCTGAATTGGAAGCAAGAGAGAAATTAATCTCACAGTAATAATATCTCAAATCGCAAAACAATCAACCGCCAACATGGTTAAATAAAACCTCAAATTGCAATTGCATTTATATACTCTTGAGTTAAATTAAAACCAAGGATAACATTTGTGTGCAGAGAGACACGGCCACACGAGAAACAAACACCCCAAACCTTTTTATTTACTGCCACCATTCAAAAAGCCAGTCCAGCAGCAAAGTGCTACACAATCGTTCTGTAATAAATCTATAACAATTCACAGGGGAATGAAAAAAATAGCCATTACAGCTCAACCTCTTAGACACCACACACACACACACACACACACACACACAGTCTGACCGAGTGACTCTCTTTATTGCAGTCCAGACGCGTTTGTTTATTTACCTTGACACGGCCAGCCCAATTTAGCCTGAACGGGTGGGAAATTAAATCGAGCCTTGTGATATCGCTACACTTCCCAGCCACCGCTTCGTCCATTAAATTGTCATTGTTAGACGGCCATTTACGAGAACGCAGAGAAAACAAATGCGATGCTTCGAGGAGCAGAGCGAAGGGCAGAGGAAGACCAAGCGGAAATTATAGTCCACTGGGAGGGGGGCTGGGGGGGGGCAGGGGCAAATGAAAAGAAATGATTTGCTGAAATGTTCAATAAGATAAATCATAAGACTTTTCAATGGTAAAGGGGGGACAGAATATGGCGCCACCTGGGCACTGAGAGGTGATGTGAAATGTTACTGTTGCCGTGGGGTTGAGGTGGAGGGTAGGGGGGGATGAGAGCAAAATCGCTTGATGATCACTTTTGTGGAACCATCAGACAGACCCCCCCCCCCCCCCCCCCCCGTAGCAAACTGTCAGTGAGGAGTCTGTAAGTTTTGTCCTATTCAAACATGTACGTCCCGCGGGGAAGACAAAACATCTACCACTCATCAAGAGGGAATCAACACTTGTCTAAGGGAAATATTGCACTGATGGGCTTCAGGCAGTAGGTGCCCCGACAGACATCATGGTCTACATTTCCCCATAGAAGAGTAGGGAGGCCACCTCCAACCACTAGAGATGTGCTAGGTTAATGCAACGTTTTATTAAAATAAGATGTTGAAGCTTTAACTCTCAAAGTGTAAATAATATAACCAAATGGATCAGTAAGGGTCCATTTGGTTACATTTGAACACACTCAGAGTCAACTGATTTCATTGGATAGCAGCTGTCAAATCCATCATTTACAGACATGCAAGTATAACAAACATCAGGCTTTAAAGAAGCACTTCATTTACAGTATTCTGCATGTCTACATTTTTTGGAAAGGACAGCCCCTCCTTGATGCAACCCGTAGCAATAAAAAGCCCAGGTTATGAGCAAGATGATGCAACGAATATCAGTCAGAAAACATGATTAAGGAAAAAAAAGAGAAACCATAGCATTGCAGTTTATTGAACACCAAAACTGCCATTCATTCGTACCATATTGAAAACCAAAACTGCCATTCATTCATACCAGATTATTGTCCGAGTCCAATACAAGCCTGATGTCCAGAGTCCTTCACCCCCAAAAGGTCTCTAGCTGAAGGTCAAGGGGCAGGGGCAGGCAGGTGGCTGAAAGGGGTCAAAGTTGACCTCCCGGCAGACACCTCGATGGGCGGGCCTAAGCCGCTCCGCTCAAAAGACCCGTCAATCATAGTCCGTTATTTACCACGCCTGGGTCTCCGCTGGCCCCCAGGGATCCTGCAAGCTATTTCTCTTTGCCCCCTTCAGCCCCTCCACCCAGGGCCAGATAAGGGCCTCTTTACATGACAAAGTGTTGTGGAAAACACAGGCAGAGAAAAGAAAGAGGGTCTTTTCACTCCCCGTTGAGGCACAAACCCTCTTGCCCACCAGAGGCTATAGTCACAAGGCCCTCATTTAAAATGCAAAGGTGAACCAGGGGGGCTTAGGATTGCCAGTGGATAATTATGCAATATATTACTGTAATAATTATTATAAATATGAATATTATTGCTTTCCCAAGTAACGAGTAATGTTAAAGGGATTACAATTTCAGTAATTATGTACTTAAGAATCCAAATAACTCTGCATTACTTTTTTTGTTGTTGATGCGATATATACAGTATGTATAGAGTGTGTGTGTGTGTGTGCGTGCGCGCGCGTGCGTGCGTGCATGCGTGCGTGCGTAGTCTGGCTGATTATGACCATTATTCAGCTTATTACACGTATACTTACGAATGCAATTGATCATTTGTAATCAAATATTGATTTTATAAGAACAGACTGCAGTATGCCTATAGTGCTCTGCTCTAGTCTTCCAACAATACTAGACATCAATTAAAGAAAACTTTGACTACTATTATACTGAGGTTCTGTTTGGCAGCTGTAAGCTAAGGCCTGATTTATACCTAGTTGTACAACGGTGTTCCATATGCCAAAAATAGTAGACTAGCTCACAACATGACGCAATGTGCTGCGTTTTGAGCTTGTAGATCTGCTATTTCCGGAGTGGGACATATAAATCCAGCATAAGGCTCCTCCTTCAGAACCTTGTTCTTGCTGATGAATGACAATGTGATGCTGAAAAGAAACAAGTCACAAACGACACCCTTCCCCTTTTGTCTATAAGCAAGCCTGCATTCAGCATTGGAGGTTCCGATGTGCAGCACGTGCTGTTTTTTTTTTTTTTTTTTAAAGAGCAACACAAAATGTGATAAAAGAGTTAGCTTGATTTGTATGGTTCAGGAAAAAAGGCAGACATAGCACGGTGTAAAAAAATATAAAATCATCAGCACAGGAGGAAGAGATGGGAGAATCAGATTGCGTTTTTGAATGGAGGCTGGAGGAACTCCCAATCATGCCATCTGCCAGTGTGAAAGCAATAGGATGAACAACAGAAATGGTGCCAACAAATAAAGAAAGGGACAAGATGGGGTGTCACTAGGGGGTTGCTGGGAAGGGAAGGAGAGAGGGCGGACAGGTAAGCATTGCGTCTCGACTTCCCTCTTCCTTTCATTCACCCCGGTTCCTTTTTACCCCTCTTGGGGGCAAACGGTAACCTGAGAGGGTGTTAGAAATGCCTTGGTGCGCCGGGGCTGTCGTCTGCGGACAGAGGCAGGGTTTGTGTGCCATGTTCTCCGAGGGTGAAGGAATTCAATCAACTGGTAACATTGGAAGACAACAGAAAGCTTTGGATATCAGTGGTGCTGGGACTCAACCTGGCTTGAAGGGGGGCTCTTCACACGCTCACTGCTGAATGGATGTCATCCGTGGTGCTAAAATGACCACTGCAACACAGACTGTGCCAATGGTAGATAAAGAACAATGAGGACCTACATGTAGTGAATTAATTTGTGGTATTGGAAAATGTAATTTCTAATCCCACCAAAATACCTCAAGGTAGAGGCAAAAAAAAGAAAGGGACAAAGTACAGAACCCTGGGGGACCCCACTCAACAAAGTATAAAGGGTTTAAGTGGTGAAACATTTGGATCCGTACTGTCACAGTAACCTGTACAAATTTTGTATTGGCTAGCAGGCCCAAGGCCTGCTAACGTTTCTCCTCTGGGATGTCTGATTTAAAAGGAGTCTTCCCACCCCCTCATCTCAGAGACTCAAACATGCTTTTCAAGAGTGCCTGAATCTTCATCCATCACTGACAGGCAGGCAAAATAAACAATCATACCGTAGATCAATCACTGTCTGTTTAATGCCACGCGGTGCCATGGTGTTGGAGGGGAGGAGCGTTCGACACCGTGGCGTGTGCGTGTATATGCATTCACATGGGGATGTGCATATGCATATTACTCTGGGTGTGCATGCAGGTCAGGAGCCCATACAATAGCTAGCTGAACATTTATAGCAGAGCTCTTCTCCCTTTGACTTAATCCAAGTTAAATCCTCAGTTTTAACTCTGAAAGTGTCCAAACGAGTTACTCTCTCTCCGTGTTTCCCCGTCTCCCTACACTAGGTTATCAGTGAATACGTCCATTATTCCTTACAGATAGTTTTAACAAAACTTTTTTTTTTAAACACACACAACCTGTTTTACCCATAACTCCACAATGAAAATTTTAATTCACAGAACTTTCTTTTTAAAACACACACAGCCTGTTTTACCCATAAAACAGGTTGTGTGTTTTAAAAAAAATAATAATTCACAGTTCCATGAAATGAAAAAATAATGAACATATCTATCAATTTCAAAGCAAACAAAAATGTCCTTCTGTTTTTGGAGTTAATTCGGGGTAAGAAGAACGCTTCCCCACTGCAGCTGAGGTGAATGATGTCTCTGGAGAATTAATGAATACAGACGTGAGAAAACGCTGACAGGATCGAGCCAACACAGACGTTATAACTCGAGAGTTAAATTGCCACCATGGTCGACTATACCAGCTACCACCACACCAACCTGTCTCTCACGCGGTAGTCATTAGGGATGGAACTATCAATTATTTTCAAATCAATTAACTAGTTGAGCATTATTTTATACTTCGACACACAAATAAGTATCGGTAATGCAATAGTGAAAAATAGTGAAAATACCAGATCCACAATCTGGTATAATGGCATGGGCAAAATATGGATAGATTATTAATTTATTTTAGATTAGCAAAAACATTTTTTAAACCAATTAAATCAAGTAGTTCAATTAACTGTTGCACATTAGCAGTAATTTAAAATAAATAAATTAATGCCACGTAGCCAGGCTGGGCCAAGCAGGGAATGGAGCCATGTAACTGGCTGTTTACAGTGTGGATGTACGGGCATGATAGCTGTAAATTGCAGTTTATACACCATCGGCACAGCATATTCAAAGCTACTGGGATTACAGGGCCGATGAGAGGTCTGTCAGGCCCACCCTTATATCACTGTAACCTGGTCTGTAATCTGTGCCTTAGATATGAGCCCCAGTGTCGTGCGTCTGCTGCGGAGACAAAGTCCAGCGGGTCGTCATCACCTGGCTTGCTCTCTTCTCATCTAACACTTCATAAAGACCATTCATCCCTCCATCCTTTCATCCGTCTGTAACGCTGGGCCTCGTTAATCCTCCTCTCCACCCTGACCCTGCAACACTCTACTGGACGGGGACAAACTTCAAAGCGCTTGAGAGAGAGAGAGGGAGAGAGAGAGAGAGAAAGAGGTAGAGAGAAGGGGGGGGCATGAGAGTGTGTGTGTGTGTGTGTGTGTGTGTGTGTGGGGGGGGGGGGGGGGGGGGGGGGCTAGGATGGGGACAGCTGTGTTGAGCTTGGCCTGCACCACAAAGCTTTTAGAGGAGAAGAACTCTCTCGCTCACATACAAACCCATGCACCCACACCTCTAGTCCTGGACACACTCTTCTGTCTGTCATTAGTTAAGCATAGCATCCAAACTGAGGAGTAATCTTGCATGGGAAAACTTGTGGAGCCGTGTTCTACAACTGGGCACATACTGAGATGATTCTTTAAGTCTGGACAGGATTCTGTACCGTGTGGTGAAGGATATCACTTCATCTTTTGATTTTGTATCGTATTGTATCTTCATCATACTTTAGAGAGCATGGAAGAGAGACAGCTGGTTTGAAACTCGCCAACAAACTAAACACCATTTACAACAAACCACATTCTTCACATTACAGCCGAGCATTCTCCAAAGCATACTAAGGTTTTTGTCTAGCTTTGGAATAATTGCTACAGTTCACTATTTTATTTTATTCAAACCTTGGGGTGATGAAGCCACATCAAAATGAAGGAGGAATATTTTCTGGCAGATACATACTGTATGTTCTGATGTGTGGGTGACTTCAATTGTGTTGTGATGACAGTTGGCAAACCAACATATACTTTGACAAACTGCAACATAAACATGACAAAAAATAAAGACAATATATCATTCACAGTGTTAGACCTATCTTAAGCAAGATGGTTTTCATACGTTATTGAAATGAATGGGAAACAAAGGCGCTCTATTCGGTTGTGACACAATGAATGCTAGCTACTGTGCTGTTAACCTATCCATTCTTATGCCTACCAAAGTTGCTCAGTTATCCTAGGAAAATGCGCCATCCCAGGCTTTGCCACTAGGTGCTTAAGGATACACAAGTGGTCTCCTGAGTGGGCAAACGTCCTATAATTACTTGCTAGATGTCTCGAGAAGTTAGATTTTCTACTGATTTCTCTCTCTGAAAAATGCCATAGTTTCAGAATGTTCGGAAGATTTGTGGCTTTGTGAAGAATGGGTCCAATATTTAGTTCAGTGACCATGGGGCTAAAGAATCGGTCAGAAGCTGTGTTTGATGTTCACGTCTCCTATTGCAATTAATACTTAAAACATACTTATGGTCTCCTAAAGAGGCGGCCACCTACAGTATGTCAAACGGAAACGGGAAGTAAAACGGAGATGGCAAGTCTTGCTTTTCTATTGTTTGTCTTGGTGCCTACTGGCCCATATAACTGGTACACAGCATGCTAAGCTTACGGCTGGTTCAAAATGGACGAGGGCTTTGACAGACAAGCCCTGGCTCAAAGTGACAGCCTGGGTTGGAAATAGACAAACACACACACACTCTCTCATACAGAGAGCTGATGACAGCTCAGGAAGTGTGACACTGCTGCCACCGCCAGTAGTGAATATATGTTTATTTTATTAACCTGCCACAGACAGAGGAGAGAAAAAACAGGATTGTGGTGTGTGTGTGTGTGTGTGTGTGTGTGTGTGTGTGTGTGTGTGTGTGTGTGTGTGTGTGTGTGTGTGTGTGTGTGTGTGATGACCTAAAAATGATTGCAGATGCTTTTAAAAACACAGAGTTGCTTAATAATTGTTCCCATGTTTGATTGCATTAGTGGGTGACCAGCTATATAACCCATTTAACCACATTAATCCTGGTGTCCCCATTATGCCATTAATGTACTCTATAGATATAGATATAGATATATACATGTACTTTACATAGCCAGCTTAGAAGCTTGTAGATCTAGGCTACTTTCACTATCAACAAAGTATATGCTATACTGTGTAGCTTAAAGCAACACTATGGCATCTTTTTTTGGTGAATATGTTATTTGAACAAATCTGTCAAAATTGTTCGCCATTGTCGAAAAACTTTAAAACATTAAGAAAAAAAACAATATTAAAAAAATGTGTGATGGGGGATATCTTAGTATAGGAAGGCTGGCTACTGACAACCAGAACTAACTAGCCCTACATGACAGAACCTGCCTACAAGCCAACCTCATTCTTTCTCAAACTAATCCGTTCCTGACCACTTTTTAAGTAAGGGAAAAACACTGTGTGTGTGTGTGTGTGTGTGTGTGTGTGTGTGTGTGTGTGTGTGTGTGTGTGTGTGTGTGTGTGTGTGTGTGTGTGTGTGTGTGTGTGTGTGTGTGTGTGTATTCTTGATTGATTCATGTGTTTCAATAAAAAACGTAAAGCCCAACCCGCCCTGTAGGAATGCGGCTGCACCTGTCACATGAAATCACATGAGGAAAGACAGAGAGACGAGCAGATTTTAAAAGACCGCCTGCTACCTCCAGTGCCCATGCACGTGTAGAAACACAGCAGAAAAGGCGTATGTATAGAGAAGTCTTACTTGTTAAGGTTGTGTGTGTGCGCACATCATTCCAACAGGAACCCACGTCTATGTGTATATGTGTGCATGCATGCAATAGAGACAGGGAATGTGATTTTAGGACACCATCAACTGTATATCTTGACCTTTATCTGCAAAGCCTGGTTGCATCATCACATAGTGACATTGTGTCCTCATGGTGTGTGTAACACAAACACACAGCTCATGATAGGAAGGTCTATTCAAAGTAGAGGCCTACTCCGTCTACGAGCAGCCAATCCCCCTTTAACAATGTGCTAAGTTGAGAGCTTCAACTTTTTCCCTTGCATTGGCCGATACTACTTGGAACGATTTCCCCATCAGCCAATAGGATCTCTCAGAAGATCAAGTGGGCGGTGCGGCCAGTATAAGTCCCTTTAATTGTGCCCAACAAGCCATTTAAAGCGACGCTGGCGCATTTACAACGTACGTTCATGACTCTTGGGCTGAGTTACGTGATTTACAGGCCGCTCGTAAAATGTGCCATTTAATTTAAGCCGCTGTTCTGTTAGCGAACGCTCACAATCGTCTCCCTGTATTAGCTCACTGAGAAGCGTTGGTTAAGTTTTATTTCTGCCCTGCCGTTTAAAACTGGGCATTGGAAAAAAAAGGGGTGGGGGTGAGAGTAAGAGAGTGGGAAACCAAAAGAGAAGGCAATACTAGGGAATAATTGCACGCCACTTGCAATCTGCCTGAATTCTGCTCTTGTGCTACTTGGAAAAGCAGACAAGCAGTGAAGAAACATGCTAAAGACATGAAATATGGAATTGGATCAACAAATTGCATTTAATTTCCTCACTGCTGGCAGCACCGATTTTTCTTTCTCTCTTTTTGCATTTTTGCTGGGGGATTGTCAAATTTCATTATGGTGGGGCAAAGAAACCCCAGGCGTGCTCAAACAAATAGACCATTTGTTTATTCTGGGGGTATAGGTAAAGTGAGACTTTCCACATTTCCATGCAGTGAGATGGTTTGGGCTGTTAAGGGTGACAGAAGGTAACAGTGTTGTCAAATGTTTAAGTGACAAACAAACAGAGTAGAGGTGAATCAGTTAATCGAACTAAAATGTCTGTCGGTCTGTGTCCCTTTTATGCTCATATGAAGTTCCCTGATGTAATCAGTATATGCCCACATAGGTTCTGGACAACTGCCTATCTGACCGACTCGATGCCGGGCACTGCACTCCCTCGGCTTCATCAGCGACGCACACTCCAAGTTTGAAGTCGATTTGTCGGTTCTCGAGATACATGAGCTACAGAGGGACAGACGGACATAGATCGCATTTATAGGATTTTATAATAGTGCAGTTTGGCTTGCACTGTGCCTTCCCTGTACATGGGGGACAGATTCAGCCGTCAGTGTTACAAACTTGGACAGCGTATCTGTGGGCCATTTACAACACGGTTCAAATTCTCCCTTGAAAGCTCGGGGCTACAACAATAAAATATAAACTCTGACCCATACAAAGAACATTACAATCACAATTTTTTGAACGTGTCCCAATTAGCACAGCGCTAAAGAGCCAAACGACTCCAGCGCAAAGGCCATTCTCTGACTGCAGCCGCAGGCTTGTTTGCCAAGCCAGATAGCAAATGCTTGTTCAATTACTCTCACCTGCCAAAAAACGCTCATAAATATTTCTGTAGGCAGGCCAGGCAGTCTGAGGGAGCAGGCTGTGCTCGAGGCTGCGGGGTCTGGGTAGCCTGGCTCCGTCTGGTCCTCTCTCAACACAGCCCTGTACCACCCACTCTGTTCAGCTTCATCTCCCCAACATCCATACATTCTGTCAGGGACCGACGACGCCTGGCAGCATGCAGCGATATGGCTTTAACACTGCAAAACTGTCCACCACATCCACAACCAGCAATGCCTCCTCCTCCACCACCACCACCCTTTGCCCACAGGAGTGCAGACTCGGAGGGGACTCTGGGTGCCCATGACTTCCTGTTGCTGCAAATAAATGACCCAATAATACCACACACACAGATAGACACACACACACACACACACACACACCTCCTGCCAGAAGCCTGCCTGCCTGGCGCCTGTTGCCAGAGGTAGGAGAGAGAAGCAGGGTGAAAGAGAGAGAAAGACAGGCAGTCTTTCCATGAGGCGCTGTCACAAAGGACTCCTGAGTGAGGTCATCTTTTCCTCGCGGCCATCATTTCCACCGCATATCTCAATCAGCTCCACTGCTCCTGTAAGGGAGCCTTTAACACCCACCCCACCACTCTGTCTAGCCCACACAGGACATCAACATAATAGTGGCTAAATATAAGCAGAGACGGCACTTGATAAAGTCTCTCTGGAAAAGGAACCCTGGTTCTCGCTAAGCTGAAAATAAGACCATCCACAGGGGGCCTCCGATGGTTAATGAGATTTGTGAATGCTAGAGGGGGAAATGAGCTTTAAGTCCAGTGTGGGTGGCCATTTTGAATTCAATAAGTTTTCCTTTGCCATTTAAATTCAGCCTTTTTCTTCGTCTTCTTTTTACATTAAGTGCAGAGCAGCAGGCATCAGGCCTCATGCGGCAGCTAAAAATATTCAGCAAGGTCTAAAAACAAACTCATTTTTTTTGTTAAAAGATGCATGCTTGTGGATTTTAAAAGGTCATGCCAACAATGCATTCAAACAGTGGATACAGCAGAATTTGCAGGGGAATTTTAAACAGCTTGTGAAGCACAGTCACACACAAGGGTGTTCCACAAGTGCGGGCCACCGGCTGGATATCCAAGCACTGAATCGTTCCTTGCCTTTTTTGTGAGCTGCATCCCATATCTGATCGTCCTGTCGATTTTTAAGAGCCTTACATCCAATAGAGCAGAGCCCATTTCACCAGAATGAAAGATCAGCTGTTCCTCAGTGTTTGTTACGTGCGCTTGTCAGACAACAGATATATTTGTGCAATTTGCCAAGTAAAATGTTTGTTTTCTTCTGCTGCATTCTGGTGTCACGTTAAATAACGTGGGAAATGTATCAGGTCAGGTGCAACACGCAACCCATCTTAACAAGACACGTAATGGTTAATCAGTCACACACCACATTTATGACAAATCTGTTGATAGACACTTTAATATACATCTATATATATATATATATATATGTATGTGTATAGTATAACCAATCACATTATACTGTATACACACCATGTACTGTAGTTCACTTCTGGCTACACTTATTACGATGAGCGCAGCGTTCAAAACTCTTATTAAGTTATTTTGTATTTTTAACAGGCATTTTCAAGATCAGTGGTTCCAACCGTCACATGAAAGCTCATCGTCATATCGTATCATGACATGATACATCTAATCAATGTATCCCGCCAGGCACTGGTTCTTGCAAGTGAGTTCATTACAACAGCCAAATTACAGAAAGACACGTAAAGTGGGTTGTTGTGAGTATTGATGTAGAGTATTTGTCTGGAAACGTTCATTCAGTGCTTGCGCTTGTATTAACGTTATCAGTCATACTTGGCAAGTAGAGTTCAAAGACACATGCATTCAATTTGACAGGTCTAACTGTTTTGCGTTTATTTCTTATTTGGTGTTGACTATAACAGAATAATGAGAACCAAAAACAGAAATGGGTTTGATATTTGCTCATTTCTATAGGCTACTGTATTTGCCCTCGTATTAATGTTTAAAGTACAAGAGGCCTTTCATAAGCTGCTCAGCATATAGGTTTAACAGTTGGTTATGATTGGATGCAAATGTCACGAATACTGCCATAAACGGTGTGATAAGATTTTTGCCATATGGAATATATCCATTTGTAACTCTGAGAGTGTATAAATGTAATCAAATGGCCCCGTAAGGGTCCATTTGATTACATTTGTACTCTCTCTCTGAGTTACAAAAAAAAAAAAAAAGGAAAGAAATCCATTGTTACAAGTTACAAACTCCAGAGTTAAATTAACAGGATGTTACAGTGCATACACTGGATAAAGAGCTCAAGCAGGCGGTGCAGGGCTGGGCAGGTCTGCTAGCAGGTAAAGTGGCCGATTCGCTTCATTAAGTCTGCTGTGATTCCCCTGGCCCCTCTGCGTTTACCCAATTTAGACAGGAAATGACACTGTGTCAGCACTGGGGGGGGGGGACGAGTGGAGGAGAGAACGAGAGCGGAGGAGAGCAGAGGAGAGGAACGAGAGAGGAACAGACGAGGGGAGTGCAAGATTAGATTAGATAGGGGAGGAAGGATGTGCCATGTAGAGAGGAGAGAGAGATGAAGTGAATTAGCAAACAGCAGAGGTGCTCAGACACATAACTACATTAGCCTCCTCCAATAGCCGTTATACACAGAGACAAAGAGAGAGAGAGAGAGACAGAGAAAGAGAGAGAGGAAGAGAGAAAGAAGAGGAAAAGAGTTATGAGGAAGAATGGAAGACAGAGATGGTGGAGTGTGGAGCAGACAGATGAGTCTAATCACATTAACACTGGAGTACAGAGCAGAGAGAGCTGGGAGACAATGCCACATCGGAAAACAGGGCTCGTTCTGCAAGCTTAAAGGTCAGGCTGGTCACTGTGTGTTTGTGCGCCCCCGTTTGTGTGTGTGTGTGTGCGTGTGTGTGTACTTAACAGGTTGGGGCCACTGGAGAGCCCAAGGTCTGCAAAGTAGAGAAGAGGTCGATAGTACATTACTGAGAGAGATGGGGGTGGGAGAGGAGGGCAGGGTAGATAGAGAAACGAGTGCTGTGTGTGTGTGTGTGTGTGTGTGTGTGTGTGTGTGTGTGTGTGTGTGTGTGTGTGTGTGTGTGTGTGTGTGTGTGTGTGTGTGTGTGTGTATAAAAGGAGCCCCTCCATTTTTGTCAATACCTCTGTGTGTGTGTGTGTGTGTGTGTGCGCGTGCATGCATGCATACCTTTGTGTGTGCATGTGCCATGTGCCAGGGGGATAAATGACTCGGCAGAACGATAAGCACTTAAAAAGATGCTTCAGCAAAACACAACCTCACTAGAATTTAGAGAGAAATTGACAGAGCTGCACACACACACACACACACACGCTCCTGAAAAAACACCCATGATGCATCTGTGCAGCAGTCTCCGTGTTTTAAAGTGGCATGGCGTCTTCTTGGCAGACATTACATCACAGGGTGCGTCTGTGAAAACCGTCTCACAGCATGGGAACTCTGAATACCAGCATTCCCACTGTTCCCATCCACATCAGCCTCAACAGCTTCCCAAACAAAATGATTATACAGTCTCTCCTCTGCCTGACACTGACTGAAGGCATGGTTTCATCAACATATTAAAACACGGTGGAAGAATGGAATGAGAGATGGGGGGGGGGGGGGGAATGGAGTGACAGATGGACAAACGGAGAGAGAAATAGAGAGAGAGAGAGAGAGAGGGAGATCCGACAGAGACGACAGCCCAGGACCGGATTTTTTCAACCAATCCCTCTGCAAGAGCCATATGATTTCTGTTGTTTTCTTATTCAATGACGTCACTGCAGGGCATGGTCAAGGCCAAGGTCGGCCAGGTTATTTAACAAGGTCTGTAATCAAGGGCAGGTGTTGCCGATTGGCAAAGGCAAACTGTTTTTTTGACTGTGTTCATGAGGGCTGGTGGTCTGTATGCTGTGCCGTGCTCTGTTCAACTTTGACTGTTTATTTTGGCTTATTATTTTTGTGTGCTGAAGTGACGGACAACCTAGTTACAGAGAATAAATATTTTTTGTTATGAACTCAACAGACACGTTTTATTGAGCACACGTCGAAACATCATTCCTGGCCGTCGGCAACCAGTAGTGCTTAAGTCAAGGACTTTATCACTATACCCTCCTTGAAGGTAGAGTAACAACACGATTCAGAAACAATAATTCCAAAAGATGCACGCCAACTGGTTTAAATGACTGGTGACCTGTAGCACTCACCCCCACAGTGATTAAGTGCTTCGAGAAGCATGTTAAAACGCTGCTCAACAGCAGGTTGCCACCCACCCTAGACCCCCCACCAATTTGCCTACCAACGATACAGATCCATAACC
This sequence comes from Gymnoscopelus microlampas, assembly GCF_963454915.1. Lineage (NCBI taxonomy): Eukaryota > Metazoa > Chordata > Actinopteri > Myctophiformes > Myctophidae > Gymnoscopelus > Gymnoscopelus microlampas. The sequence continues at coordinate 27,374,607 of NC_139952.1, forward strand.
ACCAACACTATATATTGCCCTCTCCCACCTGGAGCAATTTTTGTAACAAAATAATGGTAGCCTTATGTATGTATCCGTACACAACATGTAACAACAAAATCCTTGAACCTTGAGAGGTGTACTGTAGATGTGTGAAAGTGGAGCTACAAACTGAGAATCGTGCTGGGAGTGAGCATGGGATGCCGAAACAAATGCACGCACACACACCAAGTCAGCAAAGCGCTAGAGACAGAGTATACGTATGTGAGTCATGCTGCATGAGTGATGCTGCATGAGTGATGATGCAAGGAGAGAGAAGTAAAACACACACACACACACACAAAATGCAAGGACAGACATTTCCACACAAGCACATACACGCTTTCGCTTTTCCATGATGCCTTTGCTGAATCTTTTTTTTCCCGGACATTTGGACAATGCTGCAGTAGCAGCATGTAAAACATTGGCGATTAACAATATGTACTTCACTATTATGTTGTGTCCAATATCCAGATTCTTTTTTTTACTGAACTTAATCTTTAGAGAAATTGAGAACTGTGATGAGAGAACTGTGACATGCATCTCCTCAACAAGGAGACACAGAGTTCTAAACATTTTACTCACAGGACCATTGGAACAGTCCTCCCTGGCTGCTCTCAGAACTAGAAATCCATATAAGAACATGGGCGCATCCTCATCGTGCTGTAAACTGCATTCCAGGATCAGAGATCGCCCTCCGTCATCGTCACAACAGAAAGAAAACTCTAGTGGTAGTGTTAACATACTAGATCATAACTGTCTAAACCAAACTCTTCTCTGGTAACAATTACAAACTTTACAACTACATTTTAATTAGAGATAACAGTTACATATGCAACTTTTTTGTCTTCAGATGGAAAGTTCAGGCCATTTTCTCCCCTCTAACTGAGACGAGTCCCAGCAACAGTCAATACATTTCAGTTGGTCACAGTAGCTCTGGTCCGGGAGCAGTGTTATTCCCACAGAAGGAAACGTCCAGTAACGTGCGAGGTCTAAACTGTAGAAAAAGATCTTTCATTCACTCAAATGCGCCACCTACAGATCTGGTCTATAGAAAATACCATCTTCTGAGGGACACTTTATTTTCTAGACAAAAAGTGGATTTTGAGACTTTTCCCACCACGGAGAATAGTCGTTCAACATTACAAAAACTGCCTTTGTTTCGGACCAAAATCGCTTTCTTTATATTTAATACAGTTTAGACCTTGCACGTTACTGGACGTTTCCGTCTATGGGAATAACACTGTTCCCGGCAGAGCATTAAAGAGAACTCGCCAATGCTGTGGACCAGAGCTAAGGTCACAGTATGTGACTCAGAGCAACAACTGCTGCATCATCAAGTAGCCGCCCGTGTTACATAAGAACTAAAAACAAGGTTTAATCAAAAAAAATCTGATTCAGAATCTTGAAATAGTCATTCACTTTCACTGAAGAGTCAGAACTGAAATTGCACCTGAAAGTCAGAACTGAATTAGTCATGTAAATATTAAACTAATGCTTAAATATTAAGTCAATGCATTTCCGCCTGTCCATTATTTCACAGGGATTACTCAGCACTGTTGTTAGATCACCTTAGCGTATCCCATAAAGTTAATCTTTTATACAATGAATCAGTAGGGTTACAAGATCAATCCCTCGCTTCTTCTGTCATGTTAAGTTCAAATTAAATGAATGTTGTTAAAAAGAATGATCCTAGTTTTAAAATGAAAGCATAACTTTCACTTTCACAGGATTTGAGACAATGGAGAGTTTACTGCCACCAGAAGAAAGCAAAATACTTATTTGTCACCTGGAACTCCAGGGTTTCAAACGCAATGAATTCGGAGTCAGGGGTCTGGCCACAGCCTTGTGAGTACAAGACCCTCTTTTATATACAATTGCAATACTTGTTCTAAAATAAAGAGCAGGAACATACCGATTTAGTTTGGATGAAGTGCTGGACTAAACTAAAAAGTTAAGTTGGACCACAAATCAGAAGTTCAGAACTTACATCATGTTAAATATTAGCCTATATTTTTGTGTTTGCATAATTGTATGATTCAGTATTAACTAAATTAATACATTCAAAGACAAATGTATTTCAGAAGAAAATGTGAAAATGCTTGTCAGAACTTTGAAGCCAGATTTCTCATTATTTAAATTGACAGGAAAAAACGAAGAATTTCAATACGTTGCAATCCCAAAACTGTTCATCAAAGCAAGTGATACCTCATCTTCTATTTTAATGTGAAATGAAAATGCAACGCAAGAATTACTGCATTTATTTCCAGATGGCCTCCAAATCCCTCTTTGCCGAAACGGATTTCTAAAGCTATTAATAGAAAATACACCACTACCACCCAACACGCATAAACACAGTGCTCCTCTGTCAAACTCAGCGACCTTTTGTTTCATCACCAGCCATGTGCTGTGGGAGGAGGGGGTGGGGGGGTCAACACGGAGAGATCAAAGCCGTCTCCAAGACAAGACATAAACAAGAGTGCAGACATCCACAAAGGCCTAGAAATCTCCCCAGTTTGCTCATTTGAAAGCTTCACCTGGGGTTGGCGCTAGAGGAAAGGTCGGGGGGGGGGGCGGGGGGGGGGTCACCCGAGTCAATAGGTTTCTTCCTCTTGGGAGCATGAATGTTGCACAGTACTCTTCAAGATATGTTGATTAGAGAGAGACACACAGGCCAGGTTGAAAACATAACGTCTTTACTGGAGGACAGTGCATGGGTGAGCCACTTTAGGGTCATTTACACCTAGTTGTGTGCAGGTGTTGCACAGGCACACCAAAAATAGCCGATCTGCAAGATCACAACCCGTTGCGGCGCAACACGGCCCACAACCAAGTATAAACCAGGCATCAGACTGAGTAAAGACATGGATAGCTTAAGAGAGGCTAGCTAGTCAGATTGATTCAACGTTTGCCTGTGTATCATCATTAAAAACGTCATACTGCGGCCTTACCACATTCAGCCCAGTCTGATTTATAGGTCAGCCTCTTTATTGGGCATCCAGAAGGAGACAGGCTTAATGGGCTCCTAATGAAACCCGGAATCCCAGTGATACAGCCATGAGGTCTGGTGTACAAAATGCCTTATGAGTAGGAAGATGAGATAGTACTTTGATATGAGAGAGCCAGCAGCGTTTCAGCTCTGTGTAGCTATGCAAATGGAGGCGTCAGAGACACTGCGTGCGTCAAAGCCACTGCTTTGTGTTCGATATGCCAGCCACTGACTAGGCCGAGTGTTTTCCATAGAGCAGTGGTAATGTAGCAGTGTTTCCCATAGATAGATAGAATGATATAAAATGAATGTGCCTTAAGTCTGAGTGTATTTGTGTTTACCCGGTTGAAGGTGTTATAATGGTGGGTTGGAATGATTGATCCTGAATACACGTGGAACTGCTGGGTTTGCTTCCAAAATTACATTCAGATACTCATGATAATCTACCAACGCTGTATTGTAATATACACAGTTTTGTGTCAGAGACAGAGAGAGAGACAGACAGACAGACGATAGATTATTTTCTTTAAAATACTGCTAAGTGCTAAGGAATGCACAAATGTAAATACAATGGAAGGCCAACGGTAAAGCACCATCCTCCTCTAGTGACTTAACAGTCAATAACATATCCTTTATTATAACTTGACACAAGAGTTGCTTTGATTTGGACACAAGCCATCACACTTAAATTGCAACCACAGACCAGCCTATGCCTAGCAGGCTTTAATATCACCAAAATGAAAGCCATATTTTGTCCTTTCTATGCAATCCTATCCCCTTTCCTCCTCCCTGGCAAAGTGTCCATTCACTGACAGGCCTCCTCTGGTCACGGCGATGTCATTAGCTGAGAAACGATATACTGAGTCCGGACGTACAGTCAAAACCACAATGTCAAACCATGGAGCCAATACTATAAAGAGCCAGGAAACGGAAGCTGAACACCAACGCATAGTTTCAGGTTTATCTCTAAAGGATCTTTTTTCCACCCTCTAGCAATCCCTGATGACATCATCAAGCTGCGCCCACGACGGGACAAAATAACCTCAAGAGTTTCCTCATCTCAGTCTCTGGAAAATGACATGAGGGCCTCTGAAAGAAACCACAACAAAGACAGACGTCTTTTAACAGCACATGAGCTGCACAGTACCGAGACTCAAGAGCAGGAAACAGTTTAATCTGCATCAGTGTGACAGAGTAGTGACTCTCCACTTCTACGGACAGGCAGAGGGCTGACTTGCCGTGACGCAAGGCTCACAGACAGCAGGAGAGAGAGGAGGAGAGGAAAGAGGGAGAGGAGGAGAGAGAGAGAGAGAGCGAGAGAGAGAGGGAGTGAAGCTGGTCCAAGGCCATTCCAGGTCTGACTCAGAATACGTACCCTGAATCACTCTTTGATTTTGCCATCTTAATTTAATTCAACACAGGGGAAGGTTTTTCATGAGTAAACGTTTGTGCACTGTGGGAAAATAGACACACTGGAATCAGCCAAAATAGAAAAAAAGTCCACATCAGGAGAAAAGTAACGCTGATTAAGCTGAGCATTGAGTAACGTGTGTCAATTCAATAGCTGTGCATAAAAAAGATAATACTGTTGTCAGCTTTGAAATACATGAGAACCCCCCCCCCACCCAAACAGACAGTATAATAATAAATCTTCAGCGGGTTTCACTGTAGTAAATCAAAGTGTAAACAAAGTATGGCTTTCTGGTGCAGAATTTAAACTGCCACAAGAATGTAAATAAGCAGAGGGAAAATATCTCGGATACGACCACTAAAAAATGTTTCCACTCCAAAGTGACCCATGGGGTGGCTTGGATCCCTGTTTTAGCCCAGCCATGACCTCCAAATCCTGATTGTTGGCTTCCTTATCAGGGGAGGAAACTCTTTCCTCTCTCTGTCCTCATATATCTTCTTCCTTGTTATAATCATGGTTCAGCCTAGCCTCAAACAGCCTGACACACACAAGGGGTTGGATTGCAGCCAGAGCCCGAGAGCCAAGCAGCGGATCTGAGTTGGGAGGGCAGGTTTCAGGCTTTAAGGTGACGACTTAAACACTTAAGCCCCATTTTATACTCTAATATATAATATACTCTAATATATAAATATATAATATATGTATCTACAAACCCCCATGACAACAAAATAAGTTGTGTGATTTCAGATCTGCTATTTTCCAAAACGTATTTAGAAAAGTTTTTTAAAAGATTTTGAAAAATATTTTTAAACATTTTGACATCAGGGTGAATGTGGTTAAGGGATCTTTCACTCAAACGTCACTTTGTATTGGTCTCGACTTTGGCTCCAGCTACAAAGGAGCCAAGAGCGCGCAAGGACAATGAGGTGTGTGTGCGTGTGTGTGTGTGTGTGTGTGTGTGTGTGTGTGTGTGTGTGTGTGTGTGTGTGTGTGTGTGTGTGTGTGTGTGTGTGTGTGTGTGTGTGTGTGTGTGTGTGTGTGTGTCCTTATCTCCACTGAGCAGGAGGAATGAGTTCAACATGATTTGTGGTCCGTTTATCCCGCCCTAAAAGCTTAACGCCCGCGCACGCAGCGAGCGGCTTGCCTTTGCTTTTACCATAAACAAGGGGGTCACCCAAAGCAATCAATTACAGTGCGACAGTGAAGAAAAATGTTCACGTTGGACTCTGGAAAAATAATCGATCTTAATCTATCGTGTCCCTTTCATTTCACATTGACAGAGCGGAGGGTGGAGGGGAGGAAATCAATAGGGGAGAAATATGTTGCAGTAACGATGACGCGGCAGTAAGTGTGTGTGTGTGTGTGTGTGTGTGTGTGTGTGTGTGTGTGTGTGTGTGTGTGTGTGTGTGTGTGTGTGTGTGTGTGTGTGTGTGTGTGTGTGTGTGTGTGTGTGTGTGTGTGTGTGTGTGTGTGTGTGCGCGCGCATGTGTTTAGGCCTACACTGACATTCCTGAGATTCTCTTGGCTAGATGTTGAGCTGGAAGTAAGAAAGGGAGAATGAAAAGAAGGTGATTGACAGAGGATACAGACAACTCTGTACAACAAAATAGTGGTTCACAAAACCCACAAAGGTTCTCTGCCGGGCAGGCTGCTCTCCCTTGATTGTAAGTATGAAGGTCACACTCACACATGTGCACACACACAAACAGCAAAAGAGGAATCTATTGAAAGAAGCCATTCCTATTCTGAATTGAATGCCATCATTGACGATGTACAACGAAGTTTAGTGCAATCCCCTCAGTGGTGCCTACAATAAAGAAAAACACCAGCAATGATGAATGTATAAAAACAAGCATGAATAAAAACATCTGTATCTAAAATCAGTATACATCAAGTAACAAGTGTAGTGTGCGTATATATATATTTTTTTTTTTATTAATTAATTATAGTATAGTACATGTTCTGGGGCAACTGAAAATATTCAGCGAAGAGATTTGCTGAAGATGTGTAAAAAAAAAAAAAAAAAGAAAGGAGGGCACAAGTATAGACCTCTGGGGGACCCTGGTCAACAAAGTAAAAAGGGTTTAAGTGGTTGACTGTATCTCAGAAATTCTCACCCACACACGTACACGCACTCACGTACACAAACATGTACTGTACGCAGAAGCTCTGTGTGAAGTCAGCTCTGCTACGTTTGACTTCTACTTGCCCCCTCTGAATAGGACGAGATTCGGGATCAACTAAAAACCACAATTCCCAGGTGGCACTGGGTCCTTATTGACTGTGGGAGTCTGGAGTTTAAATGGGGCTCTACTACCAGACTAACCAGGAAATGGTGAGTGTATTAAAAAAGGGGGGGAAAGCCAACAGGGATTCTGTGTGTGTGTGTGTGTGTGTGTGTGTGTGTGTGTGTGTGTGTGTGTGTGTGTGTGTGTGTGTGTGTGTGTGTGTGTGTGTGTGTGTGTCAGGGAGGGGAGACAGGTTAACTACCCGTCTGACACACAGGAACACTGACTGCCTCAAACATCCGTTATTTAGGGAAGAGCCATTGATCTCTCCTCCCTCCCCTCACAAGGCTCACATCCGTTCTCCCTCTCTCCTTTCCTCATACCTGCACCTTCTCCCACCTCATATCGCTCCCTCCTTTGTCCTTCCCCTCTTTTTTTCTGGCTCTCCTTTCCCTCTCCAGCCTCCCTCTCTCCGTCTCTCCAGTGTCAGACAGAACACCCATCAAACGTTCCACCACAAGACAGAAATCACTGCATTTAAAGTCTTGTTTTCTCCATATGGACGTGGTGGGTCTGTGTGGCCAGGAAGCTTATTTGAACCAGACTAGACATGTCTCTGTATTATTGATAAGCCACACTAACCACACACACACAACAAAAAAAAGAAATAACTCCCTGCCAGCTACGACCCACCCCCCACCCCAGTTGTTTTTCCCACACTGTCATTTGTCCTTCTCTGGAACGGCTTGCATTGTGGGAAATCTGCAGCGTGCGTCCCCCCCACCGACGCAAAACGGGAGACCGTGGGCTTGAGAATCTGGTATTCCAATCCCCCGCCCCCCCACTATTGCTCGCTATTCCGACTACTCCCCACTTCACGCTGTGCCCCAGGAGCACCGTGCATGATGGGATAGTGTAGGGGAATGATCCAGGAATGTTATGTGTGCGAGCGGCGCGTAGTGTACAGTGGGGAGTCAGTGGAGGAGAGGAGAAGCCAGCACAGTACAGCCATTGTGAGCCGGCCAGGCAGCCACACGTGACACATGGTGCTGGGCTAAGCAGATACAACGCTCCCATTACTGCCAGTCGGGGGACAAGAAGAGACGCTGCTGGACCGGAGCAGAATGGAACAGAACCACTGGACAATCATGTCAGTGTCTTTCTAGGAATCAATACTCCTTATATCACAGGCTGTAAATAAGTACATCTCACGCTTTATTTTTGCCTCTCTGTGTGACTGATACAATGAACACATCCGAGGTCTGATGACTTTTCGAAGCACACGGCAACTGTTGGTGGTAAGAGTGTAACATAGGACCTAGAGGGGCCGTTGCAAATAGCCGATCCACAAGCTCTGCTATTTTTGGCACATGAGACTGTCGTAAGACGGAGTATAAATTAACCACTTGAACTCTAGCATCCCTATTCTGGGGGAAACTGATCTACTAGCGGCGAAGATATTTGGTGCAGAGGGAAAATGGAGGGGGCCTACTATAGACCCCTGTTGACGAGGAATTATATAGGTTTTAAGTGGTTAATAACCAACTTTCTGCGGATCAAAGAAACGCCTTCAGGAGCTGGCTGGGTGATGTGTCACAGTCCATCCTGTGTTTTTGTATCATGTCATTGTAGCTGATCACAGCAGCAGCATAGTTTAGTCTAGCAAGAATAATTATCTCTCTCCCTCATCTCTGTTCTCTCTTTAAGTTCTATATGTGTTTCACATGGAAAATTGAAAGACTGGAAGAACCATAGTGTAGCAGGAAACACGAGGTGACATTTCCATACCGACGCAGCTCCCCTGGTCTCACACCCACACACAATTTCTCTGTCACTCTCAAATATACACACACACACCTCCCTGAAATTACCATGTACAAGTTGTAATGACATGGTTGAGTATGTAGAACCAGCATGGAGCCATTTCTCTTTTGTTACCCATGGATAAGTGGAGTTCAAAGAACGTAGAGCCACAGACATCAGTACAAATGCCAGGGTGTCCCTCTTGCTAACTATAGATCAGTAGAGTACAGTAGAGCTCTGGGCAACACTAGAGTACAGTAGGGCTCTGGGCAACACTGTATGGCAACAGTCATACGTGAGGCTGGCTCTTGGGTTCTGTTGCATCCAAACGATACCTTCATGGGTCCTGTGCACGGTAAATCAAACGTAACGTAGTAACTGTCGATAATATTGTTCTTTGGGGAAAATGGCATGTGATGCAAAGGTTTTCCCCGCTCTCTGTAATTCTCGATGTGAACTGGCGTCATCGACAGTTCTTGCCATTTTGTCTCATAGCGAAACTCCTCAGAAATCAGGTAGCTTTCCTGTCAAGAAAGCTGAGGGGGAGAGGCCGGGGAAAGTATAGACAGTGACTAACAATAAAACAATATCATCTCATTGAGATAAAAATATAACAATCTTAGAGGCCAGAGACTCACTTAGGGGACTAAAATAGGATTTAGTGGAACTGCCAGTGGCCAGTGTAAAATCTGTGGTCTGAAGAACCCCAGGTCAGTTTTTAAATCTGACAACGTTTGCATTCATGGACAGATTTCAGACCAGAGGTAAAGTTGCCAGACGAGAGGAAGTGCCAGTGCTGCCTCCATTCGGAAGCACTTTGCATGACCGACCACAGGAGGTCATGCAGGGGGCCCCTGCACAGTCCCTGGGGAAACCCTATGTGTATTTGCATGGCAGCCATCTCTCCTGCTGGTTGGAATAATTAACTGGGGGGGCCTTTCTTACCCCCCTGGGCTTATTGGGAGCTACTGGAGCATTGACTCGGCCTCTACCGGCTCCCAAGGTTTGAAATATAAAAAGGCTCTGGCTTACAGGATAGGTCTCAAAACACGTCACAGGCTTTCTCTGCAGTGAGTGAAAGTTTGCGGTCTGCGGTGTCTGAGATGTCGATGAAAGAAAACAACAAAGAAAGTCCTTTGCAGTAGAGTAGATGACAGTCACAGATGAATGACACTTATATGAATGACAGTTAATACAAAGAATAACAGGGGAATTTCTGCTGATAGAGAAACGGTGTGAGTGATAGGCCGTATATGTTGTAGAACAGCACTGACGCCAGAGAATCTCAGAACTACCAGAACAGTCACATCTTAAACAAAAATCAAGTCATATCAAGATGTAAATAATTTTCACATACATTTCATCTTGAGATATAACAGCTAGAAATTAACTAGCCTACACTTTGACTAAGTTACAGAGGGACAGACAGTCAGTAGAGGGAGATTAATTGTTCATCATATAGCTGAGAGAATCGGTATCGGCAAAATAATCCCTGAAGCTGAAGAAGCCTTTTGTGATATTGAAGGCTGCATATCGTTTTCTGGGGAAGCTTTCAAAAGGGTCTACCTGTCGAACAAATGAAGGCAAACAAGCTGGAAAGTAAAATAAATGTTACATCTTTACTACATTTAAATTGTTTGATACAATATGTATATCAGCAGGCCTAATAAATTGGGTAATAAGAATGCAGTGTTTTTAGAAGTTTTACTGTGAGTAAGGTAAACCCTATTGAAAACCCTTATTGCAATATCAGGATTAATTTGACCATGCAATTAAATCGGTTATCAGACAAAGTTTCATTATCGTGCATCCCTAGGAGGTTGATGAAGTAGTCTAGAGTAACTTAGATCAAATTGGAATTTATTGACCCTTGATGCGTCGTTTTTTTGCCAGCAGTCTAAAACTGCATTAAAATATGTCAAAGTCCAATGACCGCAGTGTCTCAACAAGGAAATGTCAAAAAGACTTTACTCGAAGATGATTACACAAAATAAAAGCAAATATGGATGACATATATTCAAATTAGTCTTGACCTGAAGTCACACAAAGGAGGGGTGTGGGGGTAGTGGGGTTCAGTAAAACGCCTGTGTTACCAAATCAATGTTTTATTGATGCAGCGAGTAGCAAGCAGCAGTTTTCATTGTACTTGGGCGGGACATTGATTGGATCACGTGCTGGTTCCTTTTGCTCATCTGTTTTCATTGGGGATGCTGAAGGCGCCTTAAAAGATGCTGAGTGAGAGCGCGTGCTTGTGGAGTGTAGATACACTGAATATAATGCAGTGAGAGTGTGTGCATGTGTGCACGTGGACTGTAGGCACACAGAATAATATAACACAGTGAGACGGCGTGCACGTGGACTGTAGGCACACAGAATATTATAACACAGTGAGAGGGTGTGCACGTGGACTGTAGGCACACAGAATAATACAACACAGTGAGAGGGCGTGCACGTGAAAGTAGACAATGATATAAGCTCCTCAGCTGCATAGCGGGAGTGGTCAGGAGCACTCTGATTGTCCTCCACATGTTAACATCATCTTAACATGCAAAAGGGGGCTTTGTCCCGCATGCAAAGCCAATCATCTTGTGCCTGCTGTGCCTTTGCACCATGTTTGCATATACGTGCAAAACATATAATAAACACTTTGGGACTTTAAAGGATGCATTGTCTAGTTGCCAGATGAAATACTTCAACTAACGACAACAAGGCTTTCAGTGCATATTTGTCTTTATCTGGCTTGATAAATGTGGTTTAAATATCCATACATGGCTCAACAGAGTGCACAATCCAGCCCTTGTACGGCGCACAGTGTACCCAGGGGCGTAGCTCGGCAGCCATTACTGGCCAATCTCCGGCTCTGGTTTCACTTCCCATTAGCCATTTAGAGGTCTGACAATACCCAGAGGGAGACAGTATGGCCCCAGCATGCTCCACACTTCCTCGCATATCCCCAGGATTCCCACAATAAACACTAAACATCACAATCAAAGCGCCATTGAAGTGAATAACCCCA